>NC_141760.1:64765392-65082518 GCF_982258835.1 Parasteatoda tepidariorum | reverse complement strand
GTATCATCTGCCACCATGCTTGAATCATCGAATTTTTAAGAACTTTAATTAAAATTTCATTCAATAAAATTTAATTGTACTACTTTTTACTAGCATCATCTGCAATATTTAGACAAAGTGGGTATAGCTGTATCTATTTCCTGATGAGAATTATACATTGGAGAAAAAAGTATGGCCAAAACCACCAGAATATAGTACATTTTACTGTGTTTATGGCTCTATGGGAACCCAAAAACGCTCGGTAATTTTTATCGAAGTGCTATGGTTATGATTTTGTTAAAACTAACAATAAAATCTGATTTTATAATACATTATAAAATGTATTGAATGAGGTAAAATCAAGTAACTTTATCATGATGCCTTAGAGCATAGCATAAATCTATTTATTCGTTTAAATTTTCCTTTTAGTTACTAAATCTCTGATAATAAAAACCAGTAATTCCGGTAACCTGTTACCATTGGACGGAAGCATAGCCTAATGAATGGTTTAATTACCTGTTTTTCAGTATTATTAATCAACTTTATGTTTACTTTTTTCAGCAGAAATGTCATTACCATACAGTGCGGTAATTTAACCAGAATTTTTTTTTCTCCGCGTACCTTAAATGCCAATTTTACTAATTCTTTTTTTTCTCTTCCTCCTAATAATTTGTATCAATTTATATATTGTCGTATTCAATGTAAAGAATCGAGCTGTAAATGCCACACACACTATTTTTTTCATTGAAACTTTTTTAACATTTTTAATCTTACCTATTTTTTGATAAGTGTACCTGTGGTGCGCACAAGCACTTTATTCATCTTCTTACAAATTTTATTATTCCTATACGATCACTAAATATTATTTTGCATAAAAATGTACGTGTATGTTGGTAGATGTTTCTTATTGTACTATTTGTAATTACAGTTTTATTATAAAATGTAAATTACTTTTTTTTAGATTTAAATTAAAACTAAAAACTTTTGAGCTTTTCAAAAACCTTGCAATGGACCTTAATTGTAATTCACTACTTACCTATTTTTTTAGGCATCATTATTAAAAAGCAACCGCAAAGCGAAGTTTATTAAAGCTCCATTATTTTATGCTTGTTAAAACTTTATTCCATTTTTCTGAACTATATTTTCGTTTGCAGAGAGAGATACGTTGGAGAATAATGAGAAGGAAAAAAGTACAAATCGTCGTCTCCTTTAACGATATGCAAATTACATTATGCTTTTCTTAGGGTATTTTTCTTTCAAACTTAAGATGTTTTTTTGTAAGCAAACGCAAACAAACATCATTTTATCTTCTTTTATAATACCAAGTGCCTTAAGCAAACAGTATTATTAAAGGTTTATTCTTATTTTCGTTGTAAATTAAAATGGAAGAATTATTTAATTAAGAAAAAACAAGCGGAGTGACGAAGTGCAATAAATTTTTTTAATATAAAGTTTTGCAAAATTAATTAAAAGGAAAAATTTTAGAATATGTATTATTTTTTATGGAGATCTCTTGCATTCAGAAAGATATGCATTATCTAAATAGTTACGAATCGCATGTTAAAATTACCCATTTTTTTTAACAAAAAAAAATTTTTCGAGCATTTATTTTAAAAGATTACAAAATTATAATTAGAACACTTAAATTTTAACAATTGAAAACTATTATATTAAGCATCATTAAATTTTTTTCCTGCATTAATGGGTTTAAAAAAATTACTTTAAATAAAACAATTCAAATAAATGCTTGTTCTTTTTCAATTTTTCCTTATATTTAACAAATAAAGGATATCTATTACAAATACTGCTATTATAATTTATAAATATCATATATTTTTCTTCACTTGAAAATCCTAAATAAGCAAATATTGAAATAATAATCCTATGGGGATAATAAACAAATATTTTTGAAACTTGATACAAAAATTAAAAAAATATATCAAGTTTATAGCAAAAAAAATTTATATATTAAATCAAATGAAATGTAGAATAAACTATTAAAACGGCATTTTTGCCTATTTACATTTTCCGAACTCCTGAATTATAGATATTCTATTATAAAAAATTTTATTCACATCATCAAAAAATGTGTATACAATGGATTAGTGTTGAAACTATAACTTGTTTAAAATTTTAACGATATGATGTTTTCATATTTAAACAAAAATTATTATTTTTAAAATAACTCTGATAAAAATAAAAACAGCCAATACTGCCAAAGCTTAAAAATAAAATTTAATTTCATCTATAGAATAATTGGAAATGCAGGTAATAATGACGCATTGATATAATTAATAAATTACACTTCATTCAATCTATACACCCATTCATTTTATACATATATATTCAAAGCTTTCAATCTATATGCTCCTTTTTCATAATTTTCTTAAAATTATAATTCACATTCCATAACTATGAATTTATTTATTTTCATTGGGAATGAATTTTTCTTGAATTTATAAAGAATTCAGTTTTTTAATTACGACAATATACCTTTCTTACTTTAATTATGACAGTAAATTTATATCATATTATTAGAAAGATGCCTTGCAGCTTGTTGATGCTATAGTTTTGAAAGTTCTAATTTAATCTATATATATATATATATACGTATGTCTTTGAGAACACTGATTTAGGTTTGTTTCTCAAAAAAAAAGTGCAAAATCAATAATCAAATTTGACCATATGAAGCACCACAGTAGCTTTTAAAACTCACAATCTGTCTTCTCAAATTCAACTCAAATTCCAGAAAAAATTTTCTGTGTTAAGGGGCCGTTAAAATAATAAGTGAGCATTTCAAGTGGGAAGGGTTTTATGAATTTCAGATAAGTGAGTGGTCGAGACATTTGATCATTGCTTAAATATGACTTCAAAATCACCTTATTTTCAGTTTCAAAATAATTTAAAAACACTATAAGAATAAACATAGAAAACTTTCAACTTTGAAATAAAATTTTCGGGGAAAAAAAACTTAGAAAAACTGTGCTTTAATAGGTCAGAAGTTTTGATCTCAGAGAAGGAAATTACAAGAGCTTTCTAAACGAAATCATATACCATAAGATGATAAAATAAATTGAAGCATAAGTTTTGTTTCATACGTTAGTTACATCTGAATTTAGTTCTAAAATTAGACTACTTCCTCCTCAACTAAGAAAATGGGGAGATGCTGTGACTTTCTTTTGTAAGCAAAATAAAAGGGGTTGTGACTTGCATAATTTTGTTGAAAAGGAGGGAGTCCAAAATTGCTGAAAACATGCTAACTTATTATTTGAACAGCCCCTTATGCAGAGTGCTTTGTAAGGATGATCAATTTGTCGTGTATTTTAAAACTTTATCTAAAGTTTTAAAACCATTGCCGAAAGAAAGGAATACACCTTAGATGTCGCGAATAAATATCTGAGGGGGGGGGGGAGGAAAGAGAATCGAAATCAAAATCTAACCAATCACTTATGCAGATGGAGGGACTAAAAACGTATAAATCTGTTTGATTGCCTGATGAAACAGGGAGGAGTTAAAAAGCGACTCAATTAGAAATCAGGTTCAAGGTCCATCAGAAAGAAAAATTGGTTTTGCTGTTTACCATCCCACTTTCACGGCACTAATTCCATAGATTTCTATCACGATTTCATTACTTATTTTTCCGAGTTTAAACATAAATTTTTGACCCCAAATGTGCAATACTTTAGACTATAAGTTTTACAAAGATTCTGAATATAGATTAAGGGTGGTGTTTACAGTAAACTCTATATACAATGAAAATATTGTGCTCAAAATTTGCCAGAAATTTATCATTTTTTTTTTTTTTTTTTTTTTTGCCAAATAGCTCGGTAATTTTTACTGAAGCGCTTTGGTAAGGAATTTGGTAAAAGTTACAGTAAAATATGATTCAATAATAAGTGATAACATTTGGTAAATGCGATAAAATTTGGTATTTTGAACATGATGCCTAAGATTTGGCAGGAAAAAAAACATTTATTTGGTAAATTTACTTTTCAGTTTTGTATTTTTGACTAAATTCATAATAATAATATAAGAATATAATAGGAACTATAATTTTACAGACCAAAATTTCAGACACAAAATTGCAATATCAACGGAAAATTTTCGAAGTAAATAGTTTAAATACCGTATGTTTTGGTTTTATCAAACAAAATGACGTGTTTTTATCAGAAATATCATTATCTTGCAGTACGGAAATTTCACCAAGCTGTTTTCTATCCGTACCATACATAGTGCAAAAAAGTACTAAATATTTCATGTTTAAAATAAAACTCCGACTCTATACTTTCAAAAACACCGGTTCGACATTGAGTCATATTAAAGATACAACGAATCCTATTAAGGTGCAAATTTACACCAATTTTAATAAGGTGTTAATTTGATCCATGTTTCCAACCAAGTTAACCCATAATATTGTGTGATTTCAATTTCATATTATTATTGCAGCAAATTCAGATGATATTAAGGTTAAATAAACTCTAAAGTTTCATACAATGTACAAGTTTTTAATTTTCACATTTTTGTAATTTTCGATCTTTTTTGTATTTATGCATTCTAAATCAAATTGAAAAAAAGTCTCTCAATTATGCTTTTCTAATGAAAATATGCATTTCTATATTTTATGCATTTCTAAAGAAAGTATCAATTTTATTAAAAGGTGTCAAATATTCCTAAGTTGGCAGCTTTATTCAAAGTGGATACCTACCCTATGGGAGAGAACGTTCAACTTAGGAAGTCAATGAAATAAAAAACTATTTCCAAACCAAACGGGAATCAATTCTTTTCTAACTTTCTACACTAGGGAGGTAGTACGTGATATAAAGTCAATTCATGAAACTGGTATCACTATATATGAAGTGATGTCAACGATGTCGGGTGACCTGATTGATTTCATTTCAGTTTCTAAAATTTATTAAAGGTGGCGTTTGCTTAAAACGCTATATACACTGCAATAAAAGTCTGGCAAAAATTACCAGAATATGGTAAAATTTACCATGTTTCAGGCACTTTCGGAACACAAAAGAACTCTGCAATTATCAAGGAAGCGCGTTGGTAATGATTTTGGTAAAATTAACAACAAAATACGGTTTTATAATTCTTGATAACATTTGGTTAATGAGGTAATATTTGGTAATTTTATCATAATTTCTTAGAGCATGGCATAAAAACCATTTTTTGTTGTTAGATTTACTTTTCAGTTTTATAATTTTGCCTAAATGTATATTAATAAGAGCTATAATTTTTAAAAGCAGAGTTTATAGCTAAGCGTTACCATATGAACGGAAAAATTACCAAATGAATTATTTAAATATCGTATATTTTAGTTTTAAAAATTACAATTATAGTTTCTCGTATCTGAAATATCATTATCATACAATACGCTAATTTTACCAGAAATTTTTTAAGCGTGTACTTTATATTTATTAAGAAAATAGCTAAATATTTCATTTTTAAAATAAAACGTCGACATATATTCGAACTCTAAAAGCCATAATATCACGTAATAAAGTTTAAAAAGTAGTCAATTTATCATCATGTTATGGTTACATCAAAATTAGTCGATATTATGGTTCAATAAATTCTAAAATTCCAAACAATGTATAGTTTTTCTTCTTTTAAATTTGTATTTTTCAACCTTTTTCTCTAAATCCAATAAGAAAATCTCTCTCAATATTTATGGATTTCTAACGAAAATATAAATTTTATTAAAAGAAACCAAATATTCATGAGTTGGCACGTTTATTCATAGTGGATACATACCCTTTGGGAAGGAACGTTCAACTTAGAAAGTTATTGAGGTGAAAAACTATTTCCAATCCAAACGGGAATCAATTCCTTTCTAACTTTCTACACTAGGGAGGTAGTACGTGATATAAAGTCAATTCAGGAAATTGAAATCACTATATACCAACTGATGTCAATTGATGTCGGGTGACCTGACTGATTTCATTTCAGTTCGTATATATAAAAATTTATGAAAGGAAATATAGTTTGAAACGTGAGAGAAATAAGTAAACAATATTATTATTATTATTCGAGGAAATTCAACGCATCTCTTAGAGATTTTTATTTTTCATTTTTGTCTTTCAGGAAAATATTTGACTTCAAAATAATTTTCTGCGTTGTTGTTTTTTTTTTACTTTATTTATCGAAATAATTTCTTAATAAAAATAAATAACTTAATGGAAACTGTTTTATGAATATAATAACAAAGAAAAAGGGCTTTAAAAATAGATAACAAACAAAAAGGGATTATTTAGAGATGAAGGAAAATAATTTATAAATTTAATGATGCTTAAAAAATGTATTAGACTCTAAATAGCATAAGCAGGACTGAAACTAATTTAATGCATGATTATTTTAAAGCACCGTAATTTGTGTTTTTTATACTTTTTTGGAGAAACGAAGAATTATTTTTTTGGTATAATCGTATAAAAAAACTGAAAATTGGGATTTAGAAATCGGAAAAAGCAGTTATCCTAAAAAAATCCTATTTCTTTAATCAAACTACGTAAATACATATGCATAATTTTTAATATCTAAGGAAACAAAATTATTATACACGTTTTGAAAATATTTCCATATGCATTTATTACTCGAGCTTTAGAATTACGTTTCTCTAAGGAAATAAAATTTATTTTTTCAAGTTTTTCACTTACGAGAATTTTTTGATAGTTTTGGAAACAAAAGCTCTTAGACTTCTTAAGTATAAATTATAAAACATAAAAAACATAAAAATAATTTTGATTCAATATTTATAATGACTGCTTTTTTCAAAAAAAAGAAAAAAAAAGCACATGAAACTTTATATTTTATTATATTTATTGCAAAAATTTTTACTTTAAGAACTAATTAATTTATTCCAGATAAATTACAGAGAGCCTCAGAGCCTTAAGACTTAATCAAAATTCGATTTGTATCCTTTACATCCAACTAATTGTTCTATAAATAAAGGAATGCTTAATTCATATTTCTTTAAAAATCAATTAAATCACTATTTAGACTTTGATTTTATGATTTTCCTTTAAAGAATTCATCATAAAATGTGTTTTAAAATAGATATTTATACATATTTTTATTTCAGTTGACTATAATAGTCTTCTGAATAGTTTTTGCAATTACAATTACAAAATCTAACATAAATGTTAGTTTTATTCAACACTATTATCGTTGAATAATTTTCTTTTTTCTTTCCAGAATTTACGAAATCAAATTATGACGACAAACGTATGGGTTAATCAGGTAAGTGTCATTTAAAACTTACTAGAAGAAGTAAATAAATCATCAGATAAAATTTATCCAAAATACATTTTACTACATAGAACATATTTTAAGTATACTAAACATTTTGATGTTACTATAAATTTTTCATGCATATAATTGAAGGGATTGCAATCTAATTTACTATAATCAAAATTATGAAATTTGATTTTTTTAAACTGCGATTAGAAATCTGAGTCCTGTTTCTGAATTCTGTTTTATATCCCAAACAATTTCTAACTTCTAGCAATTTCTGGTATTAAGTGGAACAAACGAGTGCTATTGAGGTTTATCGATTTCATCTTTTCTAATAAAAACTTATAAAATTTACAAAAGCATTCATCGTGCAAGACGCTCTTTCAATAAATCAGTAAATACACGTTAGGAAAGAAAATTGCAATCGAATTTCTGCTATTTTTCAACTTACAATAGCTAGAAAAAAATCTCTAAAATGATGTTTTTCAACTAGTTTTATTAAAATATATTTTCTGGAAAAAACTTATTTCACTAACCAGAGTAAAAAAAAAAGACAGATTTATTTTCTATATGAGATATCAAAAATATATTTTGAAAAAATCTGTAATCCAATAAATTAAGACTTTTTCCTCGCAAAAATAAATACTCAAGATTTTTTTTCATAGAAAGACTTCTCTTGTTGTTACAAACGATACCTGAAATCTCACCTACTCCCCTGTGAACGCTTCACCTTTTTTGGAAAAATTGAGGTAATTGATAGGGAGAACTGTGTGGTTTTTTACCTTGACAGGCAAGTGAGGTATATTTCCCGATATATTTTTAACTCTGAATGAATGAAACTAATCCCGAGATGGTTAGACTAATAGTTTAAAAGTTATAAGGGTTTGTATTAACAAAAAATGTACAAATTTGTAGTTGCAATTATTTACGCATCTGATATTGCTATCTAAACACGCGTGATATTGTTTTCTATGTATTTTTTCATTCTAAATTTAATGAAACTAAGCGTAAGCCAATAAAACAAATAATTTAAAAGACGCAAAAATTTTTATGTAAAAACTACTACCTTTATTAAGAACATATGCATACAATTTACACTTCTTTCCAGAAACTACCTGATGTTGTTGTTGTTGTTGTAGTTAATTTTCGTCGCACTAGAGCTACACAATGGGCTATTGGCGACGGTCTGGGAAACATCCCTGAGGATGATCCGAAGACATGCCATCACAATTTTGATCCTCTGCAGAGGGGATGGCACCCTCACTTCGGTATCCCGACGACCTGTACGCGAAGTCGAGCACTTTACGGTAGAACAGTTTAACGAGGACCAATACCGCACACCCTCGGTCCCTACGCAGACTGATCCAAGTGGTCACCCACCCGCACACTGACCGCAATCAGTGATGCTTGACTTCGGTGATCTGCTGGGAACCGTGTCTTAACGGCCAGTCCACTGCGAGACTGGAGAAACTACCTGAAAATGTAAGGTATATTTTCCAATGTTAATTTCTACGCTGAATTAAATAAGACTAGCTTCGAGCTGATCAGACAAACAGTTTAGAAGATATAAGCACTTTAAAAACAAGTGTAGATAATCATATTATCAAATTATATAATAAGCAATATCAAATTATGTAATTAACAATAAATAAATAAAAAAAATAAACAGAATATAAAAATAAATAGTTTAAATACTGTATATTTTGGTTCTATATTTTAAGAATTTTTTACGCGAAATGTCATTGCCATACAGTAGGATAATTTTACCGAAATTTTTTTTCTCCATGTAGAAACGCATCAGTATAAATCCGATGCACTACAAAATGAATAAAATTGTTTTCGCCTTGCGGCGATCACAGGATACCCATTCGCAAAATGGTTGTTGTCTAATTTTTTTTGGAAAAAAAAAAGAAAAAAAAACTTTATAGTGTTTTCATCTTAGACATCTTTAAGTGTTAATTCTGAACTGCTCGGTAAGCAATTTCGCAAACTTATTAAAATGCAGCTCAGACACATTCTGTGTAAATTCTTTTTATAACTGAATAGACATTAAATCTAGATCAATATTAAAATTTTCGGATTGGTAGAATGGTGTTTGATGGAGATTGTAAGCTGCATCATACACCCGTTTCGGATTCACAAATTCATACATGAAATAAGATTCGAAAGCTAGGCTTTTTTTCAATTTTACATGAATAGTGAATGAATAATTTATTTTGCGAGCAGGACTGTCTACGTTCTTGTGCAAGTTATTGGGTACGTTGACAATGGATTCTTTTGTCCCTAACTGGTGATCAACACCAGTTCTCGTATTTGCATGAAAGGGGTTCGGAGAGTCACCATTCGCTCTTTGGTCGGGTTCAATTCTCTCAACCACTTTGGTACTTTTGTGAGGGACAGACTTCATGCTTGCGTTTGCGAACAGAGTCCTTTCGTTTTGCAGTTTGTGTGTAACACTTAAGGTATTCCCGCCTACGCTCTTTGACTTTTTTAGCCTAGGTAAGTTTAGGCATTGGCATCGTTTTTCTCTTTGCTTCAACTCTAACTTTTGGAACCGTATCAATCAGTTTGGACTATCCTCATTTATGATATTCACCTGAATTAGTGTTGAAAACGATCCAGTTTAAACTGTAGATCAGAATTTCTGATTCTTAATTAAAGCAATAAAAACAAAAAATATTGTTCAAATGAGGAAATTTTCTTTTATTCACAACTCAAGAAGCATTTATGGGATCTCTATGGTCCCATATCTCGGAAATAAACCCTCCAACTTAATGCATAACAAAATTAAAAGTGAAAAAAAAAGAATTTAAAAAAAATTATCAAACAGCTGCAGTCGCCATAGCAACGCATAAGCACTGCTACTAATACTCTTGATTATTGTAGTTGAAAAGTGAGGACGGCATGAAATCCAAACCAAATTTTGCCAATGGGTAACAAGTATAAAACAAGTACAAAGTATGAATTTTATGCTTACACATATTTATGCATATGCATTGTTTTCTATACATTTAATTACGTTTAATCGAGTGAGACCAAACGCGTTATAAAATAGCTAATATCTTCAAATGGGGTTTTTCTAATATATATAAAAAATAGCATTTTTGAATCGTACTTAGTATAAAGAAAGCCATTATAACTTAAAATTAATCCTTTAATTAAGGGAGAAACTTATTTCACTTTTTTCAGGATAAAAAATTTTATTGGAAAATCATTTGTTCATGTAACCTCTATATAGAGGAGTAAAAAGTGTGATAAGTCATATCAAAAATAGTACTTTTTAAACACAAAATCGCTTCCAACTTTTGAACTATTTGTTCTATTGACATGTATATAGTTCCATTCGATTTCAAATTAAAAAATAATTAATAAACAGTTCCTAACGTTTTTAGATAGCAATATCAGATGCGCAAATATGTACATGCACAAAATTGCACTTGTGCATACAACTTCAAAATTATTGGTTTGACCATCTCGAGATTTGCCTCATTCAGTTTAGCGTGTTGAAATAAAATGCATCTGAAACTATTTCTCACTTGCCTGTTTAAAACAAATTCAATTCTTGTCTTCAAATTACCCCCATATACCTAAAAAAAAAAGGAAGCTTATGGAGATGAGTATGGGAGTTTTCATGTATCAGTCACAAAAACATAGCAAAGCTTTTGCCTAAAAATATCTTGGACATTAATTTTCCCGAAGAAACACCCTATTTCATACTATAATTATTGGACTCTTAGAGATTAAAACTCATCCTTACTAAAAAGTGGCACTTAGGTGGCACTTTCATTCTCAATTAAAAATAAATATTTCATTGTATAGTAAGAGTCAGCAAAAACAAAAGCTAACTTAAGCAAGAACAAGCTGAAGCTCAACAAATAGATTAAAAAAAACAGACGACATTTTTGGAACTTTTTCGGAGTTGACTAATTCTGGCCCCATTTTTTGCGAAAGATTTTAGTGAAACCGGTTAAGTTAAAAGATAAGACAAAGTTTTGTTCAGAAATGTGGAATGAAAGGAAGTATGAGCTAAAATCATCGTCTGAGGAATGTTTTGTAGTTTTTTTAAGTTATGGCGTCAACATATGGAAAATTGCTTCGACGGATGGAATTGTCAGCTTTTTGTTTTGAATTAGAAATGTTGAAAAGCTTCTTGACATTTAAATAAATTTCACTTTTTTAATATTAATCGGATCTTCATTATAACACTTAACACTGCATAAAAAATAAAACATAATAATGATATAATGATATCGATGAAAAAACTAACTTACCAATTTACATTTGCAGTGAAGACTCATTAAACTACTATAGACAAAAATTACATTGCTAAAGATTCAACTCAAAGCTCCATGTTTAACTTAGTCTTAACAAACAATAAACTTGTAAGTTCCTGTATTCAAATTATTTGTTCTGTAGAAAAATATTTTTATTCAGTATGCGTTTATGTATTAAGCATTAAAAATTTTTACCAGACCCAAAATGATTAATATTTGATCTTCCTAAAATGTTTATGTCCTCTTTATTACCTTTATAAATAGAAGACGGGAAATAAGTTTTTTACTAGTAGAAAAATAAAATGTATTATTAATGATTAAAAAGGCATAATTTAAAATATTACAAATCAATTAATTCCTAAAATTAATTGATATAGAATTAAAAAAATATTTTTAAATGATCATAAAATATCATTTTAAAATTTCCCTATTAATATGGTGGAAATGATACACACACGTTAAAAAATTGCCCGTTTTAATTGCTTTTTAGGCAAAGTACATATTATTTGCGAATCTTTCTTAAAAATGAAGCAAATTTATGTCACTCATATTTCTGACAGTTGTTGATGCTAAACTTTTTCAAACAAACTTTCTGTTATTAGAGACCATCTTTTACTGAAGTAACAATGACCAAGAAAACATTTTCAGAAATCCTCACGCAAACTCATTACATCATTTTCGAAAAAGAAAAAAAAAACTTGACAGTGAAACATTTGCAGGAAAAAAATTGCTAAGGTTAGAACAAAGAAAATAAATACTATAAAACAACAAAATAAAAAAAAATGAAAGAAGGAAAAAAAAGAAAATGTTCCCTTCATTTAACAAGAATTCTAAAGTCTTTTTGTTTTCGTCAGTTTTATAACAAGTAAAAAGTTTCTTCTAAAAGGCTGTCAAATACGAAAACTGCTTCTTTACATTTACTTAGTTTTTTTTTCTTTGCGATTCTAAAGTGCTAGTTTAAAGGTTGTACAGCATTACATTTTTCATTTTTTTGCTTTATGGACATTTTGGTAATACTCACACATTCCAAATGGCATGATTTATAAGAACGAGCGTAAAATGCTCTTTTTTTATAGCAATTTTATAAATAGTATGTGAGTAAAATAACTAACTGTTATTTTTCAAAGTAAAAATAATGAAAACGATAACTTTAAAATGCTTGTGACATTAAAGTGACTTTTTTTTTACTTTCATAAAAATGATGTGAAGAGCTAAATTTTTAAACAACATTTTTCTTGAAATAACTCTTTTATCACAAAAAAAGTCTGAATTTAACATCAACAATATTTTTTTAATCCTCGTTTTATTTTAGAAAAACTATTAATTTCTTTTAATTTTCAGAACATTATGTAATGTTTTCTTTTTTAGGCATAAAAAGCATGTGACACATTTATCAAGTGTGCTAAATTACAAAAGGCATTTCTTTTACAATAGTGAAATAAAACTGCAACTTTTAATTTCATTTAGATATGAAGCCCACGTGATGAAATGGATTAAATGAATTCTTGTTTTTATAACTAACTGACTGTTTAGGAATTTAAATCACTCAATTAAATCAATAAAAATACAAATTAATATATTTTGAAACAATACTGTTGAAACAATAAATTTAAAATTATATTAAAAAAAGTATATTAAAAAAAGTATATTAAAAATGAATTTTAAAAAATGTAATATACTTAAAAGTTACTTAAATTGGAGCTTAAATTGGAGAAGAGTTGAGGCCTTTTCTGCTGAACCAAATAAATTCTTAAAAAATGATGTTAAAAATGAATTTCAAAAAATGTAATATACTTGAAAGTTACTTCTGCTGCTTAAATTGGAGAAAAGTTGACAAGTTTCAAGTCATTGAAACTTGTAAGGCCTTTGCTGATACAAATAAATTTTTAAAAAATTATGTTAAAAATGAATTCAAAAAAGTATAATATACTTGAAAGTTACTTATTTTGCTTAAATTGAGAAGAGTTGACAAGTTTAAAGCCATTGAAGATGACCTTCTTCAACAGAACAGTACCACTTGAAAGGTAAAAGCAATAAATAAAATAAAGAACGGCACAGCTGCAAGCAAAAAAGTAGATAAAAAAAAATTGAAGTAAAACAAAGGAAACCGCGGTATCTGAGAGGACGGTAGGGACTAACCAGAACAGATAACATACCTACGCTTAATGGTCTTGCTTTTTCCTTACCTCTGAATTAAGCGTATCTTCCACTTTTGGGTTGTTTTTTCTGCCTCTTTCGTCTCCTCGGCTACCACGCGTTGTTTGGCACAGCATATCCTCCTTTGGATTTTGTGCAAATAAACCTTATATTCAATTCCACCTCCAATGTGAACGAGCAAACATTTACAGAAAAAATAACTATCAATTCTTTAATTCAAAGAAAGCTAAAATTATTTTCTTGCATAATTTCAATTTTTATTCCTGCTGAAATCAAACTTTTTGCCTGTAGCTCACAGGACAATAAAAGACCCCTACTGTTTCGTAACAGCAACAAAATTTAAGACTGGAAGAATTTGTAATCTATGTTTTGTTATTTTTTTAGAATTTTGTAGTATTTTCAACTTCTTGAGAAATACTTTTTCTTTAATTTGTTAACAAAACAAGGGGAGAAACATTTGATGGTGAATTCTGTTTTAATTGTATTAGTCGTGTAAGAATTAAAGTAAAGAAAAAAAGTGAGTTTAATAAAATCTAGAGTAAACCTTTAAATTTCAAATGCTATTTAATTTTTCAAACTGTAAGAAAATCATGAAGGGATTAT
The DNA here is from genome assembly GCF_982258835.1 of Parasteatoda tepidariorum. Taxonomy (NCBI): domain Eukaryota; kingdom Metazoa; phylum Arthropoda; class Arachnida; order Araneae; family Theridiidae; genus Parasteatoda; species Parasteatoda tepidariorum. The sequence continues at coordinate 65,068,269 of NC_141760.1, read as the reverse complement.
CCGAGACTACGCGGCAGTGAAGTAATCCGACAGAAATTTGTTTACATTTTAATATATGAAGAAAAAAAAACACAAATTCAGCATTTTAAACTTCATGGTTTACTCTGACTTTATCTGTACTCACTTTTTCTAAATTTCAAAGTTTAAATTATTAATTCAGGTGAAATGGAATTTGTCATGAAAAATTTACCCTCGACGTCTTCTTCAGGAACGTTTTACTTGAACTAAACATCGAAGTCTTAAGCTATCTTGTTGCTGTACGACATTCTTCTGAACCTTGGTTTTTCTGCAACAACAACAACAAAAAAGAAAATTAATCAAAGATAAAGATATTTTTTTAAATAAATTTAAGCAACTAATTTGGATATACATTGCTAGAATTTTCATTCTAAAATTACATTTTATTCCCTCCGATTTAACGTAAAATTTTGGGTAAGGAACATTTTTTACTTTCACGTTTACAACAAGTATGGTTAAAAAACCATGAATACAAAACTATACGGTTTTTAACCATTTACCATTAGCATAGTTTATAAACCGTAAGAAAAAAATTTAACTGGACATTAAAGCTATATTTTTTGTTAGGTAATGGGCATTGGGGTAAGGTTGGGGTTGAGTTGTGTTTTATCAAATGAACCGTGGAATGTGGTTCAATTAGTTTATCTGGTTGTTTCGTTGTCGTAAGATATGGGAACTGCTGTGCAATTTTGTGTTAAGCAACTTTATGAGGCTGCATCTCTGCCTGAATGAGAGCGTCGTAATTAGTCATAAATTGGGGACTGCAGAATACTGAAAATCCATATATTGAAGGGTATGATGGAAACATTTTGGCATCAACTCTGAAACTCGAACCCCCGGTTTGTCTGTACTGAGATTGGCAAATTTGCCCTTTCAGCTGTAACATGTATCCAGCAGAAAGAAACTAAATGGCTCCATTAGGTGGGCCTAGTTGGTGCGATAAAATTCTGGTTCTTACCGTATTGACCGTATTAGGTGAAATCAATTAATAAACAGCTTTCTCACTGTTAACAGTTTGAAAACCATTTTCTTTATGATTATTTGACTGTCTTGCTTGAATATAGTCAAAATCAAATTGATAAATTGTTATTTAACCATTTTTTTTTAAAAATTCTGACAGATTCTGACAGATTCCTAAAGATCTGAGAGAACTTAAAACTCCACGTTGTCGTACTACACTTACCTCAACAACTGTTTCCCAACAATAGCCACAAATAAGAGAGAGACAGTTCTTTTCTCCTTTTTCATGATTGGAGTCATTACTTCCGCCCTCCACGACGTCGTCGAAGTTAAGCGCCTTCCAGCCACAATACCAGAACAGTTCTTGCCACATGCGAAACGCAAACGATTCATGTCATTCATTCTGCTTCGCGTCTTCCGAATGCTGCCCAAGGGAGACGTTCTCGACATTCGGGCAATGAATGGAACTGAGACGCAATTACAGACGTGAATCCAGGGAGAAATAGTTCCGCTCTTGTGTTTCCATTCATCGCTTTTCTTTGGTCTGTCTCGGATAAGAGGAAACACATGTCACAAAGTTTAATTTTTAAGTACCTGTGACGATTGGGGCAAAAAGACAATTCAAACACTAGGACTCCAGAGAGAGCGAATTGTTGTTCCGATGAGTTTTACGAAAGAATCGTTGTTGTTTTCTATGATGCGAAAGTCCATGACACAATTGAATCATCTATCAAATCTCTACTCATTCCAATGAATATTCTTTATACACTTATCACAAACATCAAAGGAATTCATCTTTATTCTTTTTATGTCCATGCGAACAGAAATAGACTATCCTGATGGAATTTTTTAAACTGTTTCCATAGATAATTCTATTTTATATATTCTGAAAACCAAGCAAATTATCAGGCATTTAATGAAAACTGTATTCTTTACTTAAAACAATATTGAGGCTTTTATAGTACCTATCAGTGTTCGATTTGCATGTAATAAGCAAATATTTTCCTCTAAAAGCTTGTTTAAAAGAAATTTCAGCTCTATAAAAACCGATAAGACGTTTTAAAAGTCATATTTGTGAATTTTTTGATGATTGTACACATGATTATTTGACTTCGCAGATGTGAGATGTTTTAAAGATAAAGATGAATAGTATAGGAGAGAAGCCTTATAGAGGATAGTTTCTAATATGCAAAATCCCTGTTCCCTAATATGTGACACCTCTATTCCCTAATATGTGACTTATTATGACCGAAAAATGCAAACTTAACCAAAAATAATCTCTTGTAATAGCAGTCGAAGGCTGTGCAAAGACGACGGTCAAAGCTCTGAAGCATTCTGTTGGTTGTAATACAGTCATGTTTCTTTGCTTTGGGTCCAATTTGTCGTATCCTAATTGAATTACTCCAGCCCCATGCAGAGTGTGTAAAAATTAAATTAATTAATTAATCACTCAGGATAACTTTATATTTAATGATCGGATTTTCATGTACCAGGACCCAATCTGAATGGTTCAAGAAGGGTGATCTCAATTATGCTAACCAGTAAGTGTTGACGAAAATACGATAAAAAATACAAAAACGTTCTTTCTCTGACATACTTTTTCCCAACGGATTATGATTTCTGATGTCCTAAATATAAGAGGTGTCCGTAATTTCGGATAGTTTGGTCGGGAGAGCGGTTTAAAGTTTGGAACCCCTTAATGTTAATTTTACTTTTTAAGTATTTCTCGAGAACTTTTCAAGCAAATCGAAAATTTTTCAACATAATAATAAAATTTGTTTATCCTAAGATAATTTCATGTAAAAAAATCATTTTTAATAATTATTTATTATTTTATTTAATAATAGTCCAACAAATTTTGAAACACGAAGAATGTGATTGTTTGAATCATTTTGAAAAATGCAATTTTATGTAACGAAATAAAAAAATTGAATGAAACAGGTTAAATAGTTTCTGCGAAATCGAATTTTAAATGTCTGACTTTTTTGAAAAATGATTTCTCAGGAGCTGTTCAACTGATTTCGACTCGTATTAAGAACCTTTGCCTTACTATTACAAGCCAACTTAAACTCACTTTCGAGATAAAATATTGTATCTTATCTTTCGAAATGATAAACAGTTTTTTTTCTTGAAGAAAAACAATTTTCAACTACAGAATTATAAAAAAAAATCTAATGGTGGATACACTTTAAAAATGTTATTTCTTGAGAATTTTTTTCCTCAGAAATTATTCAACCCTTTCCAAAGAAATTTTATACTTAAGCAATTAGAATCCCGTAATTTCGAAAAATTTAAACATTTTTATATTTTAGCAAAGCTATTTCTGCCATAAATATACCAAGATATTAAAATTTATGTAAAATTTCTCGTTTAATTATATTTTGGTATGGTAGGTTAGATTTCGCACTGTTTGCAAGAGTTTTATATCATCCTAATTTTAACCGCCTTTATGAACTGAACAACATTTTTAAAATTGGCACTACGATTTCCCTGCTATTTCAAGGTCCACAAATAATTAAATCAGCTGAATAACTAGTGTTAAGTTGGCTATAAAGCATTTTTTATTTTTATAACCTTCGTTGAACAGCCGACCCAATTTTTGAGTTTACGACTTCTAATTTTCAATTCCATAGCCTTGTAATTTTGAATCCAATCCAAAATTCAAGGGAACTCCTGTATCAAGTATTGGTGGAATTTTGCCTTCCTGGAGGACTTTTTGAACCCGCATCTGCGTTACATGGAGAGGAAGACCACGAGAACCTCCCAAGGTTAGCCTAACGGCAAAAGGACTCATGATCCGTCTACCACTGAGGATATTTCACGTCAGCACTGTGGTCGGTGCAAGACGGATGCGGATTCGTATCGACCAGTCATTGGTGGGATTCGAACCAAGCTCACCTCATTGGCCATCACGGCTCCATAGAGCATTATTGATCAAAACACGCACCACATTCGAAATATTTCTCGAAAATTGAATTGCTTGAATATTAATTAGGTTTAAAGTTGATAAGGCCAACTAATTTAAAAGTTACTAAGAATAATCCGTTTTTAATATGTGTATTGTAAAATAAACAGTTGAAAATTATTTACTGAGTTTGTACGCTGTCCCCCCTCGAAAAAAAATATTTCCATTACTTTATATTGTGGGATCTCGTATGGAATTATTAGTAAATCAAAATAGCAAATTTTGAAATAAAATACTTTTATAATAATTTAGAATATTTGCTTAGTAGACCATCACTACAAATACAAATTAAATACTAATAGCTATCTTCTCAACAATATTAGCTTACATAGGCACAATTTTGAGAAAGCCCTAAAGTGGGAAGATTTCCTTCAAAGGTGATCGCCAATATTGCAAAGGCATTCTTAGAATATTAAACGCCGCATGCACCGCTTATGTCACTGGAACTCGAATAGAATCTCAATAAGCGCTAAGTAACTTCCATACCCTTTTGCCGAATTTGCATAATCTGAATGGATTCGTAAAGCTTTTCGCAATCCACATCTAGCTTGAGACTCTCTCGAAAAGCAAGCCGTTTAAAACTCTTAAGGGAGTGACTTCGTTTCACCGTTGGATTTAAGAATTGGCCCAACTGAAAGGAACTGATGGCAAAACTATCGACATGGTTGGGCGAGTGAGAGATCTTAGAAGTGAAACTAAAGACCCTTTGGGATTGCGGGCATGTCTGGAAACTGTGCAACAATCCGTCGATTTCCCCACAGCGCCAAGAGAACCTTGAAGAATCGAAGTTTGGTCCCTGGGGTCGCGTGGCCACTCACGATGTCTCTATTCTGGTTGGAAGGTTTAGTTACTTCATCTTCTAAATGGATAGATTTGATTCGAGTGGACATTGGACAGAAGGTCGCTTTAAGAAATGAAGTCAAGGCTCTCGAGGGAAAAGAAAGTGGAAAATTTATTTAATTTGTGTTTATTTTAAGCAGTGAAAACCACAGTATAAAAGCATTTAAAAGAATTCTAAATACCAAACAATTTTCATTATTTATTCTTTGCTCATTTTGAAATTTTTAGCTATTGAAGTTTTGTTGGTGTCTTTCAACCTAATTCAGCAAGTTAAAAGCTTTTAAAAGGAAATTTATATTTAATAGATGAAATTAATTTAGGGAAAATATAGTCAATCGTTTTCTTTCATCGCGATGAAAGAAAACGATCGTTAAGTTTTCCTTTTCTTTTAATATATTTTTCTTAAAAAAAATTATAAATAAATAAAATAAAATAAAATAACAAACGACAATTTCACATAAGTTTCACTCATTGCGCATAAGCTGCAAGTAAACAGAACTCATTAGATAAGTTCAAAATGAAGATAAAACAAAGGAAAATTATAGACATATGCAAAAAGGGGGGGGGGGAATAATAATGAAAAAAATAGCAAACAATTGATTAGAAAATTTAAAAAAAAAAGGATGAATTTTTTTAAATTAAACAGGAAAATAAAAGTTATAATCTTTTCATCAGCCTACACGATTATTTATTATATCTTTTATTATCTTTATATCTTTTATTTTCCGGCTTTTTTAAAAAAATTTCATCCTTTTTTTTTTAATGTTTTAATCAATTGTTTGTTATTTTTTTCATTATTATTCCACTCCCCCTTTTTACATATGTCTATAATTTTCCTTTGTTTTATCTTCATTTTGATCTTTTATATATATATATATATACACACACGCTTAATTTCACTACGCTTAAATTCGGTACTCACTTCATATGTTACATTTTGTGTTTTATTCTGTATTTTTCTTGAATTTTTATTTTGCATTTCTTGCTTGATATTTCTTTTTCATTTCGATTTTTTTTTTGTACTTCTTACACTATTGTATTGATAAATTTTGCTTTGTCTATATTAATACAATATTGGAAAACACCCTTTTTTGCGGATATAATCATATGCGCTAACGACGAGATTACAGATTTTCCTTATTTTGTTTTGCAACTTTTTTCTTAATATTTTTTAATAAAAGTTATTTATTAATAATTCTCTTTCTCATCTTTAAAAGTAATTTTTTCCTTGTTTTCTTTGTAATACATCTTTTTCAATTTTATTTTCCTTCATATTTTTATGTTTTTATCAGGTTTTGTTTCGTTGACAACTTACTTTCCACGTTATTAATTCGAGAGAAAAGTAAGAGAAAAATATCCTTTCTGCAAATACATCTATTTCAAAATATTTTAAAAATTTTATCGACAAGAGCGTAAAAAGTTGTGCGGCAAAAAATTGCTGAATTTTTTGTGTCTAACTTAGTTTTGTAATTTTTTTAACTAAGGAATGTCTATAAAATATATTTTGAAAAGAAAATCACATCTATGTATAAAAAAAGTGAAAACTAATGCTTTAGCTTATTAATTTTGAACAGCTACACTATTATTATTTTGAAATGCTATTTTATTTAACTTATACGACCAATTGCATCAATCAATAATTTTTTTTATTTTTAATTTTAAACAGTCATGTTGTAAAAAATAACAAAATTTGAAGCAAAAATTTGTTTCAAACTTAACTTTTAAATTTTTATTATTTCTGTTCTAAATTAAAGTGCGTCTTAGAAATGAAATAGAGTTTGAAAAGTCATTTACATCAAAAATACTTGAAGATCTGCGTTAGCTTATTCAGAAAATGCATGAAGCAAAAACATTTCGAATATTTCTATCGACAAGAAATAGAAAAGTTGTTCTTCAATAAAAGTAGCTTTAAAATTTAAATCGCTTATTAAAAGCGCGACTCCTACAAAATCAAAAGGAGAAGAACACTGCTTTTGTACATTCAGTTTACAACAATGTCTTTCGTAAATCTATCTAAAGATAAATTTCAGAGTATAACTAGTATTACGAAATATTTACGTTTCAGTACTTTTGTATTTTAAATAAACATCGATTGGACATCTCGTTTTGACTTAAAAGCAAAGCAAATTCCAGTATACTAATGACTGTCAAACTAAACTTTAATAAAACTTAATGTTTCTTTCTTTTCTAATGATGCAAATTCTAAATTCTTCCCCAAATTTCAAATTAAATTCAAAAACACAACATAAATATAAATACTGGCTCCAGCCAAAGTCTTCTTAAGTAAATGCATCAAGATTTAAAATATCGACTCGAATGTTAATGACTCTGGAAGCCATACATATAATAAAACAAGCATTCCAATTTTTCAATTGTAACAACATTCCAAAAGCCTTACACAAATGGAAATGAAAACAATTAATCGAAAAAGCTCAAGCTAAACCCTGTGCACCACCAACCAACACAGTTGCTGTTCTTTTGAAAGCGAATCGATTTTTAAGCACACAATTTCCATTTGAAAAGGCCTCTTCTTTTAAAACTAAAATGAGAATTTCGATCAAAGCAGGATCAAGAAAAGAAAGAACCCCCATTCATTACAATAATAGAACGATCGGCAGCGCCCTCATTGATAAGAAAGACGAAGTAAATGACATTGACAATGAGGCCATTAGCTAGCTTTCGTCAATGCAAGGAATACAATATTTTTTAAAAAAAAGGACAGAATAACCTAATTCCGAATATTCTGAATATAGAATAATTTTGCGGAAATACTTAGAATTATTTGTTTCTGAAACAAAAGAGAGAATAATTGCAAAAGGATTAGGAATTTAAATTTGTCCACCTTTAAATACTTGTTTCGAGCAATATGACATTTGAATAACATAACAATACATGTTTTCTTAACAGATTATACGTTTGGGAATTTTCGCTATTTCGGGAAATACAGTGTTCCTTTCTTTCTTTTCTTTTCTTTCCTTCTTTTTTTTTTTTTTTTTTTTTTTTGTTTTTGCGAAGAAACTTGGAAAACAGAAGACCAAATTCAAAATCTTCTGTAAATGCAATAATATCTTTAAAGCTCTAAGAATTAATTGCTTTAAAACGCAGAAAAGTGAAATAATTTCGAAGGAAATAAAAAAAAAGAATTCTTATATTTTAGTACAGAAATGTTTAAAATATTGCATATTTTACCAGCAGCATGACATTAGAGTATAAGTTGATTGTAAACTAAAATCTTACCATTAAGAAACAGTATTGTTTATAAAGAATATTGAAGAAGACATTTTATAGGAATTTATTGGGGTTGAGACTTTTATGCTTAAGAAGAAATTCGTTAGATTTCAATATTGGTTCTTTTTTTCGTTGATTAAATGTTAAAAATTAACAGATATTTGTCTTTTAAAACATTTCATTCTATAAAAAGATATTTATTCTACAATTGTAATTATCTAAAACTAATTGATATAAAGCTTTAGTGTGTTCCATTGATATGTTGAATGCTCGTTTTGGCTGGATGCCCGGGACTGTTGCTCTTTCACATCCTAGCCACTATACACCATCAAGAGCCGAGCTGATACTTTAAACCCGTATGACATTTATTCTCTCTGATATTTAATAGACCCTTTCATAAATCCTTAAAAATATAAGCCAAACATTTACATAAATAATGACAATTTTTTTTCTCGCACAAAAATTTAGCAAATGTACTTAAAATAATTAAAAAGAAGCAAGAATAATGAAGAAATATTTTCAATATAAACATCAATTAAATATTATCAGCTTACGAAATGTTCTTTTTATTTATACAAACAGTATTAATATAACAGCCCTCACCTGCTCCAGGGACTGCTGTATTGGGTTCAAAATTACAAGGCTACGGAGTTGAATATTAGCAGTCGTAAACTCGAAATTGGGTCGGCTGTTATAAAATAAACTAATAAATTTGGCCGGGAGAGCCTGGTTGATAGGGCGTTGGACTCGTGTTCATGAGAATGGGAATTTGAATCCAGCCAGCATAAGAATACCCATGCATAAAATGGTGACTGGTGCATGTTAAATCTGACGGGGTCACAAAGTCCTCCAAGTTCTCATAACAAATAAATACCTCTGGTTACTAATCTAGCAGTTCCCTTGTCTTCTGGATTGGGTTCAAAATTACAAGGCTACGGAGTTAAACATTAGTAGCCGTAAACTCAAAATTGAGTCGATAGTTCAAGGGCGGTCATAAAAAAAAATAAAACTAATAATCAAACTGTATTTTATTGGTTTCTTTCTAACTCTGCATATTTTCTACGCACATTCAAAATTTCATGTTTCTAAGTTTCATAGATTTTGTAACATAAAGCGAAAAATTCGCGAAAAAATCATTGAGAATTGCAAATAAAATATATTCAAAATGAATCTAAAAAAAAAAAAACTCTGTTAAATATATAGTGGCCCAGCACGCCAAATTTTTACTCTGTGCTTAAAATGTGTTTCTTTTGTAACTTTTTCCCTCGTTCAAAAAATACGTGCAATAAAAGAAAGGTTCTACATAATAGTCTCGTCACAATTAATATACAGGGTGTTTATAAATTCCCGGACCCATTTTGATGTTCAATAACTCATAAAGTAATGAAGATATAAACAAACTTATGGCATTTATTGATGGAATAACTCATATATTTTCCTTTTCAGGTTTGAACATCTTTACTTTTGTAAATATCGTCTACGCGTGTGGTTAATTTCAGATAATTTCATTTTCCAGTCTGAATATCTATACTTTTCTAAATAACGTCTGCTTATTAATTGCATTTTTCTCTCTTTTGTTTTTGGCAACTATTGTAATGTTATGTTTACTTTTGATGTGTTTGTTCTATGTAGTACTTTTCTATGTGATGTTTTATTCGAGTGGATATTAAGGAGAATGCATACACCACAAGAGAAAGCACAGATTTTATGGTGGTTCATAGAAACGAAATCGATAGTGCAAGCACAGAGAAATTGCAGATGAATTTACCAAAAAGATGCTCCATCCAAAGGCAGCATCTTGCGATGGAAAAAGAATTTTCTAGAAACTGGAAGTATCGCAGATACGAAATATTCCGGACGTGACGTCCCTGCACAAGTGATTTTGACGTTGAGCATGTCAGACAGACATTTTTAGACAATCCTAGAAGATCTGTAAGATCAGTTGCAAGAGAATTGGATATGCCAATTTCGACGGTGTATAAGGTTATTAAGAAACAATTAAGACTACATGCATACAAAGTTCAAATTGTTCAAGGTTTGGAACCGGACGATAGGCCGAAGTGGATGGCGTTTACAACAGATATGGTAGGAAGGATAGAAGATGATGCTCATTTTTTGAAGCGCATAATGTTCTCCGACGAAGCATCCTTTCATGTTTCAGGCATTGTTAATCGCCATAATGTGCGCATATGGGGATCTGAAAGCCCCCATGAATACCGTGAGACACAAAGGGATTCCCCAAAGGTTAATGTGTGGTGTGAACTAATGCACGACCGAGTCATTGGGCCTTTCTTTTTTACGGAAAAGATGGTCTCATCAGTCGTATACTTAGACAAGTTGGAAAACTTCGTTTTTCCACAACTAGAAGAGCTTCAGCCACATGTCTTTTTGCAACAAGATGGTGCACCACCTCATTAGGGTATCATCGTTCTTAGTTCTTTGAATGACCATTTTCCAGGAAGATGGATTGGGCGAGGAGGTCCAATCCCTTGGCCACCCAGATCAGCTGATATAACGCCGCTGGACTTTTTTCTTCAGGGATTTATAAAGGACAATGTTTACAGGAGGATCGTGTCGAACATTGATGACCTAAAAGCCAGAATTACAACAGCAATAGCCTCTGTGGATGCCGACATGTTCGCCGCTACCTGGCGTGAAATTGACTATCGACTTGATATTCTCCGTGCGACGAAGGGGGCACACGTGGAAGTTCATTGACAAGGGTCATGAAACTTTTTGAGTCTATCTAACCATTTATGTTATTAATTTTAATCCATCTTTATTATTTTATGAGTTATTAAACATCAAAATGGGTCAGGGACTTTATAAACACCCTGTATTTAACAATAAAGTAATGTTATCAAATTTTTTAATAATGTAATGTTAATACTCAACAATAAAAAATAATGACAGTTTACTTTAGGTGTATAGAAATGGAATTGAACTTATAAGGGCCCCATCATTTTCAATAGCTTAGGGCCCCACCAAGCTTAAATCCGGCCCTGTTAACAATGATATATGATTTTGCAATATGGGATAAAATTTGGCAATTTTATGATTATACGATTTCATGATTATTTTATGATTTATGAGCAAGGCATAAAAACCATTCATTCGGTTAAATTCAGTTTTCAGTTTTTTATTTTTTACTAAATGTGTGTGTGATGTTAACAACTATAATTTCGAAAAACAGAATTTCCGGAAAACTGTTTTCATATGAACGAAAGAAATTACCAAATGAATGGTTTAAATAATGCATATTTTTGTTTTATTAAACAGAGTGTTCTTTTTTACCATAAATGCCATTACCATACAGTACGGTAATTTTACCAGAGTTTTTTTCTCCCTGAAATAAAAAAACATACACTGATTTTCTGAGTTTTCAAATAAATTTACAGTTTATTTCACATCTTCAGTTTTCACAAATTTGGAATCTAAATAATAACAATTCGGATAATTTATTATTTTAAATCCTTTTTTTTATCTTAGATAAAAATGGGTAGATTGGTACGATTGTTTTTTCGCTACATGGAAGTAAATTTTACATTACTCCACTTGCAACTGTTTGTATAGCCCATTTCATATAGATTTTTACTTCAATACTTGAATAAAATACAAATGAGATGAGGAAAAACCATATCCTTATCTGACGTGAAATTCCGATTCACACAATATATTAATTTTTAGGTAAGATTTAGACTTAAGGAGGTTAAGTCCTAAATAAAATATCCTTGGTAATGTTAAATTTCAGCGTTACAAAGCCTCGCAGTTCAAAACTGCATTAAACTACATTACTACGTGAACTACATTACAAAATTTAAATTATTTTCTCATTACTCCATGAATTTTTACTTTTTAACACCTGATAGTTACTACGCAATATACAATTCTCTTTTTTAAGAGCAAAAATACATTTGATTTTTTTTTCTTTTGGTGTTACAAATTTTCATCGATAAAAGCCATGGTTAGTAAAGTTGCATTCCTTCTATTTTGAATTAAGTTGAATTTGTTCTTTGGTTATTATATGTCATTCCTTATTATCTAGGTGTTTATTAAAGTTTTTTGAATGATAAAAGCATTGTCTTTTTTTCGAAGAGAAAAACTACATTATTTTCTCATTACTCTATGGGTTTTTACTTTAGACGCCCGTAGTTACTACTTAACATGTAGTTCTCTTTTTTTATGACTTTGTACTTTCAGTCTTACAAAGCTTCGTAGATAGAGTAGAAGTATAGTGAAACTGCATTCATTCTATTTTGAATTAAGTTGAATTTATTCTATGTTATTATTGCTGTGTTTGTTAAAGCTTGTTGAATGATAAAAGCATTGTCTTCAGATAGAAAAACTACATTATTTTTTTCTATGAAGTTTTACTTTAAACGCTTGTAGTTATTACGCAGCATGCCATTCTCTTTTTTTTTTTTTTTTTAAAGGAAGGAAAAAAATAACGTTTTTTTTTTATTTGCTTGGTAAAAATACGAAAAATAACATTCTCAGAAAATATATTGCCCTAAGAATTTGTAAGAATTTAAGCATTATTACAGTCCATCTTCTTTACTAAAAACAGCCATAACATTATTTTTTTAGTTATAATTTAAAAATTAATTTTAAAATAATATTATCTTTAGAAATTAAAAATAAAAAACTTGTAATAATAAATGTAATAATATATTGTCAGGAATAAAAAATGGTTGGTTTAAATTACAGTTTTCAAGAACATATATCTCAGCTAGAAATTGAGGAAAGGAAATTACTTTATCTTATTTTCTAAATGTAAGGCAGGAAAGGAAGGTCTCTTTCTAACATTTTTTTTTTTTTTTTTTTAACTTCGGAACTTTTTTTTTTATTTGGTTTGTTCTGAAAAAAAATTTCTAATAATGATTCCTTTCAGAAAATTAAAAATTATTCTTCTGAATTATAATCTTATAAGATTTTTCAGAGATCAAGGGCTTATATAAGGCAATTTTAATGAGAAATCGCAAGTACATAAAAATATATAAAAGGTAAGAATGAAGCTTTAAGCGAATAAATGGTTCCATATTCCAAAAACTTTTTTTCTCTTTCTCCATATGCTGCAATACCATTACGTTTTCTGTTTCTGAAAGCCAATTAAATGAAACCAAATTGAAAAATGAAACAAGTCATTTATCAAGTTCAAAAGAAATAAAAAGTAGAATAAAACTCAGTTCGTTCTAAAACTGTAGATAAAAGAAAGATTTCAGTAACATTTAAAGTTAATTTTCGAAGGCTCCATCTGTAGGTAAAATAAGGCTTTTTTTACTATAAATAATATGCCCTTTTATTTAACTGTTATTAATTGTTAAATTTAGACCATTTTCAACCAGCGACTTCTAAGCTAATGAAAATGAAGTTTTTGTCCATCTTCAACCAGTGACATTTAGGCTTATGAGAATGAAATTTTGTCCATCATCAATCACCGACCTTTAGGTTCATGAAAATGATATTTTATCCATCTTAAGCCAGTGACCTCTAAGTTTATGAAAATAAATTGTTGTCCATTTTCAGCCAGTGGCCTCTAGGCTCATGAAAATGGCGTTTTGTTTATTTGCAGCCAGTGATCTCTAGACTTTTGCAAGCAAAGTGTCAGTATAAGGAAAATGCAAGTTTTCTGAAAATTTGAAGCACTTTTAATCTGATTTTTAATATTATGTTAGTTACATCAACGCTGTATTGTTTGAACTAAAAAAAAATATGCAGAGATTGAAAAGCATTAATTGATTTTATTGATTTTCTTTCGTACTTAAAACAATCGAACAGAAACTTCTTTTTTGTTTTTCTTTGCCGAAGAGGTTTTAAAAACATCCTTTTATTTTTTTTCTTCTTCCTTTCCGTCTTACCAAATGTATTGATATTAAAAAATATATATGTAATTATATGAATAAAAATTTATTTAAAATAATCGATAGAATGAACGACATACCGTCAAGTCAGAGTAAGAAATTCAAAATATTATCATTCCCGAACAAAAAAGAGGTGTCATTCGGAATATTAAAACTGCAATCCTCAAACAAAATAAGGACATGAATGCAGTCTGTGAGAAATACGCTTTGTAAAAGGAGTTAGAACAATCTGAAGTATATCCTTTTAATCCAGTAAAACTAATCCAGGAAAAACTTGAAATAGGAATGCAGTTCTAAAGCGAAAATGGGAAGCTGACAAGTTAGATTAATTAGCTTTAATTAAGTTTGTAATCATTTAAAATAATTGCGGACAAATTTGATGTTTCCTTACATCAAAATTGCCCATTTTTTTAAAAGTAATAAAAACGGGAAAAGATAAAAACTATAAATTGGAATAATTAAATGAAAGAAAATTAAAAAATGGAACGAATCATTTGTCAAACTCAAAACAACAAAAAATTGCATAAAACATATTTGTTACAAAAATGCAGCTAAAAAAATTTTTTCAATAATATTTAATATTTTTTTCACTATTTTTTATTCAATAAATAGAGAAAAAAACGTTTACAAAAATGTAAGCAAGAATCCCTTTTTATTTTCAAAAAAAGAACAGGTAAAATGAATGACAGACCGTCAAAACTGGATAGGAAATTCAGAATGGCATCATTCTCGAACAAGAAAGAGGCGGCATTCCGAAAATTAATAGTGTTATTCCCATAGCAAAGAACGACATAAATGCAATCTGTGATAAATACGTTTTGTAAAAGGAGATGTCTACTTAATAATTAGAACCATCTGGATTATGTCCTTTTATTCCGGTAATGGTGTTCCGGGAAGAGCTTGAAATATGAATGCAATTCAAAGGGAAAAACGGGAAACGTAGCCCCGCTGACAAGTCAAATTAATGGGCTTTAATGGAGTTTTTAATCATTCAAAACGATTGCACACAAATTTGATGTGTCTTTTTTTTCGGAATCGTACATTCTTTTCAGAATGGTGGAAAATGAGAAAAATAAAAACAAAAATATAAATTCGTTTCTTTAAATGTGGCTATTAATTCCTTTAGTAAGAGAATTGTTTCTCTTGTTTGAAAAAATAATCTTGGCTGTAATGTTAATGGAGATTTAATGGTGTTATAATTCAAAACAGTCAGCTTGGTTCTTTAAATGGGTGAATTAAATAAAGAATAACAAGCTATTCAAATATTGTTTCATTTAGCATGGTTTCTGGAAATGATAATAGATTTTCATTAAAAGGGCATATTTGATTTTGAAAAAAATATTAATGATATTTTTGTATAATGAGGAGTTAAAATAAATGCATACATTAAAAGTGGAAAGTATAATAGAAAATTCTATTTACATGATGAAAAGAATAGAAACACTAAGTTCTAAAAAATTTGACAGAATAAATATATCAGCCATAAATATAAGAGAAATGAATTCACTGGTAAATATTGATATAACTCTTATTAATTATACGCTGATCACTTCTAAAGTTATTTGGATCTTTTTTATACATTAAAGATCATATCCAGTGTCGAATTTTTTATCCAGTAAGAATACACGAAATACATACCAATCAATGTCTAGTTTGATGCAAAAATGATCTAATTTATTTCAAAATTGCCCTGATTCAGTAATATATTAATAAATAATAAAGTAAATTACAACGAGAATGTAACGAGTAAATTACAAGGGAAATTTAAGATCGATAATATGGTTTAGGTGTGCACCATATTACGATTCGTACCATATTACGCAATATCTTGATCTAAATTTTTTAACAGCTTGTTTTACCGACTTTTATAGTAAAATCATTGTTGTAAAGTAGCAGTTTTTACGGTAAAATCACCGACTTTTAGAGCAAAATCATACAAATTATTTACTTAATTTTTTGGTAAAAAAATTGACTACACATGTTTTCCTTTTAGCAAGAGGGAAAAATCCTCCAATTTTAAATCCGAAAAAGCTAAAATTCTTATTACTAAAAAATATAGGACTGTGAAAATTAAAGTGATTAAGTAGAATGCAATTTTCAAACATTAAATTAAGAGCTCTACTTTTTTAAGCATTATTACGTTATTTTAATATTATTTAAGCTTTTAATTAGGATAAAAATTCAGAATACTAACACGGTGTTATTTGCTCAAGTGAAATACAGTGATGGGAGTTCTATTTTTAACAATTCAGCGCGAATTTTATCAATTTTGTAATAAAAGAATCAAAAGTACGTGATTTTATTAGATGTTTATTATTAACGTAGCTAATTCTTTTTTAAAAAAAAAAATAACCGATAAAATTAGTAAATCACATGAAAACTTCTTGGCGTAAATGTTAGTAAATTCTAATGGATTCAAAATTTTGTAAGAATATAAATATTTCGATAAAAAAAAATCAAGAACATTTTTGAAATAGTCAACTTACAATTACCAAATTTTCTAAGTTCCCTGGTGCTGTCACAGTTAATTACTGAAACAAAGGAATAATCTATGAGATTGTCTATAAGCGCTTATAACAGAAAAAGAGCACAAGTTCAGTAGAGTGCATTTTTGTTTTATTAAAGTTGTAACGCGCACATTATGATTTGAGCAATCAAATGATAAAGATGCTTTATGTTTAACTCAATTATTAAAATTACTCAGCAAATAAACTTATAATAACAATACATAACTTTCAGATTTTGCTCTTTAGCATTACATATTGAAGGAAAGAATTACTAAATAATAGTACTTTGGAAACTTCTTCTTAATTTTTAAAAGCATGCATGCTAGCAAATCTTAAGTTTATAACATGAACAATTTAAAAATATATACATTTTCTCACAAATTTATATTAATTATCGTACATTACATATTTAATAACCAATATATATCATAAATTTTTAAATTATGCACCTACTCAATGAAATCAGAAAGCGAATGAAAATATTCCACTGATTAAAAATTTGTTTTCTGGAATTAGGTCATTGAATGTCTTATATGAATGTTATGAATGTCATTTAATGCCGTTAAAGTCTTACACCACTTCAAGGTTTAATTTATAGTTTTCTTATAATCAAACAGTTGTTTAAATTTTAAATAAATCATCATCATGGAAGATGACAATGCATTTTTCAAGCTCTGTTTCTGTAATCAAATCTTTATAGGTAATTGCTCCAAGCAAAGTTTTACTATTTCTACATTTTAGAATTTTTTAAACTAATATAATTTTTTCAAAACTCAAAACTTGGTAATTAACCTTTATTTCGATTATTTATACACAGTTATACAGATAAACACCGTTTGAAGTGTACGCGCAGTATTGAGTAAATATTTTTGTTGAAAGTTTTAAGCATGTGTGTGAAATTTTTAGAATAACAAGGCGAAAACCAGTAGCTGAAAAAAAGAAAACTGGAATTTCTAGGAGATATAGTGAAATAAATATTTTAAGGAATTTATGTTTTGTTCTGAAAAATAAACGCGAAAGCCTATGAATAAATTTAAATACTTTCAATCATTTTCATGACAAAATGCGTGTTTTTAGCCAAATATCAGACTTTGTTTTGATATACAGTAATTAAATTATTGAAATAATCTGAAAGTCTAAAAGTAATAATTGAAATTTCTAAAAAATCGAACTTTTCATAGCATATTTTACAAAACATGTTAGAACGGGAGCACTTAAAGGCGTGGAAGACAGAATAACTTAATCTATGAGGCATACGAGACTTTAAATGCATTCCTATTTCAAACGTCTCACTGATCTATAAAGCATTCAAGGCATTATCCTGTTTTTAACCCTTCACTAATCTTGAAGCATACGAGGCTATAAAGGCATTCTTATTTTAAATCTATCTCTAAAACAAAAAAATTCCTCTATAGCCCGTTAAAGATCAGGGGGGTCATGGTGGTTGAGGTTCCACATTATTTTCGCCAACGATGGGCGATGTTGTTGCCATTGCGCACAGGCTACCTTTACTTTCCAGATAAGCTGATACCAATCGATCTGAAGCTGGGTGGATTTCAAGCCACCACTGGCGATCGGAACCCTATCCCTCAATTAACAATTCAGTGCCTCAACCACTGAGCTATCACTACTTAAACCTTTCACTAATTTATGAAATTTATGTATAATTCAGTATTTTTAAGAAACTTTTATGGACATTACTCAATACAAAAAAGAAGTTTTAAAAGATTTTTTTAATAATGATTTTTAATATAATTTTCTTACAACACATTCCTATGAAAGAATGTGTAAAAATATATCTTTCATGCATTGAAATAAAAAGTATAAACTAAGACTAAGTGTAGCAAAAATAAAATGTCCATAAAAAAATCTACCAAGCAATAAAAAAAGTGGATTTTTCTTATTTTGTTATCTCGTTAAACATTTTAACTGAATAAAGATAACGAAACAGTGTTCTCAGATTACCGAAAAATTGTTCACAATATTTATTAATATTTTTATTGCTGTATGTTACTCATTAGCATACTTTTTTTTAATCGCATTTGGTAATCTCTGTTTTAAATTTAAAAAAACATTAATTTGTTGTCAAAATACGTTAGGAATATTGAACCAAAAAAAAAGCGTTTTTTAGATTAAGCTATTTTGATTTCAATAAACAGTTTATTTTAATTTAGAGATTAAATATGGATCCATTAAATCAGCAAAATATATTAATTGTCATGTTTATTATATGAAATACAATGAACGATTTTTATCAATTGTTATTATTTTTTTAAATATTGTTTCTTTAGATAGTGAAAATTGCATTCTTTAAAAAATAATTAGTATTTGTATCTTAGTAATCAGAAGCTTATAATTTGAATCTTTTTTTGAAAGTCTCTGTATCTTAGTAATTACCTAATAATTTTGTTAAATATTTTGATTTTTATTTCCTTTTGACTGAAATTCCGAAAAATTAAATAATTATTTGTTCAACCTATGCTTTTTATTTGTATTAAGACTTAGAAAACATTATATAAAACAGCAAAAAATAACTTTTGAAAATCTATAATAAAATTTTGCTTTAATTATTTCATTAATAAGAAACTCGTATGTATACATATATATATATATATATATATATATATATATATATATATATATATATATATATATATATATATATATATATATATATATATAATAACAGGTTATATATATATAGTAACATATATATATATATATATATATATATATATATATATATATATATATATATATATATATATATATATATATATATACATATATATATATAATAACAGGTTATATATATATAGTAACATATATATATATATATATATATATATATATATATATATATATATATATATATATATATAATAACAGGTTATATATATATAGTAACATATATATATATATATATATATATATATAATATAATAACTTGTTATCATTGTTGTATTCAGCTTTAATAATGCAGTCATAAGCCATAATACGTTCTAAAAAGGGTTATTTAAAGGTAGGCTGGTGGTTATAACAGTTCACATCCCCACTCCACAAGGGAGGGGCTGTGGACAGAACTCCGCATGGTTCTGGCAGATCGTTTATGGAACACGTTATTCAACAACAGACATACGAAAACCATCGGTCTCGCATTAAATACTAACAGAAAATGATGTAATTAGGTTCCAGTCGTACATACCTAGTAACTCTACGCATTATGGAAAATCATTTAATGCTTCCTAATATGGAAGTGAAGGAGCGCCAAGATTCTAAAAATAACTCCTCCTTTGAAATATAAATCTAATTACAATTCAATGGTATGTTTTCAGCCTTGAAGTCCCACAATAGAATTTATACACCCATTCCTTACCAAAGACATTTTATGAAAACGAAAGAGTTTTAATGTTGTTATTAATACAAAGGTATATATATATATATATATATATATATATTACGTTCTTATTAGTTCACATTATTTTGTTCCTATTCATTCTGTTGTATTTAATTATATCAGTAAATTTTTATGATAATATGTTCCTATTTTTACGAGGCAATATAAAATAAAAATTAACTATTTACGGTGCATGTACACACTTATTCTTAAAATAAAATTAGTTTATCAATCAAGCATGCGCCTACCATAGAAAGAATATTCAGGCGAATTCGAACTGAGTTTAACTGAGTGGAAACGGGTAGAAATTATGCATTATAAATTTATTTAATGCAGTTTACAGAGACTAAAAAATAATAATATAAATGCCCATGTTAGAAGGACTAAAATCAGACATAAATTATGTGAAGGCGAACTTTTTTCCCCCCTAAATATATAGCTGATAGCAAAACATCGACCATATTCGCTCCTACTCGTGATCGAGTATAAACATTCTATAGATGATATAAAAAGTACGCCAATGGCGGTGTTTTCGGAAGTCAACATATTGTACGTATCACATGAATGCGAGGGGGAGATTTGATGTAAATATGTTACATTATAAATGTTTTAGATGAAACTACAACCTCTAAATTGTATATGAAAGCTCCATTCGGGGCTAACTTTTAAAAATAAAGTGTTTCTTTTCACACAAATTTTTGGGTTATTCAACATCAAATTCGAAAACATAACACACCACAGTTTTTACAGTACATAAAAACAGTAATTACTGCTGTATATTGATGTATTCCACTAAAACATTGATTATAAAATAATTAGATAAAATATCACCCCGATAGTATATTTTGCATAAACTACACCATGTTTTTTTTTCTTCTTTTTTTTCGCAATAAGCGATAATTCTAAAAAGACACTGTTTTATTGTTAATCTCCTTTAGTAGCAAAACTTGTTGACAAATTTCATAATTCTTTATAAAACATGCGTGACAGAACGCTGAAAATCATCTATTTCCATATCTTTCAATTTTTTTAAATTTATTTATCAAACTGCTAGTTATATTTTAAACACTTTTTTATCATACAATCTGAAATTGATAAAAAAAATTTTAGAAATTGAGCATATAACATTACCCATTTTAATTAATATTAGTTACTTTTCAATGTCAATCCTATTTTCATTTTATCTTCTTCATAATTTTTGCTTTGTAATTCTTAGCATGCTTCTTACCGTAATGATAATGTAGAATTTTTTTTATTCTATGTATTTAAAAAAACAGCCTAAGAAACTAAATCAAGTTTCAAAGTTTCGTTAATATTCTGTAATTAGATCTAAGAAAATCTCGTTTTTGTCTGGGACAAAACAGTTCCTTCGTTCCAAGCCTGATGTATGATAAAAAATAATACTGAAACATTGCATTAAAAAATCCTTCCAAAGCCAGAATTCGAAAATAATAAAATATATATTAAATTATTTTTCTTTAGAGATCATTAAAATTTAGGTTGCTTAATTGACTTCAGCCTTAAATTTCTATTTTCTTAGTAAAATAACAACATAAAAATATCCAGAACAGTTTAAGAATTTAAAACCAGAAGATACGGTTTCGTTAAAACGCTCCAACAGTAACAAGCACACTTCTACAAAAAGAAACTGGAGAAAAAAAATTGGTGAAGAGAAGAAAGAATAAAATGGAAAAAGAGCAGGAAAAAAATCTGCCAATCAGAGAAAGCGGATAAAAGGTTCGTCCGTGAAACTGACAACCTCGAAATCTATTTCGGAAGGAAACGATTTATTTTACTCAACCAGTAATGAACCATATAATGAAAGAATACTCCAGCATTTGGAACAAAGCGCAGCTTGTTAAGCGAGATACAATTGTGAAACACAAGAACTTCTTTTAAAACAGATGAAACGTTTTTCTCGAATTTTTTTTGAAATTATAACTTATTTCCTTTTTTATTTAAAGATTAGCTTTCAAACAATTCAGTTTTTATCTTATTTATTTTAATAAACTAAATATACTTTGTTGAAAAAGTATATACTTCACAGAATAAAAATATGCACAGAATAAAAGTATGATGACGTGTATGATTAAATGTGGTTACTTTACCTATTAATTATTAAACGCTTATTCTTTTTAAGATCAAAAGTTCCTATTTTAACGATGTTTCTGTCGATCTTTAAAGAAGAGACAAAATCATCTCGTGTTTACACGCGAGATGATTTTTTTTCTTCTTTATTTTAAAAGCATATTGAAATACCTTTGCGATTAATTTTTTGTAGAAATAAAATTATATCACGCTTTTTCACTTCGCAGTTAAATGCAAAACAAAATGTAAGTTTCACTTTAACATTGTTTTTAAAAGGAAAATAAAAGTACTTCGTGAGCATGCGCAAATTACTAATGGACACGATGACGTCACTTGGAAATTCATAATTAATGAGTTAATTATTAAGTTAGGATTAATGATTAATTATTATGCTGTTTGTGAAGGGTTTAATAATATTTTTTTAAACAACAATTTATAAAATTTATAAATATTAATTTATCTCGAAATTTTCTCCTTTCATACTCAATGGCTTAAAGTGATTATATGTTCGAAAAAAAACGATTTTTCAAATAGTCTGCTTTTTAATCGTTTTCTCATTTTTACACTTTTTTTGTTCAGAAAAATTACATGCATAAAACGATTTTTTGATAAGATTTAATACTACAGCAATAGTTTAGACGATTCATTTTCGTTTTAGAAAAATAATGGGTAAGCTGTCGAACTATATATATTTTCTACATTATGTTTTATAATATATTTTCTGTGTATTTCATATTTATTCCATTCAAATTTCAAAAACGCAATTTCAAATTGAAGAATAGATAGCAATTAAAAAAATTAATTCTAAGTTTTATTTTTCTTTTAAAAACTGAAAGATGTTCTTTCTCTGATTTACTGCTTTTAAATAAATCAAGATACATTGAATATTTTAAATAATGTTCAAATTTTGAAGACTCAGTTCATCAAATGAGTTTTTAATTAGAAAACTCGAATTAGGTCTTCTACATTTCAACATTAAAGATTCTGACCTTTTGAAAAAAGTGTTAAATAAAATACTAAATCTCGTATTCTAAACATTATTAAAGTCTATTAAAAATTATTGTTGTACTATAAGTCTAATATGTTCTACTATATATATTAAATTCGATCAAAGGGTCAAATATATCATCGTTAATTTTTTCTTCATATTCTGTTCAAATATCAAACCAATCAATTTCTTTTAAATATTTTTTTATTATATTTAATACTAATATTAATTATTAAAATATTAATTATATTTTCATAACAAAATATTTCCTATTTGAGTAAACATGTTTGAAACACGTTTAATAATTTCATAATTATCTGCATTATTTAAGTAAACACTAAATTTTTGGAAAGATAATTTTAAATAAATATTTATAATAAGCATTCAAACTTTAATTGCTTATAATAAAACAGAAAAGAAAATCACAGTAAACATTTAAAGAATTTTAAAGAAACACAAACATCATTAAAACTAATTTCGTAAGATGTTGCTTTTAATTAAAAACTACATTTTAATTATGATTGATAAGCAAGTATAATAAAGTTTCTGCCTCTGCCATGCATCTATAGCACGCAATGTTCCTTCTTAATTAAAGTAGTCATTCCTAGAAAAGTGTTTGGTTTAATTAGATTTGGAGTTTAAGTTTTTTTTCTTCCTTCTTTGGCTATAAAGAGTGGTATTCCAAATTGCTGAAATCACTATAGGATGCTTTCGGAACATTTTCAACTTCTCATTTTGAATTCGTAAGTACTTCTCTTTACTCGAAGAATGTGTCTATATCTTTTTTTTTTTTTTTGTTCTAATGAAAACGTTAAAATGTTCCAAACGGTAATTACTTTATTAACGAAACTTTGCTTTGAATAGAGCTTTGCTTCTTAATACACTATATATTCGAGAGATACTTAAAATTTATGTTGACTGCCTTAAAGAAAACTTATATGTACAACAATTATTTCATCATAAATTATGCAAATTTAATTCTTAATATGTTCGAAACTCGGTAAAAGTATAAGTTATTGTTAGAATTTATCGTTGGAACAATAACAACAGAAGTATAACAACAGAAACTGGATTAAGTTAATTTAATTTACTAGAAATTAAGCAGAAAACGAATTTTTAAATTTCTAAATTTAATTGTCTTTGTTTCGCCTTAGGCTTAAAAATTAAATTAAATAAAACGCGTGAATAACATCATTAAATCAACCCAAAGAGGAAATTTTTTGCTCAAAATCTTCGCTCTTTAACAAATATTTATTATATAATTTTTACACACTTCATGTTTTTGGGATTCAAAAATACTGCTTAAATTAAAACATCCACCTATCACCAAAAGCGAAATTAAAATTTTTACCTAACTTCTACTGGATCATCGAGTAGACAATTCTACTAAACATAAAGTCCTGTGAATGTTTCAAAATATTAATAAGACAAATTTTGCACTGAAATCAACATGACATGCAAGGAATATAGTAAAAAATAACGGAAACAATAAAAAGCATATTTCCATTTTTTGTTAAATTAGACAAACTTTTTTTAGGCGTTCTTTGAATTTGATGAATACGTTTGTCAAGTTTCATAAAAAAAACTATTAAGCTGGTTAATTCTTATGATTAATTATTACGGTTACATAAAAAATAGCACATATTTTATTAGTTTTTTTTTACTTTTATTTCTCCCCTCCGCAAGCCAACCCCCATGGTCTCATCCATCATTGTTTTTTTCCGTTAAAAGTTGATGAAAAATATAATTCTGCTTAAAAAATATTAAATTTGTATAATTTATGAAACACATTTATTTACGATATTAATCGTAATGAAATGTAAGGATGGCTGGATTTGAAAATCTATCAACTGTACTTGAAACAAAATTAGCGCAAAATATGAGATTTAATAAGAAGCAATAAATGAGAAGTCATTTTATTTGTTAACAATGTATAACGATAATCTTGAAATAGTTCACATTTTAAATAGTCTTTATCTCTTTATATTTTAAAAGTTTCGTTATAAATGTTAAAATTTATAACAGCCAATCTTCATCTCTCATTTTTTTTATTTATTCATTTTTTTTGTTACTTTTTACATCATCGACCTTAGTGACTGACAAGTGGTGGCTTGCCAGTTGTTCGGCAACCATTGACCAGACGTTTTCAAATGGTAAGACATCAGGAGAACAAGCTGGCCAGGTCAACAGGAGAACATGGTCTGTGTCAAGGAAGATCAGGACAGTGCGGGCAACATGCGGCCGTGCATTGTCCTGCTGAAACGTAGCTTTATGGGGGCCTCGAAGATAAGGCAGAGCAACTGGCTCTAACACATCAGAAATGTAACTGCTGCTGTTCAAAGTGCCGGCAAGGCGAACAAAAGTGGTGGGTCAGTATAACGATGTCGAATGCAAGCTAATAATGAGCGTTCTCCACGATGCCGCCAAAAGCGGATGCAGCAATCATGATGCTGTATACAGAGCCTGGATTCGCCTGAAAAGACGACGTCATGCCATTCCTACGTCCAGGTTCGTCGTTGATCCCACCAATTGAGGCGCTCCTGCCTGTGATGCAGCGTCTAGGGTAGCCGAAGCCATGGTCACAGTGCTGACAGTTCATGCTGCTGTAAACAGCGTCGAACTGCTCGCGCAGACACTTGTTGTCTTGCAAATGACCCCATTTGTTGACTCAGGGTTCGTGACATTGCTGTACGATCCCTTAAGGCCATGTGAATAACATGTCTGTCTTCTCGACTGTTGATAGAGGGCCACTGAGATCCTGCACGGCGTACCATATGACCGTCATGAATCCGTCGATTCCATATTCTGCTAACAGTCATGGTATCTCTACAGGGCCGGCCCAAGGGCAGGGTGATCCGGGCGACCGCCCGGAGTGCAATGATCTAGGGGCGCCAAAATGATAGTTGACAAGATTGAGAGGCGGCAGGCGGAATTTATCATTTTTATTTCTAAGCACATAATTCAAATAATATAATATATTTAAACATTAAGGCAAAACCTAGTTGAATTCAATTCAACATGACAAAATCACTCAACCCCCGCCTTTCAAGAATTGATTGTATTTTATATAATATTTTTGGTCTAAATAATATTTTGGTCTAAATAATACTTTGGTTTATATAATATTTTGGTCTTTTTGTATAATATTTTTGGTCTAAAAGACATGCCCAGAAATGAGCTACTGGCTCATTGCAAAGATTTGGAAATAGTTTTAACTGATGGAAATTCAAGCGATCTTAACGCCCTGGAACTAGCCGATGAAATAAGCATTGTTTCGTCATTATTAACAAAACAAGAAACCCCTGTTGAAGTTCTCAAGTTTATCGCTACACTTAAATTAGCACCAAACCTCAGCATAGCATTAAGAATCCTACTTACATTGCCAGTTACTGTGGCTTCAGGGGAAAGAAGCTTTTCAAAACAAAAAATAATAAAAAATTACCTCAGAACGATGCAGACGCAAAATCGTCTCAATGGATTGGCAATGATAGCTAGAACACCAAATAAGTGACAAATTAGACTTGAAATCACTGGTTCGTGAGTTTGCCGAAAGAAAAGTTAGAAAAAGGGCATTTTAATTACTTTGGTTAGTTAGAATTTATTTATAATATGGGATATTAGTTTAGTTAGCATTACTGCACTTTAATCTTTGTTATTTTGCCTTAAATGCTAAATTGCTTATCTTGTTATCTGATGATTGAGTTTCTAATAAAACGTTTTTTTTTTTCATATTTTTTTCAATGTTTTCTTGACTTTCTGATATGGTCGCATGAGATTTACTTTAAAAAAAACGGGGGGGGGCGCAAAATTAGGGTTTCGCCCGGAGCGCCAAAATGTCTAGGGCCGGCCCTGATCTCTACCAAAGCGAGCAGCAATACTTTGGGATGATAAACTGCTATCCCAGTAGGCCACAATTCGGCATTGATGAAATTCAGATATGTGCTGGCATTTCTCCTTCTTACACAGCTCGCAGCGCCCAACTTACATCAACCAGGATTTTTCCTGGAGTTGCTTCTGCCTCCCTTGCCCATTTTTCCGAAGTGTTGCAAGGGATCGCCAAAAAGCCTACCTTTTGAATCTTCTTTTCCTTTTGTTGAGAGGTCACGTGCGCGCACTTAGAGTCTACAGTATTCTCCGGATGCCCCCTGGTTAAGCTCTGATTCTCCTTCCAACACAAGGTATAACAAAAACGTTTTTACTCAAGAACAACGCTCAAATTCAATTTCTGTATGAGAAACTTACTGTCAAATATCTTCTTTATACATTGTAGGTGTCGTTACCACCGTTATAATTATGATGATTTTTATTGATGATTTTTGAAAAATTATTAACATTTAATAAAAAAAAATTTAAAAAATCTTTATTTATTATTAGAAGACTTTTGGCAACCGATTTTACCGAGTTGGAATTGCGCATTGTATAAATATAAATTTGATAACAAAGAAATTTTAAATTATTACATACAACGATTTTATGTAGAACTGAATTACGTTAGTTGGATATCCATTTTTTTTTTTTTTTTTTTATGATATATATAAATTTTGGAAGAATTCGTCTGTTTGTTTTTTCGATAAATAAACATTACTACAAAGTGTTTTATTTTTATTAATTTAATTAAAAATGGTATTTAAATGAATGTTTTTGGAAACATAAGTAATTAATTTACTTAAAATCATCGAAATTTAAAATCATTTCCTTAATCGTATAAATCAACAAGGCAGATATTTTCTACTTTTTTGAAACTTAAATCCGAAAAATTAAAATTAATGCTATCGTCCTGATTACGAAGCAAGATTATTTTCTTTTAACAA
Source organism: Parasteatoda tepidariorum (assembly GCF_982258835.1). NCBI lineage: Eukaryota > Metazoa > Arthropoda > Arachnida > Araneae > Theridiidae > Parasteatoda > Parasteatoda tepidariorum. Next base: position 65,040,606 of record NC_141760.1, on the reverse strand, counting down.
AATTGCATAATTTTGAAAATTAAGGATAATTAAATCATCAATAAATCTAATTTAGTGTTCAGAGTATTATTTTTTTCAGAATATTGTATAACTAAGTTAGCTAAGAAAGAGGTAAGTTCGGGTAAGAATTAGATGAGGAATAATTAGATCCTTGTGGTATTCCATCAATTTGAGCAAATATATTTTTTCCATTGTAAAGACAATTATTAAAAAGGCAAAAATTAATTGGAATTTCTCAAGACTCAAAATCGCAATTAAGTATATTTTTATAATCATAGCAATAACTCAAAAGAACATCTTTTAGTTTAGAAAGAGGAATGCCATTTAGGAGATTTTGGAATCAAACGTCGCAATTGAATAATTTAATAAATTCTAAAATAGGTTGACTATTAGTGATAATTCAAGAAAACCCTTCTTTAATAACATAGTTAAAAATTTTATTTAAGTAGTTGGAGAAAAAAGTACCAGGTTTAGTTAGATAAGAATTAGATCCACAAGTGATTGTTCCAAATTTAATAGCTATTTTATGAAATTTAGGACTGGTTATTAAGTATGGAAATTGCATATTATTAGTTTTAATTTTCATCGTTTTTTATAAAGATATTTTTTTTAAATGACAATAATATTATTTATATTGCAAAGCTTAATTTTTTTACAATTATTTAACTCCTTATTTAAAAGTTCTACATAGAATTTTTAACATAAGATAGCAATTATTGTTACCTTTGTCTATGGGGGATTAAATAATTGTTGTTGCTTAATTAGTCAATCAGTTTTGGAAAATTTCATTGAATTGATATTGTTATTAAAAAAAATTTTATTTTTAAAAATAAAGCTTTTAAAATAATAATAAACAGTCCATTTCTATTACGTTAACATACCTAAATGTGAAGAGAATCTATTTGATATCTTTAAACAAAATTTATTAAGAAAGAATTTTAGAATTTTATCAATTAATTTATAGTAAATGAGTCTAAGTTTTGTGCCTTTTAACATTAAATTTCTTAGTTCTAAGTTTTCTAAAATATTTAAATTACCAGTAATAATATGTTTATGATGTTTATCATCAAATTCATAATATTTCTCTTCTTCACAGTGACATTCATATTTGGATAAATTGATTTTCCCTAAATTTTTGCCAATATCATTATAGTTAAAAATAGTTCTACCAAGAGTTTTATTACATTTATAGCTTTTAATTATGTTAAAATATCTGAATGGAAACAAATTTTTTACATTTTCAAAAATATTATGAAATTTAATCAAATCAAAAATAGGGTTTTGAAAGTTAATAACAAAATATAAGTTATCTAAATGCTTCTTTTTCTTTGGTGAAATTATTCTCATTTTGACTTTAAAAAAATCGAAATAAAGAATTTTGAAGCGGAAATTAATAAAAGAAAAAATTTTAATAAGATCTTGAAGCTTTTAAATATCATTATTTTTAAGGGAAAAATCAAAATCTTTCATTCATTTAATATTGTAATGTTTATTAAAATATTTTTCCTTGTTTCAAATAGAATTTACATTTAATTTATCACTATTAATAGATTGTTTATAACATCCTAATCCCCCTTTACCTCGATTTGTACGCTTATCTTTAATGTGAAAAAGTAAGTAAGTTGAGGAGATGTTAAAGTTAATTTGTGTACGTGGAATCTTTATTAAATTTTCTAATATTTAATAAAGATTTAGTTAAAAAAATTTATTAAATGTTAATAAGTTCTCTAAAATCATCAATATAAGAAAATTAATAATTAAAATTCAACCATATTAATACAAAAATTTTATAATTAAAATTTAGCCTTATTAATTATAATTCTTGAATTATCCAGAATAATATTATTATCTTGCGCACATCAAGCTTCAGGCCTATCCAAGGTAGCTAACTAATCAAACAAAGTAAGAATGTGCCATAAGTTGATTTCTTCATTCTCCATTTAAGCTTCTATTTTCATATTTCGTAATCTGGAAAACTTGTTTCGAAACCATTTTAAATCATTTTTGAAAAACGCTGGTAAGTAAGTGTAAGCACATTAAATTTCGCTACTCGCTTGTCACATTACATTTTCAGATTTATTCTATATTTTCCTGATTATTTTTATTTTATATTTTTTGATTGATTATTTTACTTTGCACTTTTTGTTTTATTTTAATTTCCTTGCTTAATAAATTTTATTTCCGTTTCAGTTTTTGCTGCTCCTTATATTTCATTGATATATTTTGCATTGGCTATATTAGTATAATATTGGAAAGCAATTTTTTCGGATATAATCGAGTGAGCTGATGACGAGAATATATTTTTTCCTTATTTTGTTTTTCGTGTTTTTTCTAATTTTTGAATATTTTTTTTAAAACAATAATTCATATTTTTTCTTTTACGTTATAAAAAATCTTATCATCTTTTTTCATGCTTTCTCTATATTTTTATGGGGAATAATAAATAACATGGAAAATAATATATATTAATGAAAAGAGATTAAAAAAAACTGTTAAAATGAAATATTTTTAAAAAATATTGAAAAAAATTTATTTAAAATATATATGTATTAAAAAACCGGAAAACAAAAAACAAAAGAATGAAAAGATATAATCTGTTCATCAGCTCACATGATTATATCCGCAAACAGAAGTGCTTTCTAATATTGTATCAATGTAGCTTTGCTGAATACACATTTTTCTGAAATTTCTTCGATCGATTATAAGGGATCACTCTTTGGCGGAATTTTTACGCGCCTTTTCACAATAATATTTTTCAAAATCTACAGATTCACAAGATCGTAAGTCGAATAACTTTTATCTGCATCAATTTGCTCTAGAATTAAACTGAGAGTTTCCTTTAACGTTAGGATATCGAATTAAATAAATATATTCAGTGCGATTAATATATAATAAATATATTTCTTGTGATGAATGAATTTCAAAACACGGTCGTGAGCATTTTCCAACTACGACTTCAGTGATATCAGAAATACTAGGATCTCTCCCAGAAAGTATCCAATGTCGTAAGTTATATTGAGTATAAAAATAACATTAACAGAATTTCGAAATTTTGATAGTGAGCCAAAAATGGGACAATTTGTTCAATTTTTTGTTACTTTATCTTTGCTTAAACTAATTATTTAATTTTGAGCTCATTAAATATTTACTTTTGAGAAGAAAGAAAAGAGACATTTTCTAAGGAAATTTTCTTACCCAGAATCTTGAATCTTCGAGCACAGAATGTGTTTTCAAAATAAAATAAATGGAAAAAACTAAAATCAATTTTTTTTTTATTGAATCGCTATTTAGTGAGTAAATTTCAAAGAGACAATTGATTTTATTTAACTTATGACAGTCAGTTAAGCATTAAAATTATACTATATCGGTAATGATTTTTTTAATTTTTTTTTTTTTAAAGGAAAGAAATTATTAATTTATAATTTTAAAGAAGATTTTCATGAAAGAGAAGAGATTTTCAGGTATAATTTATTTTTAATATTTCAATATAAATTTCAAGAGCAAGGGCTCGAGGCTTTTTCAATCGAGTTCCTCTCCACTTTCTTTTCATTCTGTGAAGCTTTATTTAAAGCAAACTTTAAAAGGGCAATTCAGTTAACAAATAAATAACAGAGTAAAATCTAAGCGCTGGAAAGCTGAAGATCTTATGAGGGTTCCTGGCAGTCCACGTCGGCACGCTGCGGCCCAATTCCGCCCACTAACCGGACACGATTGCCTTGCAGATCACTTTCACCGTATTCAGATCTTCTCAAGCCCTTACTGCCCCCTCTGTAACTCTAATATTCCTATGGATAGACACCACCTCCACCACTGTGCAGTCCTTAGGGGCGACTCCGAGATTGGGCTTTATTGGAAGGCCAGAGAACTTATGAGGCAATGACTTCGGTCAATTTATTGTTGTGTCATCTTTACTTCTGTTCCTGTTCATTTATTTTTATTTTTGCCTTGCCATTGGAAATAAAAAAAATAAAAAATATATTTAAATTTCAAAAAATTTCATATCACTGTAAGAAAAATCTCTATGTCGTCTTTTTATAAAATGCGTCGAAAAAAATTGCGTCGCCATTTTGCATGCTCTAACTTGTTAGTGGAAACGGAATATGCGTGAATTATAAACATTTTTAAATTAAAAGTTATGATTGAAATTGTTGATTAAAATACATCATAAATTAGTTGTAATCAAAAAAAATTTAAATTTCAATGCATAGATCATACACTTCAAATTCATAATAAATTTGTTTATTATATCTTATTTTTATTAGCCTATCAGAGTTAAATCTTTTATAAATTCCTTTTTTGAGTTATAGGACATTAGCCTCGGACATTCATAAGAGGATGTTCAGTAATAATGTTCCGAATATAGTGATAAAACTAGATAACTCATTATTTATTTCTAATTCGATTTGTTACAGTTAACCTAGAAAATGCTGACCCTTTATAGAATGTCTATAATCATGCCATGGTCCATAATCATCGGTAAAAATGCCTGGCATTTTTAGGCAAAGTGAAACATGAGAGTTATTATTTTGCCTAACTTTCCCCACTAATGCCTAACTTTTATTCCCCATTTTTACTAATCATTTCATACCTGAGCGAACGATTTTTAGCTTTCCTATAAGCAGCATTTTAGGTATATTTTGCACATTGGCAATAACATTTACATTTTTTCATATTAGGTTATCTAGTTATATTAGCTATATCTAAGCAAATCAAAAACTCGCCGTATGTGGAGTATAATGTGAGGTTTTAGCGATTAGAACCGGACAACTCTTTACCATTAATTCATACCTTCTTTTTTCTCTCCTTAAAACAGGTGCTGTGGTCATAACTTGTTTTAGTGTTATACCCACGATATATTATCTAGATAAGAAAAAAATATGAATTTTTATAGTCATTGGGAAAGACTAGGTATACTGCTAATGTCGTTTTTCACCATCGAGATTTTTTGGTTCAGTTTATATTAGAATAGCTAATTAATTTAACCATAAACTCTAACTTATAGGAAAATTTCTTAATATTTTGACTCAAAATTTTATGTTTAAATTTTTAAAGAAGTTACTAACGCAATCAAATCACTTCACTGCTTGAAGTTTCTGACAGCTTATGACACTTATACGTAAGTCAATCCAAATAAAAATGTGTAACTTTCCTATTTACTTTAAACAATTTTGGAGGCATGAGTTAAAATAGGTATGCTGACGAATTGATGTAAAAATAAATAAAAAAAATCAATTTTTTAAAAGAAATTGTTATTGTTGTTTCCTTTACAAATTTTTGGTAACGTCAACTCCTTCAAACCCTTTAATAAATTTTTACAATATCATCCTAAATTCTTGCTGATTTCATGTACTTCGACTCATTTTAAATACAATACAAGAAACGTCTTTTACAATAGATCCGCCTTTTCAATGTTTGAAGTCTATTCAATACCTGGCCGAATCTAAATGTCTTCTTTTCCATTTTATTTTTCTGAGGGTGTTTTTTTTTTCCTTCCTTTGAATTACTTATCAAGTTTGTTTAAATTCAACATTGATTAATTTGATTGTTTCAAATAAGACTTTCCTTAAAAAATCTACTACACATGCATCTTTTTTATGAATTGATTAAATTAGAAATTTTATGCATCCGTTATCTCACTTTTTATTATTTTGCTTTGTTTTTAACTTAACAAGAGTACTTATATGTATTTAAGAATCAAGTGACAAGCCTCCATTTTACTCCCCCCCCCCGTTTCTTTGGAGTGCTTTAAATTATATTGCTCAAGATTTATCAAATATTTCCAAAATACTACTTCCTTACCAGCTGTTAAAATCTAGACTTATATTTCTTTTCCTCTTTGAGATCTTTATTTATTTTGAGGTAAATTTTAAAGTTGTAAGAAGTTAAAAGCCTACATTTAAAAAAAAATTTTATCATAACGATTTGTGGTTGTTGCTGTTGTTCATTTACGTCGCACTAGAACTGCACAATGGGCTATTGGCGACGGCCTGGGAAACATCCCTGAGTATGATTCGAAGACGTGCCATCATAATTTTGATGCTCTGCAGAGGGGATGGTTCCTCCGCTTCGGTAGCCTGACGACCCGAAACGATTTGAAGAGAATCATAATGCATTGAATTTTTATTCTTTTGAAGAAATTGTTTTATTTAGGGTTATATTGTTAACTGAAATATTAAATAAACAACTATTTATCAGATTTACAGATTCAAAATACATTAAGAAACTAATTACATTTTGAAAAAAAAGAAAGGAAGAAAAAGAAAAGAAAAAAAGATATTTTAATGAAAAATTAAGTTTGAAAAAATTAATTTTTTCCAAAGAAATTTTTCCAAAGAGAGAATAATTATTCCAACAAAAAATAAAGTTACTATTTTTCAAAAAAAAAATAGTAATAGTAATAATAATAATAATAGTTTAAATTCGATATTTTACATTTTACTAAAACAGTTAAATTAGAAATTTTAATCAGAATTTTTAATTGTAAAATGTTGTTTTGAAAACAACTTGACTTTTTTAACAAATTTGTCAAAATTTTGTAATTGCTTAAAGCATTTTTTTTTAATTTCTTTTTTAACGATTTATGAATATAATAATAATTTCCATCTATTGGATGATAACATATTGCTATTTTTAGTTAATTTTTTAAATTATTAAATAATAGTTTAAAGCACTTAAGTGTTTTTATTTTATAAAAGAAAATTATTAATGTTTCTAAATAAGTAAACAGACTTCAGAAGCGCATCTATCATTGGGGTAGCAGGGCAGTTTCCCGGTGTCCCAAAATAGAAATATTTAAAAAATAATGATTTAAAATAATTTTAAAAAATACAAAAAAAATTATAAAAATTAAATTTATTTAATTTTCTTTCTCTATTATTTACATTTTTCTAAATTTAATTTAAATAATTTTCATTTATCAATATTATTAATCATATAGAAAAGTGGAACAGAAGCATAGAGACAAACATCTAATAGTCGTATTGGAGATCGAAATAGACAACAGTTCGAGAATAGCAGAACTCTTAACCTAAGTTAACACTTCCCATGCATTCATGGGCGGATAGTGAATTTGTGGGGCCCTGGGCTGAAACTATTTTGGGGCCCTAATAGCCATTTTGTCAAAAAACTGTTTTCTATAGTGATGTAGATAAGTATATAGAAAAAAAACAGGACAATAAAATAGTTTTACTTATTTTTTTATTTTTATTTGTCTATACAAACAGCAACTGTACAACATTGTTGCAAAAGAAATTGACAGGTTATGTGTAGTTATAAAGCTACCTTTCTGGATTTTTGTGCTGCAAACTCCTTTATTTGCTCATCACATTGAAATTCCTTCGTTAAATCACAATTTATGGAAAGAACTGATAAATGATTTAGTCGATGGTTCGACATTGTTGTCCTATATTTGTTTTCTATATATGACATCCTGGAGAAAGAGCGCTCAGCTTCACAGCTAGTGATTGGCAAAGTTAAAAAAAATCTTTAAGATAGTGTAGCGTCCCGCAGTGGAACTGATCGTTAAGACACGGTTTCCATCAGATCACCGAAGTCAAGCATCACTGGCTGCGGTCAGTGTGCGGGTGGGTGACCACTTGGATCAGTCTACGTAGGGACCGAGGGTGCGCGGTATTGGTCCTCGTTAAACTGTGCTACCTTAAAGTGCTCGACTTCGCGTGCAGGTCGTTGGGCTACCGAAGCGGGGGTGCCATCTCCTCTGCAGAGGAACAAAATTATGATGGCATGTCTTCGGATCATCCTCAGGGATGTTTCCCAGACCGTCGCCAATAGCCCATTGTGCAGCTCTAGTGCGACGTAAATGAACTACAACTACAACAACAAGATAGGGTAGCAATTTGGGAAAACATCAACAAATTTCTTTTCATAAATTAGCATAAAAATTTCACTACAAGAGGTGTAAGACTCTGGCTTAGATTGAAGTAAATAAGATTTTAACTGAACGCACTCATTCACAAAATGCTCGTCTACGTCATCTGGATAATAATCAACAATATTACGTACACTTTCCAAATCTATAATTTCCATATTTTTGTCTTGCAAATCCAATACAAATTTGAATTTCTTGCTATACATCTCATACACTTGGCTCCTTTTGTTTAAATCCATAATCAGCTTATCCAACGCAACGTTTAGCGTGTCTCTTTAAAATTTTTTTGCGCCATATACTGAGAATTTATCTGTAGACTTATCTGAAAATTTTGGAGTAATGCGTCTCTTGTTTATGTCATTGTAATCTATTCCCACACTAGTACTTAATTGTTTAGCTTTCGATCTGATTGGTGCCTTATGTTGTTCACGAAGTCTTAATGATACAATTAACTTGTTGCCTTCACAAATAACTTGTTGCCTTCACGTGTCAACCACACTAACATTGATTTCTTATGTTCATTAGAATTTTCATGATTTTCTAAACAAGTTCCTATGTGTTTCCAATCAGAAAATCCGGTTGTGTATTGAGAAGGGATTTTATAAAAAAGTTTGCAAGTCAAACAAAAAACAGTACCAATCCTGGTTGAATAATATAACCAAGATCTTTCCAGTGATTGACCATTTTTCAATTTCCTAATGAAATACCTATTTGAAAATGTTCTGTTTTGTTATTTGTATTTCTTTTTTGAAGCTGAATATATATTTTTTGGATCTTTATTTTAAAAGTCAGTCATTTCATGTGAGAGTATGTCATTAATAAAATCATTATTTAGCAATTCTGGCCACAAGCCCACGTCAACATATTTCTCAAAATCAAACTTAATATTCTCTAAATTTCTTTCCGCCTTGGTATTACCGTCCTCTTGCTGAATACCAATATAGTTTTTAGTGGGATCAGAGAGTTTCTGGTAGTCAAGAAAGTTATTAGTAAACTAAACAAGTTTGTCACTTTGACGACGAGAGCAAGCAGAAGTGCGGGAAAAAAACAAAATTACGTCGGGCGTTAAGCGGCGCTGCAATAGAGCGGCGCTGCAATAAGTCCCCCGCAATAGACGCGAAAAAATACACTGACCAAAAACAAACGACGGGTAATTCCCCGTTCCGTTCTATAGACGCGCACATGCATGGGTTGATTGATCTCAGGGTTGCTAACCTTATAATATCTTTTTTTTTAATATTAAATATTTTTTTTAATTCAAAATATCACCTATTGATTTCAATGGGGACTGGGGCCCTTTGTATCCACGGGGCCCTGGGCTGCAGCCCAAAAAGCCCTTAAGTAGATCCGCTCCTGCATGCATTCCTGATTAGCATGGACGGATCGTGAATTTGTGGGGCCCTGGGCTGAAACTACATAGGGGCCCTAATAGCCATTTTGTCAACAAAAAAAACTGTTTTCTGTAGTGATGTAGATAAGCATATAGAAAAAAATAGGACAGTAAAATAATTTTATGTATTTATTTTTATTTGTGTATACAAACAGCAACTGTACAACATTATTGCAAAAGAAATTGACAGGTTATGTGTAGTTATGTTGTATAAATTATAAAGCAGCCTTTCTGCATTTTCGTGCTGCAAATTCCTTTATTTGCTCATCACATTGTAAGTCCTTCGTTAAATCAGAATTTATGGAAAGAGTTGATAAATGATTTAGTCGATGGTTTGACATTGTTGTCCTATATTTGTTTTCTATATATGACATCCTGGAGAAAGAGCGCTCCGCTTCACAGCTAGTGATTGGCAAAGTTAAAAAAATCTTTAAGATAGTATAGCAATTTGGAAAACATCAAAGTTTCTTTTCTTAAATTAGCATAAAAATTTCACTGCAAGAGGTGTAAGACTGGCTTAGGCTGAAGTAAATAAGATTTTAACTGATTGCACTCATTCATTAAATGCTCGTCTACGTGTTCTAGATAATAATAAAAAATATTACGTACACGATCTATGTTTTCCATATTTTCGTCTTGCAAATCCATTAAAAATTTGAATTTCTTGCTATACATCTCATAGACTTGGCTCCTTTTATTTAAATCCATAATCAGCTTATCCAACACAACGTTTAGAGTGTCTCTTTTAAATTTTTCTGCGCCGTATACTGAGAATTTATTTGTAGACTTATCCGGAAATTTTGGAGTAATGCGTCTCTTGTTTATGCCATTGTTGTCAATTCCCACACTAGTACTTAATTTTTTAGCTTTCTCTTCGTATTCCTTTAGCTTCTGATCTGATTGGTGCCTTATGTTGTTCACGAAATCTTTTAATGACACAATTAACTTGTCACCTTCACAAATATCACAATTATATCAAATATCTACATATATATATCCAGGGCTCTGTATTTTTCTATTAACTAAATTAAATCTCCCCAAAATTTCTTCCCAAAAAAATAATCAAAATTGCAGTATCGAGTTTCGCCATTTTATTGAATAAATTTCGTACCTCTTTCCGAAAATCAACTTTCTCATCCTCATTTTCGCTGAAACTTTCGAAAATTTTCATAATGTCATCATAATTATTTTTCAAAGCTTTGACAGCATCATAGTGACAAGACCATCTAGTCTGTCTTAAACTTTTTAACGTAAATTTGAGTTTTGTTTCACGATTTAATAGTTCCCACCTATGGGTCGAAGTAGAAAAGAAAAAGTATATTTTTTGCACTACTCCAAAAAAGTTCACAATTTTGGTTGCAACCTTAACAGATTCTTCACCAACTTAAGGGAATGAGCAGCACATGGCACACAATCCGCGGATTTATTTCTTTGTTTTAGTAGTGCTTGTACACCATTGTAGTGACCCGCCATATTAGCAGCGTTGTCATAAGATTGTCCCCTACAATTATCCAGTAGTAGTCCATTTGTTTCTAAAACGTCTTGTAGAATATTAAATAAATGTAAGCCAGTATGACTACAAATTTTAATGAAGGATACACATCTTTCATACACTTTTCCCCGAAAATAGTATCGTAATACAATAGCAAGTTGATCATTGTGAGATAGATCTGGAGTAGAATCCACCACAATTGAATAATACTTTGTGTCGTCGTTATTTATTTGAGTTATAATTTGTTTAATTATATGTTGGCCCATAATCTCAATTATTTCCTCATATACTGTTTTTGATAAGTACGATATTATCGATTTTGGTCGCAGCTCTCGTTGTTCAATGTGTTTACGAATGAATGGATCGAACTCTGCCAATAGCTCCAGAGCACCCATAAAATTACCATTATGTGGAGAGCCAAATACTTCCTCGGAACCTCTAAATGCTAAGTCCCTTATACTTAAAATTTGACCACTGCAATAACCTGTTTTAGGACATAGTGATAATATTCTGTTTCTTTTCTTAATTGTTTCTGAAGCTGCTTGTCTAAAACAGATCTATTTTCTTTTCGTGTCAACCACACTAACATTGGTTTCTTATGTTCATTAGAATCTTCATGATTTTTTAAACAAGTTAGTAAACTAAACAAGTTTGTCACTTTGACGACGAGAACAGAAGTGCGGAAAAAAAATTACGTAGGCGTTAAGCGGCTCGGCGGGAAGTCCCCCGTAATAGACACGAAAAAATACACTGGCCAAAAACAAGCGATGGGGAATTTCCCGTTCCGTTCGATAGACGCGCACATGCTTGGGTTGATTGATCTCGGGGTTGCCAACCTTATAAGAGTTTTTTTTAATATTAGATATTTTTTTAAAATTCAAAATATCACCTATTGTTTTCAGTGGGGACTGGGGTCCTTTGTATCCACGGGGCCTTGGGCTGCAGCCCAAAAAGCATTTAGGTAGATCCGCCCCTGCTGATTAGCATGTATTATAGAAAGTAAGGAAGTACGTAAGTTTTCGTCTTGATTTTTTAACTGATTAAAGAATGTTAAGTTTGGAAACAATGCGAAATTCAAAACTTCATTATATATAGCTCATGAAGTATGAGTCATAGCAATTAAAAAAAATTTTTGTGGATAATCAAAATTTAAAAAGTATTATGAAAGGGCAAAACATTGCTGTAGTACATCCCCATATATCTGAGCCCATGATCTTTAAACATGGGATTGGTATTCTTCCTAGATGGCGTATTTGAGCGTTGTGATCGCGACGAAACAGACTTGACAGGATAATCAGATTTGCAGATTTATACAATTTCAATATACGAAAAAATGATATTTTAAATACTTTTTTATTTCATTTCGGATTAAAAATATCGGATTTCGAAGGATTGAGGATGCCCCACTTTGTCTATCTGAACTAGGGTAATCGAGAGTCTAGCTATACATCTGGCAATCTTTAACAATCTTTATAATAAGTTTTTGAAGACTTTAAAAATAAAGAGTGGTATTTTTTTTTCTTTTTTATTATAACTTGTTCAAAATTAAGTAAATAATTGTAAAGCGGGTTCACCTCAGCTAGATCATTGACTACTAAGCCACCGCTTGGAGTAGACATCTGCAAACCAGAAACTTCACTGATTTTCGATATGGCAACATTACTGTTTGTCGTTATTATTCAAAAGTTGAGCGCGGGTGAGTTATGAATTCTCTTACTTAAAGCTCAAAGAAGGTTGTTTCTTCGATTTGTTTACTTACAAAAATGCTTTAAATGAATTAAAATCAAGTTCCTAACTTTTACCGTTTAGCTCGTTTATTGATTGATCAAGAGTATTGAAGCTTAATGTTTGTGTCAAATATTCGAACCGAGTTTTACGATGTCTTATCTACAATTTCGAACCGAATATTATTGTTGGTGGGATATGACGTGGACGCTCTCTGTGCGTGCAAAATATTGCAATATCTGTTCCAATGTGATAATGTATTATATACTTTGATTCCAGTTTACAGTAAAACATCTCTTGTCGAATCTTTTAAAAAACATAAAGAGAAGTTGAAGTTTGCTGTGTTGATCAATTGTGGCAGTACTATTGATCTTGTCGAAGTGCTTGAACCAGAAGACGATGTAGTGTTTTTTATTTGTGACAGTCAGCGACCTATAAATGTTTACAACATCTACAGTGAAACCCAAATTCGCTTGGTTATGAAACCAGAGGATTGTGAAAACATACCTGCTTACACTGACATCTTCAGAGATGAAGATTCAGCTGATGAAGATGAGGAAATGGGCAGGCCAACTGAAGAAACCATAATGAGACGTCGCGATAAAAGGTTGTGGGAAGAAAACCGTAACAAAATCATGTTTGAGTATAGTCAAATAAGTTATTTTGGCGAATCTTCGTCTTGCATCATGTTTGATTTAGCTTGGAAAATGTCTAGAGATAACAATGATCTCTTGTGGTGGTCCATTATTGGCTTTACAGAACAATTTGTAATGAACAAGGTGGAATCCGATAAATATATTATGAATGCATCTTTAATGCAAAATCATGTTACACGCCTGAATCGTGCTGATGTTGGAACCTTTAACTCCGTTAGCTGCATGAAGATTTCCTTTGACAAGGAATTAAATTTGTCTCTGTACAGGCATTGGTCAATCTATGATAGTATGCTTAATTCTAAGTATACGGCATGTAAGTTTAAGTTGTGGAGTGGTAAGGGCAAGCAAAATATGCGAGAATTTCTTGCATCGATAGGATTGCCCTTGTCGCAATGCAGGCAAAAGTTTTTGTCCATGGACATGGAAATCAGGAACAATGTGTGTTCTTGGATGGAAGCCAATTGTGATAAATACAGGCTCGATCAGATGGTCTTCGGTTCTTTTAACTCGCAGTTTGGTTTCAAAGGAAAATTCAGTGCTACCGATGTTGTTCTTGCCATCAGTGCTCTTCTGGAATCTACGGAGAAAGAAAAAACTGCCGCTGATAAATTTCAGGATGCTTCTGATGCATTGAGAAAAGGGGAGGTAAATGCCATTAAAAGAGGCATCGAATTAGCTAAATTGAGACTGGAAGCTATATTTAAACAAGTTCAGAACTTTATCGCTTTAAAACATGTTAGACCTGCTGGACCGTTTTTGCATGCAACTGTACCAACTTCAACACATGATTTCAAATACTTTTGTTATCCTTCTTGTCTAACAATGTTAGGTAATTTTTTGTTAGAAGCACATGTCTGTTCGCGCCGGAGCAACCGTGCCGGTTCTCTACCATTAATTCTATTTGCTCCCGATGAACAGGAATATGATCAGTGCATAGTTGTTGGTATCCCTCCGCTTTCAGAGAGATCACCTAGAAATTTCTTTGGCAAGGCGTTTGAGCAAGCAGCTGAACAAGCACGAATTTTTATCAATCAAGATTTGTTTTGCACTTCTATTGTGTATATAAAGAGGAATGATCAGGCTAAATTTTTGGATGCTTTGTTTTTATTGTTGAGTTAGTTATAAAGTGTTTTGATAGTCTATATATTTTGAACATTAATTGTTCCACGTATTTATTCACTTATTTCTTTTGCCAATACAATGCTAGAGTAGAGTGTGAATGTTTAGAATGTCTGAATTTTATTATAGTTTTAATTTATTTGAAATTTTTAAACTTTTTTACATGAACTTTCTATGTTTAAATTTCGACTGTTTGTTCTGGTGGGTGTGTGAATGATGTTTATTGTAATTTTTTTTATGTTCTGTGTATAGTTATAAATTTTGGAAATTTTTTTTCTTTTAAATCAAAATTGAGTATATTCTTTTGCCTCAAAATTTCATTTTGATTTTCTACAGGGTTGGGTTTTTGACGTCAAAAAGTGGTTTTTGACATGACAAGGGTATAATACTGGTTTAAACCGTCAAAAACCCGTCAAAAATGTCAAAAACTAAAGTTTGCCAAAAAAATATATAAACTTCAAAACTACCAACAGTTGCCATGCATTATATTGAAATTTAATTATACTATAGGTAATCAGCAGGTTTTAAAATATTTTTTAATTGAAATTAAGGTAAAATAACAGATTTAAAATCTCAGAAATTTATATTCAAATGCATGTGCAGAAAAATTTTGCAAAAAATTTTTTTAAATATATATATTTTGAAAAAAAAAAATTTTTTTTTGATACTTAAGAAAATTAAAAGTTTATTACTATGCATTTTTGACATATAAGGAACATATAACTAATATTTATAAGGAACTTACAAGTTATGTTGTATAAATACAAACTTGATACAAGTGTATGAAAAATTTTTTTAATGTTATACCGAATATCTTTATTATCCAGATTGTTAATTTGAATTTAAAAGTAGTTATATTTATGAATAATGATAAATATAATTCCAGGGGTAGCAACAAAGTTTTTTAAAATTTTAGGGTAATTTTAGGAACTTTTTTCAAAAAATTTTAGGGGTAATATATGATTTTGCTAGGATAAACACAGATCACACGGTAGTTTATTACATAACAGAAGATTATTACAATTCATCCACACATATCATAAATAATTGCAAGCCATAAAATAAAGCTCTGAAATTTATTAAGTCAAGAATGAAATCTCTAAAGTGTAAAAATGAAATTTCAACTTTACATATTACCTATAAGAAATTAAGTGCATAATTCAGGAACAGGCAAAAGTGAGAATAAATCAAGAGAAAAAATAAATTAACACCAACTTGGATTTTTATTTAATTTTTACCTTCTTAATCAAAACTTTATTATTACCCTTTACCTTACTTTATTAAGAAAAACTATTGTGTGATATTATTAGATTTCAAATCAGCAATTTATATTAGAAGTTAGAGAAAAACAAATTACTCATGATCATTTTTCTAATATATTCTTGATATGATTTGTGAGATTCTTTTACTGCCCTCAATAGTGTTGTGGTGATCTTCAACACTCCTCCATAATTTCGAATGGTATCTTTGATTAGTCTAAGAGACATAATAGTATTCTCATGGAGACTCACATTAAGCATTGCTTTATTTATCGAAAAACGTCTCTCAGGATAAGAATTCCCAGGTGGCAAAATTAAAACAGTTTTAATTACTGTAGTTAAATTCTTATATTTTAGATTATTGCTTTTTTATTTATAATTAGCCTATAACTCTAATTTTTTAGGCACACCAACAAAATTTTATCAGATTTTTAGGAACTTTAGGGTTTGCACCTAGTTTTAGGAATTTTATGAATTTTAGGGGGAATGCGACCACTGTAATTCATATTGTTTATTATATTTATTTATAATTATTACACTTATCATTTTAAAACAATTTTTACCTCTTAATTTTTTTCCCCCACTTGTATTAAGAATACAAATAATGCATATCTTGAAAGCAAGAAGTAATTATTTAACAGCTGAATATTTAGATATTCAACAAAACTATGTATATAGTATTCCGCAAAATGAAATTCACAAGTATTTGGATAAACTAAATTTTCAGCATAGTAAATGAATAGGCTGAATATACTGTAAATCGACACTAACTACTCTGTGTATTTAACAGAAAGCACTTAAATTTGTATTGTCTTATGTTAAAAAGATTATCAAGAAGATTTAAAAGAATATTAAAAAGATTTTTCTTTAAAAGATGTCTAATGTGCAAAACTGCTAATGTTTATCTTTAAAAATGTCTAATTTTTAGTATAATCTATACTATACACTAAATTTGGTTATAAATAAATTTCTTAATAATATCACTGCAGATTTTCAATAACACATGAAAATGAATACATAATATTACAAAAGATGTGAGCTTTCAAAAGTACAAGATTTTGGTTACTATTCAAAATATAAGTGTTTCTTCAAAATTTTAAATTTATTTTTTCTAGAACATATTTAGAAACACTATCCTTTATAAAAAATATATAAATTTTATGTATTAATTAAATTTCACATATGAATATAGGTTTTTGACATTTTTGACAGTGAGGTTTTTGACGTGACGGTTTAAACCATGGTTTAAACTGTCAAAAACTGTCACATGTCAAAAACCTGCCAACCCTGATTTTCTATTAAAGAAAGTTTTTTTATTAATACTTTAAGCACTACAATGTTGTATGAACTTAATAAGTTTTTCAGTAGTCATTTTTCAAATCATTTTACAGATTTTATTTGGCATGCTTTTTGATTTTACGCATGTTTTTATCTGTACATATGTTAGCAAAAAAAAAAATATTTTTTTCTTCTTAACAAACTAATTAAATTAATTTTATAAAATTTAATTTTTTTATTTCTTATTCTGTTTACTTTAAGTTTAGTTTTAAGGTATTTTAGAATATGGTATAGTATGTTTTAAAAATACAGTATACTTTTAGAATACCTACTACTTTCATGTGTATTTGTCGATAGTATCTTAGAAAATTAACTTCCTATTCTCAAAATATTCTTTGAAAGTAATGTATCCAATTTTGTTAAATGTGAAAGTTTTTAAAGTTAGAAGCAATGAAATATATAGATCTTGTCCTATGATTGTTTTGTTTCTTTTGCTTTTTAATGAAAGCGACATACTTTTTTTTAAAGTTAAAAAAAATAAATGGCCATTTAAATACTTGAACAGTGAAGTTACCTTCTTGTATATCAATGAGTTTGCTATCTGGTTAACTAGGTTATTAACATATAACAGTTGATTTAATTATTTTTCCTATTTAGAGTTTAAATTTCTTAAATAAAGCATTTATTTTAAACTTATAAGGATTTAAACTTTAAAGATCTCTCTTAAAATGATTGTTTTCATTATTTAATATGTCATTAAAGATAATTTTTTTAACAAATGTTTAAAGACCTTTAGAAATAAATCTTTCATTTATTGTGGTATAAAATTTCTATTATTACGTTGGTAATTTTATTAGTATTTTGCGATTAAAAAGAGAAAAAAAAATATTCATTGAAATTGTGTCTGTAAATCAATCAAGCTTTCATATTGTAATTTTTTTTTACAGATATGCATATCAAAACTTTACTTATATTATAGTCCTATTTATGTGCAAAAATAAAATGGTGAAACATCAAAGTCTAATTTTGAATTTTAAATCATTACATACCACCATTTGATTTTTTCCGCTAGTTCACGGATTTTCCCAAACATCAAGACCAATGATTCCCAGACTTAAGCTAATAAATTATTTATATTCGGACAAATTTTTCTCAGTTCTGCTAATCTAAAATATAAATTTTGTTACTTGTTAACGAGACATTTATTCTGTCCTTACCAGCATCCTTTGTTTTCCTACTTAACTTCTCATTCACATGCAAAACTCCTTTTTTACGCAGATTTGTTAAAGGAAATTGCAACTTCGGAAAAACTTCATGAACAAGAGGCTGAAAAAAAAATTTCATGATAACTTAGGCTAAAATAAAGGAGCTTCTCAGGCTAACACAAATGTAAAAAATTGTTAATCCAAAAAGTAATTCCGAAGTATCAAGCATTTAAAAGATCTTTTGCTAGAAAAAAATTCTGTTTTTCCTCCTCTTTTTTTAAAACTTATATTTTAAGGAATAACAATTTTGTTGCAAATTTTGATTTGTTAGAGAAAAATTACTTAATCAATGTGATATATTTGCCCCTTTTTTATTTGGCCACAATTAAATCAAATTAATGTTTAATATTACATGGAAATTTGAAATCAAGCATTTCAATAATCACTTTTTGTCCTCGATAGCATCGTAAATCCCAATTTTTTTTTTGTTGCCATATAATGAAATTGATTTTCTCTGTTTTTAAAATTTCCTTATTATTACAGCACACAGAATTTTAATTTCACATTTGAGTAATTACTTTTGATGCGCTAGATTTGATTAAAATCCATGTGAGTTCCGATTTGTTTCCTTTGCTTGTAGTTACTGGTGTTGATTTCCGCATGTTTTTTTTTATTTTTAAATCCCGATTTTTATGATTTGGGAAATTCAAATTGTACAACTGAGTGTTCACTAATTGACAAATAATTCCATAGTTTTTTCAATCAATTTTTCGTCAGTAATCAATAATAATTTTCACCTATTTTTGAAATTTTGCTATTTTTAATACAATATTATTTTTTTCAACATGTGAATCTCAAAATGTGTGTTTAATTAACCCCATTTTAACGTACATTTTATTAATCCCTTTTATGTTTTTTATTTTCTGATTGGTCTCTTATTTTGTAATTATGTTTTCTTTTTAAATATATTTTTGACATATTAATGAAAACCGTTTTTTTTATTTTTTTTTATTTGAAAGCAAATTTATCTTTTCTATAATTTCAGTTTTTTAACAATTAATATTAAGTTCCACTTAATTTTATTTTTATATATTTTTGTGAATAGTGTTAAAATAGATTTATATTTCAGAGCTCCTTTCGCTATCTCGTGACATATTGTCAGACTTCGATAAAATAAAATGAAATTCCATGAACACGAATTCTTAATAAAAAAGCTTGCGGCAAGCAATTGATTAACTAGTTTCAAACTTTTCATCGCCACCTCATTTTTGCATAATTTGCTTGAAACTCACAGATTTATTTAAAAATATTTAAATTTTTATATAATTATATTGAATTATACTACAAGGGTGAGTTTGGTTAAAAACCAAAAATTTTGTGTGCAAAAACACTTATTTTAAGTTACTGAAAAAATGCCTTAATTTGAACAAGAAAGAAGTGTATGTTGGGAGTATTTATCCACAAAATGTTATCAACATTTCAAAAACATTGAAGCAAGATTTTATTTAAATTGTGTAAAATGAATCTTAATGTATGATCTTTAAATCACACGAATACAAATCTCGATATTTTAATTTTAAGATTGTTTGAAAACGAATCTTGATATTTGATTTTAAAATCGCCTAATTACGAATGTCGATGTTTGCATGAATTCCAATCTTGAGGTTTTGTTTTAAAATCTCGTGAATATGAATTCCAATGTATAATTTTTAAGTCACTTGAACACGAAATATAAGTGACTTTTAAGTTGCGTTAAAACAAAACATGATATTTGATATAAAATCGCAAAATGCTATGTGTGATCTTAAATTGCAACGTGTAATTCAAAGTTATGTAAATTTAATTTTTAAATTGTGCTTGCATGGGTAGGAAAAAACGAATCTTTTTTTGGAGGGGCGGGGATTCGAAAAAGTGTTTTTTAAAATCTTTTTATTAAATTGAAAAAAAGTCGAAAAAACTCGTCCTTGATATGAAATTATTAAACTATGCATATAAAAAATAGTAAATATTAATCTGAGCTTTATATTTTAATATATTAAGTAATGTATAATAAATTATATCCTTTATATAAATTAATCTTTCTATTGAGTTCAATAAATTTTACATCATAGTTAATTGTTCAGTAATAGTATGGGGACCTTTTACGGTATCCTGTAATGAATAAGTGCATTTTCATACTAAACTGGAAAATGAACTTAGGGTACAGAGGGCTTCAAAACAATTATTTTGTAATCGCATGCCTTGGAAAAAGTAGTGGTTGAAATGGGAATAATTGAAAATAGACCTTACATATAATGAATAAGGTGATTGTTTGTTACTTTCAATAATTAAACAAAATAACGGATGGAATAAATTACAATTTTATATCTAATTATTTAATACTTTCTATATCAAAATAAGGGTTTTTGACAGTATTTGTCAAAACAAGAAGGTAGTTTCATGTCAAAATAATTCAAGAATGTAATTGATTGATCACTTGTAATTTTATATGTAAGTTTATTTGTAAATACTTCATATTTATAATAGCTAATGATTATCCTTACACCTAAATTTTAGGGCTTTGTCTAAAAAGGGTTTTTCGACATGAAAATTAAAACCATGTCAACCTTGACATAAATATGTTGTAATTTAAGGCTTTTATTAGGGTATTTAAATAGATTACTATTTGTATTACATGGTGCATAGCTTTTTTAAAAAGTGTTTAAAGGTGCTTATTTTCATTTTTTAAAAGCGCTTAAGGGTGCTATTGTAATTGGGTGTTTTTAAAAAGTGCTTATTTTCTCTATTTGAAAATGAGATAGTTTTCTTTGCCATGTCAATTTTTGCCACGTATTATGCAAATGCTTGCTTTTCATATTGTTCTATTCAACATTTTCACAATTCATTCAATCATAATCTATTTCAGCTTCCCATCGGTCCACAGCGTAGGAAAGCGCCAATCATTTAACATGTTTGATAAAATACTTGCGAGTTCGCAC
Organism: Parasteatoda tepidariorum; assembly: GCF_982258835.1. Lineage (NCBI taxonomy): Eukaryota > Metazoa > Arthropoda > Arachnida > Araneae > Theridiidae > Parasteatoda > Parasteatoda tepidariorum. Next base: position 65,019,616 of record NC_141760.1, on the reverse strand, counting down.
ATGCGTCTGCTGAGCTGCGTGCGATGAGATTTTTGCCCTCTCTTGTATAACTGCTGCATTTTGCAAGATATTCTTAATTTCAGGCTTCATTTTCCACTGTGTGATATCGAACCAAAGAATCTCGTCATCTTTTTATAATGGCAAATATAATCAAGAAAAGAGTTCTTTGTCAGAAACTGGTTATTTTACCATGATCATGTAAAATCTTTGAAAATTATTTTGCATATTGTTAATGTATATAGTGCTTACAAATATTTTTTGAGTGCTTAAAAAGTAATTAAAAGATGCTGATTTTTTATTGAAAGATTTGGCTATGCACCCTGTATTACTCAATTGAAAAATATTTGCTCTGAAAGTAACCATCATCTTTTGTTTTTTAATGATACTTTAATTGTTTTAAATTATTAAGAGTAAATAATAAAATAAATTATTCTTAATTATAATTTTAAATGATAACGAGTTAAAAAGTGAATATTTAAATTTCAACGATTTTCCTTCCCTAACATTGGGAAGAGAGCATAACTTGTCCAACTTTTGCAAGTAGTATTTTTGTGCTAAATCAAAAAAAAAAAAGTTCGATGAAATACCATCAATATTAAAAAAAAAAAATTTGACCATTGACATCCTATTAGGCTTTGATTTGCATCTATACTATTTTGATATCTTTTTTCGGTTGATTTCTATCACTATCTAGGAGTGCAAAATATATCTGATTGTGCGAGTGGATTTTGTTGAAAATCCAAACACCCTTGGGTAAATTTTTGGTTTAGTTAAAAAAAACTGTTCTCAAAATTTTTTATTATAAAAAAATTTCCACTTTTCAGAACTCTCCCTTGTAAAAAAAAATTCAATATGTTTATTTATGGGTGAGACTTAAATTTTAGTTTTATAAAGCAGTATAATTTTAGTTTTATAACATACATACTATCATTTTCATTTTTTTTTATTTCTATTATTTTTAATACACATGCTAGTTAATTCAAAAATTGTAAAGTAAGTAAAATTTTTTCTCTGTTGAAGAAAATTTTTTTAACAATCTATAGACTTTATTTTCAAAAAATATTTTGAAACAGTTATTGTTACTTCGGATAGGTGCTATAATTTTGGGGGGAAATTTAAAAAAAAATACTGTTCTGGGGAAATATTAGGCTAATAATTTTTTGCGTTTTTTACTGCTTTTAGATCATCATAAATGTTTAATCAAAAACAGTAACCTGTTGCCCCAACTACTACAGTTTAGGTGCAACATTTTCAATCTAACTTACTTTTCAGTAATTGTATTAAATCTATAGGTATGGTTGTTTTTAAACAGGTGGTGTCATCCCATTCTTTTTTATTTAACATTTAAATTTCTACTTAATTTATTGGGAAGTATTTTTTTAACAAGTTATTGTGGAAAAAAATTCAACAGGGAAAGTCATAATTTTTTTTAAATAAAATTATTGAGCATGCTATTTTATTTATTTGAGAGTGGATATTTATAATTCAACCGTCCTTTTATGCTCTAAGCATTAAAAACAATATCCCATCCACATGTTATCGAAAAGCTCTAGGCTGCTATTGAGAGATAAATAATGCATTTTCGAAGCATAAGATTTAAAAACATTTATTTCCATTCAATTACTGTGAAATGTTGGTAATTTAAGGAAAAGCAGTCTTCTTTACAGGGTGCGTAGCGTTTGTAAAAAGTACTTAAAGGTGCTTTTTTGGGGATTTCGTTTTTAAAAGCTTTTAAAGGTGCTTTTTTCAGCTGGCGTTTTTAAAAAGTGCTTTTTTTTCGAAAAATTTTTTCTCTCCCTTCAGTGATATCTGGTGGATCCTATGCATTTCACGAAAACTGGGGAGTTTGCTACGTAATCATTCATGCGGACTTCATGTCGTATCCACGTTATGACTTGTGCATGCGCGCACACTTTAAACCGAAACCAGAGTGCTCCAATTCGGATAGAGAATATCAGATCCTTATGAAATGTTTTTCTTTTTAATTTATTTTAATTTTGTTCTTGTTTATTTTATTTTACTTCTAACACTTTTTTTTGACGTAGGGGGTAAGAGTACTTTTGTTCTGAGTTCAGGGTCAAGTTGAATTCACTCAGTGATGTGGGAAAGTACTGATTGAATATGAATTTTTTGAGTGCTTGAAAATTTTTGTAAAGTGCTTGAAAAGTTTTTAAAAAGTGTTTATTTTTGATTCAAAGATTTGGCTACGCACCCTACTTTAAGTGCCATGCCTGAAATCAACACAGTTGATCAAAATAATTTTTCCATTTTGAGATTAAAATCCAATATGATGAGGTTAATTGGCTAATGATAGTCATCACTGGCAATTATTTTCTTGGTGTGGTGAAGTATACTATTTGTTTTATATATACTTTTTTAATGTCCTTAAAAACTTTTTTTTTTGTTTATTTTTAATTTTTTTTCCTTTTATTGTTTTTCACACTAAAATATATCTTCCAGACAATATTGTATATGAATTATCGATTTTTTAAAAATTTTTTTGCTGTGTTACTGCAGAGGCAAAGTAATTATTATAAATATATATAGTCGATCCATTGTGTTTTCCTGTATGTATCGTATTGTATTAACTGTCTCGTGGTCCCATCACAAATGCTATTCTTATAATGTTAATAATACCTAGATTGTTTTTGAAACTAACAGATATTCGCATATGTCGTTTAAAAATTTTGGTGTTTTAAAAAAATATTGAATTGAGCCATGATGGCTCAGGGGATAGAGCGTTCGCCTTCCAATGAGGCGAACCGGGTTCGAATCCCAACAATGACTTGTTGATACGAATCCACATCCGGTTTGCACCAACCATAGTGCAGAGGTGAAATATCCTCAGTGGTAGACGGATCATGGGTTAGAGTCCCTTTGCCGTCAGACTAACTGTGGGAGGTTCTTGTGGTCTTCCTCTGCATGTACGCAAATGCGGGTTAGTTCCATCAAAAAATTCTACATGAAAGCAAATTTTCCCCAATACTTGATCCAGGAGTTCCCTTGTCTTCTGGATTGGGTTCAAAATTACAAGGCTACGGAGTGGAACATTAGTTGTCGTAAACCCAAAAATGGTCGGCTGTTCAACGACGGTTATAAAATATATCATTTAATTTGTTTTAAGAAGAGAAGCAGTTACTCTTTGAGTTAATGGTGAAGAAAATGTGGATTTGTTACTGTTAACTTAAAACACCTCAAACAGGTTTGATATTTGTGCATCTGTTGATAAAAATGTTGAAACTTGTGGTGTTGTCGGTTCAAGAAGTGGTTGTAGAAAATGAAGTGCAAAAAGATACCGATGGAGGCTGAACATTTTGAATGCGGACATTTGCGGAAGGTCTCTAAGCCTTTGAAACAATGAGGAACTTTTACACCCACACGAAGATTCGAAAACTGATCATCTATCTGTAATAAAAGGCGAAAAATTATTGTATGCGTTTATTTCTAATATAAGCCGAAATTTCCAAATCTTTAAATTAATAATCATTTACTCATCCTTTTTCATTATAAATATTTTTGCATAAAGTACATAATTTTTTTAATTAAAATTTCTTATACATATTTATTTTCTTATTACTTCTAAATTTACTAATTTTCACGCATTTTCAAGTCATTATTTGTTATTTTAAATTGACCCGCATTCGCCATTTTTCTGTCTCTATCATTCGTAATGAATGATCCATTGAGGAACGATCGAACGAGGTTTTGCTGTATACATACATATATATAATTTCTTCATGACGAAAACTCAAGCAAAGATTTATCTTGAAATTCAACCCAGAAAATTGCCAATCAGTACTGCTCTTGTGTGATGTTAGTCATCATATCGTTCTAAAACTGAAAGTGAGGAAGTAACGCCATGATCGGCTGCTCTTGCGTAAATCTTAGTATATCCGGTCTAACAGATTGCATCAAGTATGGCTAATTTAGTTGCATTTTTTTAAGCGACATCTTAGTAAAAAATAGAATGCTCAATTCTTAAAATAATATTTCTTCAATACAATTATCCTTTAAATGAAGTTGCATTTATTAAGGTTTCTTTTTTCAAGTCGAATTTAAAAGTTCGCAAATTTACAAGAATTATATATCTTGATCCAGTATATATAATTATATATCTTGATCTATGTTGTTATTGTAGAAAATCTGCTCCCCCACGCTATATTTTTCTTACTTGTTTCGAATTCATTTTTTAAATTCGATGTTGCATTTTAGCAGATACATCAAGGGAATTTGTTTTCACTGTTAATGCTTAAAAAAAAAGTAAAAATCACATTTTTGGTTGATATATATTTGTTATGATGAAAAGTTCTTTTTTTTTTTTTTTCTGGAATCGGTTTTCTTATTTATCGCTAGGAAATTTTTTCACCATTTATTGTTTTATATAGAGCAAAAGCCGATAAATTCAAATCAGTTTTGTTTGTATCACCTCGAATAGAATCTCGTGACTGAAACATAAATGTAGAAGTGATGTTATCATCCTTCCTTCTTTCTTTCAATTATTCAGTGGTTTTCAATCACTTTCTAGAACATGATAATATTAATAATTGAGGGAGGGTATATATAAATTTACTCAGGATAAGGATATTTGGTAGGTAATATAAACATGTACAGGGCTGATTGTGCTCCGGAAAAAATCCGGATTTTTCGTTAACCGTGATCCGGAAGTTTCCGGAGATCGAAGGTTCAGATGCTTCAAAAACTCATTGATCACAAAAGTTTTCGGAAATCAAATTTTCAAAGGTGGAACTTAAAAACACAGTTTATTTTATTTGTTTGTAAGGATAGCTACTTTATAAGCTTATATTCAAGATTAATCATTTTTTACCAGTAAATAGTTATTATAATCATAAACTCAAGAAAGAAAGACATATTTGTAAATTTCAATTACTTCTCTAGGTCATCATAGGTATGTGTAAAATTTTAAATATATTTTAAGTAAACTAAGAAATATTGAGAAAAAGGAAAAACCTTGTTTAAATTTTCTTCTAATTTTTCGATTTAATTTTTTCTCTTTTTAACTTAAGAAATTTTCCGGAATTTTGACTTGGACTCACAATCACCCCTGCATGTAACAATGAAATGATTATTAAGTATTAAATAAGCATTGACTGAAATTCATCAGCATAAGCAGACAAAATTCAGTTAAATAGAATTTTTTTTTTTTAAATTTTGTAATTAGTAAATGTGTGTTTTAAATCAATAAAATCTAAAGGCTCTCTAAAAAAGAGAAATATCGAGCGAGCTTTAGTTGAAATCTTCATCGATCTCCTGTAATTGCTTAGTAAATAATTCGTTAAACACGAGATTGTATTTCATTATATCTTAAGTATCTTTTATAGTTCGAAATAAGTGTCATTAAAACAACTAGCCTAATTTTATTTTATGTAAATCTCTTTCGTTTTTTTAGAGAGAAGAGGAACAAGAAATAAAATACATTTTCTTCCGAAATCGAGGCAATTTATGAGGAGAGTTATTTTTCACACATGGCAATATGAAATCCAGGCACCCCTTAAAACTTTAACACTGCATTTCAGAAATGAATAATTATGTCGAGTGTGTTCGCCGCCTAGGAGACCCAAAAATCCCTTTTTAAGCTTGATGTTAAACTTTTCTCAAGCGTTAATTAAACTTTGCATCGCATGAGTGATTATCATGATTACTTTATTTCTGGAGAGTTGAATTTCTTTCATCTTATTAAATGTGCTCGAGTGTACAGAAATTAAAAGATATTTAGCTTTGAAGCATACACCTCTGCAACTCCGAATCAGCTTGCTTTCAATTAAAGCTGATTTCTATTTACTGTTCTCAATGCTATTTATCTTATACAAAAAAAAAAAGAAGAAAAAACGATTGCGTTAATTATATGAACTTTTTTATGAAAGAATTTGGGTTTATAGCAAATTATAATAAGAACAAAAAAAAGGTAGATAATATGGCAAGGAAAAGAACTCTACCTTTAACTTAGATCGTTTTTTAACTTTTACCTTTATAAATTTTAATTCCTTATTATTTTCTAAACTGGCACTAAGCCAAAGAACTCAAGCCTTGAAATAAGATTTTATTTAATTATTGCTTAATTTCAAGCAATGTTTTGTCATGCTTTTAGAATTTCATCTTTTTGATGGGAATTAATTATAATGAATAAAATAAGAACTTTTTTTTTAATTAAAAGTTGATTATTAGGTAGAAAAGAATTCTTTCTTTTACCTACTTTTAGATTTATATGTTGTAACCTCTTATTTATAAATAATGAACTAAACCAAATAGCTTATGACTCATAAAGGGGACTTAATTTAATTATTGTGTTATTTCAAGCATATTAATCTGAATGTTTGTTGTGCTCTTGGAACTCCGTTTTCTCGATGAGAATTAATTATAGCGAATTAAAAATAATGTTTTTTAATTAAGAGTTGATTGTAAGGTAGTAAGGATTTTTCTCCTTCCCCAAGTCTTAATTTTTGCGCAGCAAAACAAAATGTAACGTTAAGTTGAACACTTGAAACGTTGGTGGCTCTTACGATTTTTTAATACACTGAGAAAATTATTGTTATATTAAAGAAACCTCTTTCTTTTATCAATATATAACTTTATATATTGTGATATTGTTTTTACTAAATAGAAACCAAACCGAAAGTAGCTTAGAACTCATAAATAGAATTTTTATTACGGTGTGATTCTAAGCATATTAGTCTGTATGTTTATCATGTTTCGACCTTTAAATGGGAATATAATTTATATCATAGTGAAAAGAGAACTTGTTGAATGTAATATAGATATTAACTATTTTGTTTACCAAATTTTACAATTATGTATTGCATAAGCCTGCCAACTATTACGCTTTTTGCAAAATATTTTATAGAACGGTAGACATTTAAAAACCAAAACTTTCAGAATTTTTTGTAATTTTGTGAATATTTTAAAAGCTTTACCATGAAAGAGGTACAACAAAGTGGCCTTGCATATGGGTTTTTAAATCATTTATAAGTAATGGTGTGAAAAATTAGTTTAAATGAATAAAAAAATATTACATTAAAGCAAAAACATAGCTACAACTTCAATAAATTTTTACGAAAAGCGTAGAAAGTTGACAGCCTTAAATTTTAAATGAGAAGTTTGATCGTTTTAATTTCAAGCTGATCAATGCAATTTTTTTTAAACTTTGGCGAGTCGGATTCCCCTCGCATGCCCTAATGTAGGGCGGGTCGAAACTCTTTTGCCTTAACTTTGGTTTTCTTATAATTAAAATAAATTATAATGAAGGAAAAAACTTTTTTAATAAGACCAGGAGGCTCCGCTCACCAACCCCCATAATTGCTTCGCATTCATCATTGTTTTCCTTGAAAATTTCCTTGTTCTATATGTGTTCTGATTTTCTAAAAGTATTGTAAAATGAAGTTAAATATAAAGAGCCATGTAAAATTAGCTAGAAAAATCTCCCAAAAATTCTCTTACGGCTCATTAATTTATAAATATTATCGTTTACCTCTATCTTTATAAAATTGAAAGTCTATTAGGTTGTTTGTTCCCTAATAAATCGAAATCTGGGTATGTGTTAAGAGTTCTTTTCTTTTTTTCCCCCCATTTCCAAAATATCCTAGAATGGAAGTGATTTATCAACAATAGTCACACTAGGACATCGCATAATTCAAGAGCAAAGCCTGAAAAACGGAAATCTATTGTTGAAATGCATTGTTTTCTAGAAAACTTTCGACTGACGTAGTGTATGGTCTTGTTTCATTTATTTATTTTAATAAAAAGATCTATTTTTTTTACTGAATAATCCTGCAATCTCTTACAATTTCTGCGTTTGATTAATTGCCTCTGTTTTTCAAATTATATGTTTTTTATTGTTTTTTTATTTTTTATTAGAGACTTGTCTATTTAATTCTTAAAGCAAAATAAGCAGACAAAAGATCACCGTAGAACTTGATTAGCTCTATGATCGACGTTCTTATTAAATTAAGAATTGTGCAATTTTAAAATAAATGTCATGGTATGCAAAAAATCTTTTTCAATTTAACAGTAGGTAAGTGCATGTAAAAAGATGGAACGGTTAATTTTATTTATGTATTTATTTTAATGTTTGCATAGATTATTCTACTCTCACGATGCAATGCAACAAAGTATGTTGGAAAATTGGGCTATATTTTAGAAAAATTATTATTATAAATTGTTCTAGTGGGGTATGCCCACTGTTCACTGACGCTATCCAACCCCCAAAGATTCCTATGCAATCTTTGTAACATAACTTATATAACTATATTGAAAACATAACTTATCTAATAATCCTTTGTATGATATGAACTATTCGCTTTTAAACTTGCAATTCTTTCCAATTTATAACTCATTTTATTTCTGCTTTCAGTTCTACAAACCAGAAAAGAATATTCATTCATAAATTTGCAATCATGCACGTTTACGATTTCATGCTTATGACAGCTCACACGCTTGATATTTTAATTCTTTGTTGCTATCCCGAAAAGAAATGAGAATTTCTTTCCCCTTTTTCTATTTAAAAATACTGTTTCGAAAGAAAGTGCCTCAAAATAAACTGATACAAATTCGTATTTTAAAAGTCATATTGAATTCTCATTTATTTGTACAATAAAGTCATATGACAATCAGGAAATAGAAAAATGAAATCGATTTTTTATTTTCAACTAGAAAAACTTCAAAATACCCTTTAGAAATATTTTTCGGGCTGTATACAATAGTGTAAGGGACAGTTGAATCACATCAAAGATGAAGAAGTAAAAATAGTTCACAAAAATAAATGTTTGGAAATAAAAATATTTCATGGGAATAAATATTTGAAAATGAGAATATTTCTAGGAAACCAATTCTTTTAAATGAAAAATGCATTGAAGAAATTCATGTGTGGAAACCTAACATAGAAATTACATATGATTGGAAACCGTAATTTTTACAACGAAGATATCTTCATTGTAAAATAGATATCTATCATAGATATCTTCCTTCTAATTTTCATCGTAATTTTTTTTTCAAACAGTTATTTAATGAAGAAAATTTAAGGGTACTTTGATCCCAATAATTACCGACGATTTAAAAATTCAGTTAGAGAAAAAGGTAGAAAGGTACGGTATGTTTTGTTAATGGAACTGATTCAAGTTTCACCGAGTTTCATAATTCAAGTTAAAAAAGCTTTTTCACAGATTAGTTACTAATTGGAAGAAAAAAAAATTTAAAACGATGTTTTTTTAAGTTGGCAGACTATTCTAACTATAATATTTGCTTGTTATTTTCGTCAATAAATTGTAAAATGTTGTAGCTGAATATGGTGGCTAATATAAAGTTTTTAGTTTCCTAAATAGACTGTGGTAAATAATACATTTCGATATCCTTTCATTTTTCTTAGTTTTACCAAATAATCCTTTTTTGAACACCCGCTACGAAAAGCTATATTATACAAATACAAAATGATCGAAAAATAGTATAAGCTCACTTTATGAAAGAAAGCTTTTCTTAAGTGCACGTACCGGTATGGATAGTAGTAGAAAACTTTTTTTTTCTTCTCAGAAATGGAATTTGTAAAGTTCGGAACATTTCTTGTCTGAAATTAAATGTAAGATGGTAAGGCATTTTTTTTAAAAAAAACGAAAATAGAAATAGCATCAATGATGAAAGATAGTGTTAATGGAAATTTAATCCAATCATTCTTTTACAATTCACAAATTTTTATACTAAGATTGAAGTTCAAAAATTTAGCTGAAAACAATCAATGGTAAATTATTAGAGATTTAACGAATAAAAGTAATATAATACTGAAATTTAATCCAATTGTTCATTTACAATTCACAAATTTTTATACAAAGATTGAAGATCAAATATTGAGCTGAAAACAATCAATGGTAAATTATTAGAGATTTAACGAATAAAAATAATATAATACTGAAATTTAATCCAATTGTTCATTTACAATTCACAAATTTTTATACTAAGATTGAAGATCAAAAATTGAGCTGAAAACAATCAGTAGTAAATTATTAGAGATTTAACGAATAAAAGTAATATAATACGGAAATTTAATCCAATCGTTTTTTACAATTCACAAATTTTTATACTAAGATTGAAGATCTAAAATTGAGCTGAAAACAATCAATAGTAAATTATTAGAGATTTAACGAATAAAAGTAATATAATACGGTGGGCTTATCATACATATCATTGACTTACATACTTATTAGAGCATGGAAATAGGCACAATTATTTGGGCAGAGGGAATTAATAAAGTTCTAAAATTCGAAATTTTGCTGTAAAGTTGGCTGTTAAAATAGTACATTTCTTTATTTTTAAACAGAAATAACATCAGTGCTCTTAATGGAAATATAATTCCATCGTTCTGTTACAATTCCGAAACCTTTATTGTATCGAAGTTAGAAGAACAAAAAATGAGCTGAAGGCGATCGATAAAGTAATAACATAATGAGGTAAATAATTAATTAGACGCAACGAATCTTATAATTATGCTTTTAAGCGAAGACAGGCGGGCCATGTTTAATTTGATAGCCTAAGAACTAGGAGGGCTGAAAAAGAAAAATAAACTTCAAGCAAATTTCTAATGCCAGGGTATAAATTTTTACTCGTGAAGCAAAACTTGCAAACAATGGTGCTTCGAGAATATAATTAATTCTGGAATATATCACCACCATCTTGCCAGTTTTAATCAAAATAAAGTGTTAGGAAAGAGCTACTACCTAAATGTATCCAATTTTATTAAATCAGTGTTGTTTTTGCGGATGCAGGTTTCGGAGTAAAATTTTATTTTTGTTTCACCTAGTATGAGTAATTTAGCAATTAGAAAGTAATTTTAATGCTGTCATATCGATGGGCGTTTTTAATAATGTGTAACAAGTGAAAAATGATAAAAGGCAGACTAACTAATTATTAATTAATGTGGAGGAAAGACACAGAAATACTTATATATTCGGAAGATATATTAGTTATAAGCAAAGAATTTTGCTTATTTAATTAAGACAATGATTTTATTTTCACTGAATTTAATGAGGATTTTATTTTTCATCAAAAGATGGTTTTTAGATGTTTTAAAGATATGATGTGGCTCTAATTTTCATCTTTTTTTTTTCTTTTCTTTTTTTTTTTTTTTTTTTTGGCAGGGTTTAGTACAATTTGGATATTCTTAATGTTCTAGTAAGATTCTAAATAAATTTTTCCACAATTCCGATATATTTTAGAACTGACTGCGGAATAACTAAAAGTTTAAAAAAATTATTAACAATCAAGTTGATGTCTATTTAACAAATCTATTGATGTCTATTTGACTGTAGTCAATCCTGTTTTCTGAACATCTATTGGTGTACACCCTTTTCCCTCAGAGAACATTAATAATTATCAATGGAAAAAATCGCAATATTACGAATTTTCTATAATGAATTTAATGCACATATTATTAAATGAAGATGCTTCCTTTCCTTGTCATTCTATACTGTGCTGGTACAAATGTTGAGTTTATAATATGGAATTCTGAAAGGAAAAGAAAGGTTTCAATACATTCTCTTATAATGGAAGGAAAATATGCATTTCAATAAAAAAGTGTATAATTTGAAGTTACTTTATTACAAATAGTTAAAAAATATATTTTCTATGCAAACATCATTATTTATCTTGAATGAGTGTCACAATACCAACCGAATGAAATGCAACAGCATAACCCACTGCATAACTGGAAATCTAAAAATAGAACCCTTGAAACTCCTATGTTCCTAAAATGGAACATCAGGTTTTAAACTTACATTTCGATTTTAAAATAAAATTTCGAATCTGATGCCAAACAGAGGGTGATATTATCCGTTTAAAAGCTTGTAAGTATTGTAGTCGTAGTACTAAATTTAGATATTTGGTATGTTATATTACGAGCATGATAAACTTTACAAATTATAAATTCAATGGTTATGGGGAAATATATATATATATATATATATATATATATATATAATATATATATAATATATATATATATATATATATATATATATATATATATATATATATATATTTATATTTCATTAAGTACATTTCAAATGCATGAAAAATAATATTATTTGAACGTTAATTGCTCATTAAATTCAATTTTTTAATACAGGTTTCATTTTCGGAACATTGTAATGTAAGCGGTTAATTTTGCTCTTTAGTACATAACTAACTAATTTTTTTACTCCAATTAGTATCTTTTACCAAAATTAATCGAGCATGATTGTCTTTAATAATAGTATGGTGATTTTTTATCGTTCCCCTAAACGGTTTTGTACTATTCTTCCATTCATTTTGCTTTTCCGTACGAAACTTACCTTTTTTTCAATTTCAAATACCAATTGGTCTTAAATAATTTAGTTTTATAGAAAAATGCATTTTAAAAGCATTATCATTTTTAAAAAAATAAACACGTAGGTTTCAGATTATTTAAGAAATATTAATTTAGTGTTGTGTCCTTCTATGCAACCACATTCAGTTTGATCATTGAATTTATCTGACATAAGGAATAAAAAATAGCCAAATATTTAAGAACATGCAATAAATTCATTTTTTAATTAATGAGAGTTTTAAGAAAGCAAACATCATTGATGCTATGTTTAAAATATTACAAAAGAAATAGAAATGTCTTCAGCTTTATTAATATCGATGGCGCAAATACGATCCTGTAAGATTTAATTGAATTAAGGCTTGATTTAGGCTTGATTTAATTAAGGCTTAAATTTTTAAACGATTTTTAGGGTTGGGAGTAAAAATTGCTTTTTTTTCACCCACTGTTCAGATTTTAGAATTCTAGTATAAATGAAAAGATAGACAGACACGCAAACTTTTCATTATATTATTATAGATATAATTTAACTTGGTTATTGGACGAGAATTTTAAAATAGTTAGGTTTTATTTTGAAAAAGCTGCTGACAGCTGTTTTAATTACTGCTATGGGCTGAATATTTTTATCTTCGATGCATTAAGAAGTAATTCTTGATGGAGAAATTATTTTTGTTCTAATATATTTGCATTATAACTTATGTTTTTATAATTATTGCTTAAGAAGGAAATATTAGTTACATGCTGTGAAGGAAATATTAGTTACATGTTTTTGTAAACAATTTCTTAATTAATATGCACAGCACTGATTACAAAAGACATTTATTCATAACATGAATATTAAATCTAGTACAGTGCAAATATTTAATATTAATTATGCCTTATTTAAGATTATTTCTTTTGTAAAACCTTAAACTTCTAACAAAGTTAATAAAAAAATTTTTTAGTTCTTAAATAAACATAATTAACTCCTACATCTTAACTCTTTTCTAACGCTTTTTAATTATTACTGTTTTTGCCTCTAGAAACTAGTTTGACTGAATTTAATTTCTAGAACTGTTAAATAAATTAGATGCACTTCTTTCCTTTTAAAAAAGAAAAAAAAAAGCGATCTTTACTCCTTCTTTCATTAAACTTTAATGAATATAATTCTGAAAATTTGCATTTATTTTTTAATTATTTAACTTTCGACTAACTTAACGTCCTGAAAAAAAATGGGGAAAAAATTAAAGACCAAAAGAAATGTTCTCATTAATGCAGGAATTCAAATATGGTCGATAAATTTCTGCCAACAAATCGAAACATATTGCTTTTACATTTTTCAAAGCTGAACTGAATAAGATAAAAGCAGTAATTAGTCCCGAGAATAATAATCAGAAACGAGCAGTGATAACTGTCATGCCAACCTAAAGAGGAACATCATTATCAATGCTAACAAACTAGCAGCTGTTACAGCCTTAATTAAAGTTCTCGTCTGCCGTTTATTTTTTTCAGTTCTTTTGTTCCTGGAACTACGACTTTACTTTCTTAAGTCTGTTGGTTGAAGTTATAGTACTTCTTTTTTCTTTCTTTTTTTTATCGCTCAGCTTATAGCTCAGATCGGTGGTGGTCTTCATTTCTGGAGCGTAGGGAAATCTCTTCTTTCCCCTTCTCTGTAATGAGTATCGAAGTTGATTAAAGAAAAAGCTAAATTTCCAGCGACAGCGAGATGACGTAGTTCATTAAATTTTCCGCCGAACCGTGTTCTTATTTACAGAATATCTTAAAAATTCGAGTAGCTTCCTGACGAGAAAATAAAAATGAGGGCCGAGCAAAATAGATAAACAACATTAAAAGAAATTTTCGAAAAGAAAACTGCCGAAGCAAATATGTTACTCTTTAGAGAATTTCAAACTCTCCTTCAATGGAATTTTTCAATAAAACTTTAGAAAATGATTTGAATTTCTTAAAGCTAAAACGCAAGGCAAAAAGAGAAGGAGGTTAAAAAAGAAATGATGTTTTGATGAAAAATAGTATTTTTCATTTTCGAAGCAAAGCAAACTTAGTTTGTTAAAAAGTCCTCTTCAATATAGAACTCACACACACAAATTTGAAACAAACCGAATTAAAAGCATTATTTTTCAGTAAAGAAGTTTTAATTTTGAAAGTCATTTTGTATATTATCTAAACTGTATTTATGACGCTTGTTGCCTAATAACAGAGTATATTCAAATTCTAGATTCACGTTTATTTTGTGATAAAAGGAACTTTAAAAACTGTAACTGTTTAAAGTATTTTAAGGGCTTTATTAGATCATATTGTGTTAAAAACTGGATGCATGTCCCCTTTAGTAATTAGAAATTTCAAAATTCCCCCCCCCCCATAAATATTTTAGGAAAATGAAAAAAAATCAGCATAAAAACAAGTTCAGAATTTGAAAAAAATCAATCTTTTAAAGATATTTAACAGTTGCAGATGTTCATATGGCTAAATTGGATGTAGTCTAATGTAAAATACTGTACTGTTTTTAATTTTTGTTTTCTTTTTAATTATTTTCAGGAATGGTTTGATCACAAATTGAAATGGGATCCAGATGAATATGGCGGTGTTCAACATTTATACGTACCTGCTGAGCAGATTTGGTTACCTGACATTGTGCTTTATAATAAGTAAGTCTATAAAAAATTTGAATTAATATGTTAGTTCTAAAGTAAGTACAAAACAACTTGAAAGTTATTTCAGGCAACTCCTAACTTTAAATGCTTTGATTGAAAACGCTTTGTTCTAAACAGAATAATATTTAGTTACCGTTAAAAAAAAACAAAAAACTATTAGGTATCTGAAAAAGTTTTTATTAAGCCTGTTTATTTTTGGTGGAGCGAAATTATCAATAGCGAAATTATCAAAGCTGAAGTTAGCTAGTTTCAGTTACAAATGTGTTACAGGCTCACACAGTCAAAAGCAGACAACGCTAGTAAGTCGATGAGGAATAATTCTTACTCAAAATAACGCCAGACCTTAAAACTTGTAGTGGTAATACTTTATTTACGTGCACTAGAGCCACACAATGGGCTACTTGCTGGCAATGGTCTGGAAACTTCCCTGAGTATAATCAACACCTCCTTGAAGAGAGAAAGCCTCGACACTGGTCAATTTAGTATTCCAACGAAATGAACATCAACTGCGCACTGGAGGAAAAATAAGAAAGATATCTCTTCGTTCGGGCTACTAAGCCGTGCAATGGATGAAAATTAAAAAGATATCACTACGTTTTGATTACTCAAAGATCAAACTTCTTGGTAATCGCTGCTGTGGCCTTCTCTCTTCTTGGAGTTATTCGTATGATCCGAAGACATTCCATCACAACTTTGATCCTTTGCAGAGACGATTTTTCCCCCGATCAAAGTGATCACACACCCGCACACTGACCGCTGCCAGTGATACTTGACTTCAACAATATACAGGGAACAGTGTGTTACTGTGAGACCTTTATTACGTGAAAATAACTATGGGGGATGAACAAATTCGTCCCTTTATTCTTTGGATATACTGCTCAAATCAACCTTTTTTATCACTATGTTTTACAATTTACATCAGTTTCCAAAGTAAAATGATGTTATGAGTGGTCATATTTATGTTTCACATGGTATTACTTCTGAAAATCTATAAGACTTAACTTGAAATTACGAAGGTTTCTAGAAAAATATATGAAAGCACGATGGAAAAAAATTACTTTCAAATATTACTATTGAAATTTGCAACTTAAAAAATATAGACTTAAAAAATATAAATTTAGGAAAATTACCTACATGGCTGCTTTGCAGTTCACTGACTTGCAACCGTAGAGTTGAAATCTGACGTGCTGAAAGTGCAATTTTTATTAGCGAACTTAATGTAATTTATTAATTTTTTTTGTTGAAATTCCAATTTATTCGAAAGTTATTGCAATGTTTTTTTTTCTCAATTTTTTCCGCACTATTTTTACTTTAGTGTTTATTTATTCATTGTCGTAAAAAAGTTACATGTATTTCCCTCGAGATAATGATTTTATGTGATCAGACTTTAGTCAATGTCACAAAGTAGCAAAAAAAATATGAGAGTGAGAGATGTTGGTGTTGGTAGATATAAAATCTTATCATTTATACATAGTTTCTTAGAAATGTAAAAAACACTGAATTAAGGAGCTCAACAGATATACAAACCATATCCAAATAGAATTCATGTAATTACATAAAATTATACTTATACATCATTAACGAACGACTAAAGTTACTTCTCTTTCATTTCTTCATTTTTTGTCACAAGTTTTGTTTTCTCAAGTTTAAATTTTTTTCTGATTACAGTTGATTCAATTACAGATAATCGTTCATTTCGTTTCGATTAACATAATAACGAAATATGCTTACATAAAATTTTAATAATTATATATTTTTTTAACGAAATGATCTCTGCTTTTTTTTAAAAATTCAACTTAAAAAAATGCAATGATGAAAGTGAAAGTTTTGATGAACTAGGTTGGAGTCTCCTAGTATTTTAAAAATATAACTGACATGTCATCAATATCCAGATAACAGTATTTTGCTTTTCAAAAGCTTCCTGTTTTAATTATTTGTGTTTTTTTACCTACGTTTTAAAGCTTAATTTAGAGTATCGAATGTATTTATAAAATATAACAGAGTATTATTATGATATAGTGAATATTATGATATGACATGAGTGTGATATGATATGAATATAGTGATATGAGTGTATATTATAATATAGTTTTGAAATACACACATATAGTATTCATATAATATATTAATAGGATTTCTCATTTCTGGAAACTATTGTTCGATAGCAGACAAAACTGCTGTTAAATAAATATTAAAAAAAAACTATTTTCTAATGATGAAAACCTCTTATATTGTTTCATTTCCTCAGAAATCTTTATGTAAATTAGATATTTTTTAAAAAACTTTAACTCAACACTTATTATGTATCTTTTTAAAATCATTTTTTCTATTGTTATAAAAATTCGAATCGTTAATAAGTTATGAACGCAGAAAAGTTCAATGTATGCTTTCTTCGAACATATTTTTAAACTTTTCCCAAAAGAAGTGTAGGGAAAAAACCGATCAAAATAAAAGAAAATATTCCTAATAAAGACCTCCCAAAAAAGTGATATTCTACTGTTTACATTCCTCAAATTTCTGAAAACGAATGCTAAGCACTGCAAACAACGGCGCTGGGGAAACTTTTTCAGCTCAAGAACTTTTCTTTTTTTTCTCTTTCACGTCTCAGTTATTTAATATTTCCCTTTTTTTATCCGTTTTTTTTTTTCAAAGTCCCCTTACACTGTTTGTGAAAAAATCGATATCTTCAATACGCTCTTCGTTCTTGCAATATGTTTTTCTTTCTCTTTCCGTAACTGCTTACAATCATCGAATTGGTACGCTATTCAAGAATAACTTTTTTTTATGCTTCATTCCTGTCCATCTACTTCTTATTCTTATGATGTAAATTTAAAAAGAAGTTTTGCTTATGCTTCAAAGAACCTTCCCTAAAAACTTCCGTCAACCCCAAGCGAATGCATCCAATACTTGGCATAATTCGATTTAGTCGTCGATGCAAGGCAGTCAGTTCACAAACTTTCCGCCCTGGAGCACTACGATTTGCAAACCAGCTGGGCACCAAAAACTTTAATCATGATCAAGTTTTTCTGCTTCGTGTCAGATTGCAGCTGTGACTTAATTATACAGTGCAATATCAATTCGAATATGGTTTCGAAGAATAAAAAAAAAATATTTTTTGAACTTTACGGGTCTCTCTTAAAGTTTCGAAGAAAAGTTTCCATTCGTGGATAAGAGTTGGAATAGTGCTTAACGAACATTTATCTTTAGTCTAAAATTTCTTAGCAACCGAATTTAGGATCAATTCTAGATGATTATTTTCAATTTACATATTATTTGATTGATTTCGTCATTTTGGGGATTTTTCTTAGTATCAATATTTCAATCATTGAAATGAAATGTAATACAAGCTTAAAACCAGATTTATTTATTTATAAATTATAGAGTCAATGGTTTCGAAAGATAAAAAAAAATTGAATTTTATAGGTCTCTCTTGAAGTTTCAAAGAAAAGTTTTCATTCATGGATAAGAGTTGGAATAGTGCTTAGTAAACATATATTTTTAGTTTCTGGAGAACCGAATTTAGTATCGATTTCATCATTTTGGAGATTTTTTATTGTCAACATTTCAATTATTGAAACGAAATGTATAACTGGCTATTTGATAAAATTATATAATGCCAGTAATGAAGATCCCAGACATTTTTATAAAAATCTAGTCTTGAGTCAGATTACAGCTTCAGCTTACTACGCAGTGTAATGTCAAATCGAATAAGAATACTGTCTTTCTTAGTAAAACTTTTTGAATTATGAACAATTGAAAATTTAAATTGTGCTACAAACGTGCTGAATTTTCAGTCAAGCTTTTTAAAATTGGTCTAAAATTTAAGGCGATTTCTTTGTAAATTAAATGTTTTCGTACATACATTAAAAGAAGATTTTAACTCATTTATGAAAACATTTTACAAGCATTTATAATTATTTCTAGTCAGTGAAAATTTTTAAACTTTCTCATATTTCCCACTATTGGTCTATTCTAGCTCTTTTATGATATTAAGATTTGCATAAATTAATTTTCACAACGTAAAAAGTTGTGTTTTTCAAAGCATTGAATTTAATGTAAACAGTGATCAGTGATATACTCAAACTATAGATTCTTTAATTTAAAGAGCGTTTAATTTAAAGAGTTAATAGTGTTGATAGTAGTTTACAGAAAACAGCATTTGTTTCCTTCAAAAATTTAAGTTGTTTATTTAAAGTTCGATTAGATTAAAATTCCTAGCACACAATTTCATATTTTAATGAAAGATGGGCAAATCAACTTCACTTCAGATAATTGTAATTGCGTAAAAAACTGAATTAAAAAAAACATTTGTGGATTTTTTACTATTGACCTTGTAAAGTTTTTCTTTATCTCTATTTTTTTAAATATTCAAACTACAAAAGGATTGTATTTACTGATCGCCATTGAAATTGCTGCGACTGGAAAAAATTTAAATAGCAGAATGGTATTTATTGAACACATGCATTATATTCGAAAGTGCAAGCAATTAAATTTAAGAAAAATCGATACCAGATGTTGTCATTTCTGGCCGAAATAAAATCATTTATTCGTCTGGCTCAGGATCCATATTTTATCGTATTTTTTGGAGATGCCTGCTAATACAGCTTCAAAATTATGCAGCAGTTCATTAACACAAGTAAATAGTGATTTGTTACGAGTCAATTGCTCGGAAATCATTATCAACATGTTTCTTAATTGCTTAATTATCTGGAGAATGTGCTGGCCAAGGTAATTCTTACTTCTTTTGTATCAAGAAAGCATATAACAGTTCGAGTAAAATGCAGTCGTGCATTTTGCTGCTTAAAAGCAGCGTTAAAAAGGCATCGAAGATAGGACAGAGCCAGGGGTCTTAATACATCTGATATGTAATGGTTAAAGTTCAAATTGAAAAGAATTCAAATAAGAGGTGATCCACACACTCATCGAATAGCACCCAATCTAATCATTATGAATGATTGACGATGGCAATTGCAAGTTGGTAACGCGCATTTTTCATGATGCCATCAAGCCCTGATGTGGCAATCTTGGTTTTGCATACAATATTCTGTATGCATATATCGTCTGTTAAGATGACGTGCCACCATTCATTGGTCCTGGTTGGTCATTGTCTCTGATCACACTGCTGAAGGTGCATCTGCCTGTCTTGCAAAATCAACAGTAGCAATAGCTTTGATTGCCTTGCTGATAGTGATCCGTACTGCTACTAACTTTGACAAACTGTTTGAGCTCAAATTTGCCATTAGCTTTGTGTAAGTGTTAGTGCATTTGTTCCTGCATATTAGTTTTTGGTACTTAAAACTAACAGTTTAATGGCCTGATATTGAACATTTATGACACGTTCTATCTTATCTTTGAACTCAGTTTTTTAAAATTTGTGTAAGCTTTGCACAAGTGTTAATAGGTTTGCTTGCAGATCAGGTTCGATGCCTGACAGTAACAGAGTACTCACTCTTTTTTGTTATCATGTTATACTTTATTTTCTAACTGATAGTGTTAATTGATTTGCTTAATTAAGCCCAGTGATTTTGACAAAATTCATATCTTCAAACAAACGAAGATAGTAATTTACTAAATTTGACTTACTTTTATTAAAAATAAATACTTCGAACGAACATTTCTACCTCGATGTTTCAAAGATGATACCCCTAATAAAACAAATGTTAAATATATATTTCACGAAAAGAACCCTTTTGAAATTGCGCTTAATAGAATATAAAAACAAATACATAACGCAATTATCGCAGCATCTTTCAAAATACTCCAGGCTTTTAAAATCGAATGGAGTCAGCAGCAAAACAAAATATTTAGCCTTTCTCTTTATCCGTAAAATCTGTTTTTTGGTACTTAAAACTATCGATTTAATGGCCCAATATGGACCATTTATGAAACGCTTTATCTTATCTTTGAACTCAGCTTATTTCAACGTAACAAAATTTTCGCTTACCTTGTTAAGTACATGGTTGAATGCTTTTTAGTTCAAAGGCTCAATTTAGCTGATGAGCCCTCTTTTGCACCGTGATGCTGAAAATGTAAATAAGCTTAAAGCTCAGTCGCCAAATAGAAAATACAAAACATTCTACAGAAAATATATCTCATAAAATATAAATATGTTTTTAAAAACAATTGAATTTTCAGTTCTGTAAAAATTACTACTTCTATTTTCTGATTTTTCGCTTCATTTATTTACTTTATTGAAGAATTAACCGATGTAAGAAAATGGAAAAGGATTATTCGGCGATAAGGTTAAATAAACATTTCTCAAAATGTTTCTGAAAATTTAAGTGAACGCCTTCGGGAAGAAATCTCTTAAAAGTAAATATATTTTTACTTTCATCCAGCTGATTTGAGTTTTATGTTTGCTATTTAAAATCTAACATTTTTAAGACTTAAGACTTATTAATTTTTTTACCGGGTTAAAAAAAATATATTAGTTGTGTTGACAATTTTCATCTTTTATTTCATTTATCGGAATATTTAAGCTACACTCTTAGAAATAAAATTCTCATTAACATCTCTCACATACTTAGAAATTTTTGATTTGCATTTCGTTGTTTTTGACCTCGGGATTTTTATTGAAATGTAAAAATTCAGATATTTGACAAAATTGCTTCCTCACTCATGTGTCTTCTCATTGAATTTTAAGAGATTTTCAACCATTTTTTTTATTTTATTAACTCTTCAGAGCCGTGATCACATAAACGTGATCACGCGATTCTCTTTTACCCCACGTCATCGTATATAAAACGAGCCTTTCTGACTTTGGTGTCTCAAGATCACACGGATGTGATTTCAATACGATACTCTCACATTACATCTCGGCCGACCAGGTGGCCGAGTGGTTAGCGTGTCTGACTGCGGAGCCTTTAGCCGCGGGTTCGAATCCCGCTCAGCAAATGGATGTTTCTTTCTCTCTCTCTGTGTTCTATGTCCTTTCTCCTTTGTGTCAATGTGACCAGCCCTATAAACGAGTTTGTGGTTGCGCGACGTGGGCGACGCTGCTCCACCGCCGTGGCTTCGCCACAGGTGCCCACTGGGTAACGAGAAAAGAGTAGCAGTTCTGGCATTCCTGTGGCCAATGGGACAATCCTCAAGTGCCCACCATTAAAAAGAAAAAAACAAAAAACATTACATCTCGTATTAGTACGTACACTCTCGAAGTATGCGGACCTGGGGAAGAGCTTTTTTGTCATTCTGTCGGTCCTGACAGAGCCGGTTCCAGCGTGTGGCGGGATGGTATAAAGGTTAGTGTAATTACTTGTCGAGCAGTTCGAATTTTAGTCTTATCCGGGTATTCTTTTTATTTTTTGTTGTGTTTTCTAATCAGCTGTGTTAAAGCATTAGACTGAGAAAACAATCATAGTCAAAAGTACCAGAATATGGTAAAATTCAACGCGTTTCTGGCTCTATGGGAACACCAAAAAACTCGATAGTTTTTTACATTGCGCTTTGGTAATGATTTTGGTAAAATTAACAATAAAATATGGTTTATTGGTAGATGATAAAATTTGGTAAATGTGATCATATTTATTAATTTTATTACCTTAGAACATGGCATAAAAAAATTTATTTCGTTGAATTTACTTTTTAGTTTTGTATTTTTACTAAATATGAGGTAATAAGAACTATAATTTTAGAAACTAGAATTTCCGGTAAATGATTCCGGTTAATGATTTTAGTAAAATTAACAATAAAATATGGTTTTATGATACGTTATAAAATTTGGTAAATGTGATAATATTTTTTAATTTTATCATGGTACCTTAGAACATGGTGTAAAAAAATTTTTTTCGTTGAATTTACTTTTTAGTTTTGCATTTTTACCAAATATGAGGTAATAAGAAATATAATTTTCGAAACTAGAATTTCCTGTAAACCATTACCGTGTGAACTGAAAAATTATCAAATGAGTGGTTTAAATACTGTATATTTTGGTTTTTATTGCCAAAATTATGTTGTTTCCTTGTAGTGTTAAGGCAGCATATAATGTTTCTAACCAGTATATGCTACATTAACCCTAACGAAACACTAGCTTTTCTGATGAAATTCGCATCAATAAATGAATCCACAATCATCCACAAATAATGATGGTACTAATTTCCTCAATTTGAAACTTCTCCCCGAGAGGAATCGGTTTCTTTTATAAAGAAGAAAATCGTATGAATTTTGAGTATCCATTTTTTACTGTGTAACAGATTAAATATTCTGAGAACATGCTTTCTAAGATTTCATGTTTAAAAAGCTTTTTTTTCAAATATTAGTAAAATAAAATCAATGACATAATGTTAAGAATTAAATAATTAAAAAATAAGTATTTTTTTTAAACGCAAATTCTTTTCAAGAGATAAAATAAAATAAGATAGTTAAAATTTTAATGAATTTTAGTCTAAATCGGTGATGTTTGGTAGCTCAAATTAGACATTAAATATTGCATACTTGATCTTATACGAAATATTTAAATAAAAACAAGGCCCATCTTAAAATTACAACTTTTTTCTAACACATTTCTTCTTCTAACTATATATGAAAATCTTTTGATACATATTCATACATATTCATTGTAGAGAAAAATCACGTGTAATAATCTTTGGCGTCCAAAGAAAATATATAGATGTCATTGGCCTGTTAGAGCAAAATTAATAAATTTATATTGATATTTTCCTGTAAATTATTATTTTTTATACCTTATTTAAAGGTATTAACTTGTAATATATATTTATCAACCCTATTTAATATAATTTTTTTATTATTACATTTTTAATTTTTATTTTCCAAAATTTAAAGATTTAAAATAAAAATATTGATATGTGTTTAGTGCTATCTCTAAGGACATTTAGTCACTTTAGTCACACAATTATTAAACGATAAATAAAGTAATATTTAATTTTTAACAAGTAATATTTTCTTTTAAAACAAATTTAATGTAAAAGGCATCAACGCATGTAATATATATTATGAGTATAAAATTTAAATGTAAAATTTTAAAGCAATATTCGCACAGTTTCTATAAATAGTCTAACTAGATATATATTCAATGAGTTTTTCTAAATTTCATAGAAAAATATTTGATGCGTTTTTATAGTATCCAAAAATCAACCAAGAATTAAAAAAAGGAGCAAGTTTGAATATAATGTTGCAATAGTAACTAGGTAAACCTATTACGTCTAAAGTTGACACAATATAATCGGAAGCTAAATTTGAGGCCTCAAAAGTTAAGATTTTTTTAACTAGTAATAATTATAATTACATCCTAATAATAATCCATAATTTATTTCATATTTAGGTTTTTCGTATGAATCAATTTATGCAAAATGCCTATAAAAACAAAATTAGCAAAATTAGAAAAATATTTTTTTCATAACAATATATTGATTAAATTATGAAAATATACATTTGTGAAAAAGTATTAGTATAAATATTTCCCATCAATTTCTATTCAAAATAAAATAACTAAATAAGAATAAAGATTTACGTTTTTATGATAACAATTCTCAATGTTTATAACAGTTCTATAATGAGAACCACATTTTAGCTATTTTATTTATTTTCAGCATATGTATACATCAAGAACAAACTCATAATACTACATATTTCCTTCTTCACATTAAATATTTTTTAATAATTAGTAATCTTTCTTATTAGCATATACACAGCTGCTAACGAAACTTTTTTTCTTCTAAATAATGTCGAGGTTCCGCCGAAAGAAGCTCGATCACTTTGTAGTCAATAGACGTAATTAAAAAAAAGTTGAAATCACTATCCGAAAACATTATTTTGAAAATGAGCCAAACTTTGAATGATACTTTACTCTTAAATACTTCACTGTGTAATCATGAAAGAGTACAGTCTTTCAGAATTGTCTTTCAGGCATCGATTTAAAGTTTAATTATTTAATTTTAAAGTGATATTCACATATTTAAATGCAGTTGTATTTCATAAAATATTAATCAGTTTTGATGGATTTGGATAAAAGAAATGTAGTCGAAAAAAACTCTTCCACTCTTGTTTCACTAATTTGCAGTTGATTGGAGATCAACTGGTCACTGTCATTTAAGTATGAAATAGACTAATTCGATATCATTTATTTTGTTCATCTCCATACAAACTGAAATGTTTTGCTTCATGTGAAAAACTGAATATCGCAGCATTTTAGATGCTATGAAGAAATTTGAACACACTTCTACGTTTATTGCACATTGTGACAGTGAACAGAATAATAATTTTTTTTTAAAATGTAAACGAGTCTTTGAAATAAATTTTGATGTAAAGATTTTCTTTAATGACTGCATCTCCGACAAAGAACATTTTTTTCAAAGTTTCTTACTGATCAACAACTTATTTTAAGAAATTGTTAAAGTTAAAAATAAAAAAAAAGGATTTCAATCATCGAAAAATGTTTTTGTTCCTTCGTTATATAGACTTTTTTCTGTTTATTTTGTCCAGCACTTTGTTGAAAGACAAATACTGGAAAAAAAGAATAACGTTAAAAGCTAGGATAGAATAAAATAAAAACTATGAACATTTCTGTAAGATTTTTTAAGTGAAAAAAGCGAAATAAAGAAAGAAACGGTAGAATTTCATGTGCAGAGATGGAATTAGGTTTCTATAGCCGCAAGGACATAGCTTGAAATACCCCCACTGTTTGTGGTTCCATTTCCCAGAAGATCTATAAAAAGATAAAGAAGATATATCACAGATATATTCTTTTGAATTCGCATTCTGTTCGCATCCAATTCTAAATAAGGTATTCGGAAAAATATCTATCTAGTTATGTGATTCTAGTTTTCTCCCATTTGAAATCACAGCAGACAGAAGTTTCTTTTAAAAGTTTAATGAAGGCTTAGTGATCTGCAAAAGTAAATTTTATTGAACTAGTGTTAGGAAGTTTTCTTTTTCTTTTTTGTTTCAATGCTCTATAAAACCAGAGGTCATATCTCCTGGGAATATCACTTGGCTAAGTCTGAAGTATTCTATGGCATTTATAAACTTTATTTTACGGAATTTAATGGATAAAAAGCTGTTTTCTAAATAGATATGTACTTTTATTGCATGTTTCATGCAATATATTTTTTGCCGATATGACATATAGTTTATTTACAACACAAAAATTTATACAATTTGATATTAATTAGTCAAAGGTTGGTAGGATATCAAACTATAATTAACGCCAGCAAATGTGTGAAAGCATTATGTCTATGAATGCATTCCAAATAAAATTTTAAGGCAAAAAAATAAAAGAATCCAAGGAACAAAAAAAATTTGGATAAACTGATTCAATATGATCTAGAACCAGGTTACCATTTCAGAGTATGTCATGTAGGGTAACACAAAAGATTTTTTTATTGAACTAAAATGAACTGCAGCATTTCAAATGCATAGTTAGAATTAAGTTTCAATGACATGGCTTGAATAATTTCCACTGTTTGCGATTCCATTTCCCAAATGATCGATAAAAAGTTAAAATTTGAAATACCTCACTTATATTCTTTAGAATTCGCATTCTAATCGCATCCTGTTTCAAATAAGATATTTACAGAGTTATGTGATTCTACATTTCTCTCATTTGAAATTGCAGTAGACCGAAGTTCTCATTATAAATTTAATGAAGGCTTAATGATCATCAAGATTTAACTTCATTGTTAAGT
Organism: Parasteatoda tepidariorum; assembly: GCF_982258835.1. Classification (NCBI taxonomy): domain Eukaryota; kingdom Metazoa; phylum Arthropoda; class Arachnida; order Araneae; family Theridiidae; genus Parasteatoda; species Parasteatoda tepidariorum. The sequence continues at coordinate 64,992,986 of NC_141760.1, read as the reverse complement.
AAAGTTCACTTCATTGTTAAGCTCTTATTGCACTCTTTATTGCAAAGTTAACTCTGCAAAACTAAATTATATTGAACTAGGGTCAGGAATTTTTGGTTTCCATGTTTTAATGCAAAAAAATAGAGGTTATATCTCTTAAGAATATACCTAAAAGATTCTGAGACTTAGCAAACTTTATTTCGTGTAATTAAATGGATCAAAGTTATATTTCTAAGTAAATAGAAACTGGACATAACTTGTGGCGATATGGCATATAATTTAGACATTAGACAAGGTATACTAACAGCTGAATAAAGCAAAACAACATGAAAAATTTGTGTTTTATTCACGTTGTTATACTTTGTTTATACACAGCAAAAAGCATACACTATCCTCATTTGGATATGCTAACATTACTTGATATTGATAAATTTAAGGTTTATAAGGTATTAAAACTATCATTAAAGTTAAACAATTTCTCCTGTATCCTTGATTTAAAACGTAATTTTAAATCAAAAGTGTCGAGGGGACTAAGAAAGTTCGTATCAGTGCATTCAATTCAATACCTCACAGCATATGTCAAGTATATTTATTAATTACAAGTACAAAATCTGGAATGCAAACTGAATTACACATTTATTATTATTTTATTTAAACATAAATTTTACCAAGCTTTGAGAAGTTAAATGTTTGCAGCTTGGATTCTGTTTTTTAATACTTTTCAATTATAAGATAACTCTATAAGTATGCAAAAACTATAGTAAACAATTAATGAGAAATCACTCCACCAAAGTAAGCATTAACTCACAATATCATTTTCTGAAAGAACAAAAATTTCATTTTTCATTTGCCGTTTTTGAAAAAAATATTATTCAAAAAAATATTATTCTTTATTACTGGTCATTAAAAACCTTCAAAAAGTAAAATTAAAAAATGCGTTTGAATGAAAATAGCTCTAACAGTATTCATTAATTGAAAAACTACTTATTAAAATGAGTTTTTAAAGGAAAGAAATCTGAAGAAAATGTAAAAAAACTATGCCTAGCTTCAAAATTACCAGTTGTCTCCGTTCAAAAGCATTATTATCAAAAGATGAAAAAAGGCTATAATATTTTAATCCATGTTTTATGTTTAGACAGCAAAAAGTAAGATATGCTAACACATATATACAAATATGAAAATAGCGTTTTTAAGATATCTTTAATCTTGGTTTGCTTACATATATTTAACTACCTCCCTAAATTAACTATATTTTTCTTGCTTTAATTACTATGTTAAAAAACGTGCTATCATACTTTCACTGTGTGTCAACATTTAATTATTTTGTGATAATTAATAAATACAAATAAAAGAATTAGCCGATAAACGACAATAGCATTTATTGCTATCCATGCCAGGTCACTTTAATCCTTCTCATCAATTCTATATTAACGTCAGAATCTTTTCTTTTTCTATGGCTATTTCAGTGCGGACGGCAACTACGAAGTGACCATCATGACGAAAGCCATCATTCACAGCACAGGACGTGTCGTGTGGAATCCCCCAGCCATTTACAAGAGCTCTTGCCAAATAGACGTCCTCTACTTTCCTTTCGACAGGCAAAGCTGTCTCATGAAGTTCGGATCTTGGACATATGATGGATATCATGTAAGCTTTATCCCCATGTGCATTCTCACAGATAAAAGTTACATGTGTTATATCAACAGATAAAAAGAGTAAAGTGGGTTTTGTGAACTCTTATAGGTAAAGCTAGATCTCGCAATCATCTTAATACCACTGTGGTTTTTCAGTTTTTCTTTTCATGCAAAGTGAAAATCTTTGATCCTATATGATTTATATTAGCTTAGTTGTCCGAAATTCTCCAATATGCAATAAGTATAGATTTGCTTTGGAATATTGATGATGTGCTGTATTTAATGTTTATTAGGATGATAGGAAACCTGCAAGGTCAATCCCTTGTGCATTCCCATACATAAAAGTTTCATACGTTACATCAACAGATGAACAAAGTTAAGTGGGATTTATGAACATGGCTTCTCTTACGTACGATAGATCTCGCAATCATCTTAATATCTCTGTGGATTTGAGTTTCTTTTTCAATTTAAAGGGAAGATTTTAGTTCTGTATGCTTCATATTAGCTTAGTTGTCCGAAACTCTCTAATGCGCATTAAGTATTGTTTCGTTTTGGTATATTTATGATATTTAATTCCCTGTGCATTCCCATAGATAGAAGCTAATAAGCAAAGCATTAAGAGATAAAAAGAGTTAAATGGATTTTGCGAGCATGGTATCTCTTACGTATGCTTGAACTCAGAATCATGTTAATACATTTGTGGTTTTACGTTTGATATTTGGTTTGTAAGCACACATTATTTATATTGCCAAAAATTCCGGATCAAATTAAGGTATAAAGTATCGACACTTTGCGTGCATCATCTGTAAAATCCATTTTACAGTAAGGTATTATACCGTAAATTTCACAGTAATATTTATTTAATTTGTGTTGATTCAGTGATTTTACGTTAATTATTACTATAAAAATTATGGTATAACAGATTTTTTTTCCTTAACATGTTTCAATAAAAATGGATTTTACGGTAAAAAATGCCGATAACCTGAGTACCGGTACTTTTTACCGTAACGTGATCTAGAATTTTTTACAGAGTACTGTGAGGAGGGTACTTTGCAGTTAGTCTAAGTTAGATTTTTTTTTGTCCGCGTCTTATGGTTTACTGGTGTAAAGCTTTTTCACTAACACAATATCGAAAACTTAGTATAATTCAAAAGTATGTTTTGGTGAATCTCAAAGATTAAAAAATACGCACTATCTAGATATAGCACTCATCAATAGTTTATTTTTAAACGCCAATTTGTTTCGATTCTCAATTGTTTGCTAAATGTTAAAAATTCTATAAACAAATTTTTTAATTTCTTGCTTGTTTGGTTTTCCAATTATAATATTTTATTCTCAACTATTTAATAATATTAATTAAAGTGGTGAAATGCATTTCTGAACTTTTCAATAACTAATTAATAATGTGGTAAAAAATGGCTGTAGCTCAAACTGCGAATGAATTCTTTAACTTTGAAATAAATAACGACCTTTTTTTCCTTTTCATTATTTTGTTGGTTATTTATAACAAAACAATACTTTATTTAATAAGCAAAACATAAGAATAAATAAAATTTTACCAAATTTAATTCTTTTCTCTTCTTCGTTATTAAGCTGGATATTATTTAAAATATTACTGAAACGAATTTAACAATAAAAAAATATGCTTGAAATATTAAAAAATAGCTCTTCACGAACAATATTTTTATGTAAAGCAACTGAAATAATTAGATCTAATTTCAAATTCAGAGAAGAACACTTCTTGGAAAAACTTTTTTCTCATGAAATTTATCACTTTACTAAACATGGTTGGAGTGCATCCTGCAAGTGACGTTGCAAACAGATTAAAAGGTGGGGGGATATAAACTCAAGTATTTGGCGGTAGTAAACGAAAAAGGGCTACAAGTTAGTGACAAAAGTTCCTTTTTTATCACCCCTTCGTGGGCAATATTTTAAAATAAACTCGCCCAACCAAAGTCACAGTCGCATTGTTCTGTATTTCTTGACTTTCTAAACAGAATGCATAATTTAGTATTTTTGTTGCGCCCATTAAATGAGCAAGGGAATTTTTATGAAGCAAATCTGTTATATTTATTTTCGCCCTTTATTGCCTTTTTTACATACGAATTGTTCATAGCAACTAGGAGGTTAATTGTGACATAAATATGCCTTGATATTTTATTGTCATAATAATAAAGGACAAATAGCGACGAGTATAAGGAGGGATTTTTAATTTGGTTTTTCCTATTTACTTTGTCAGAATTAATTATTTCTAAATTCTGTATTCAGATTTTCTTTCTACTTTTTCCACACAAAAAAAACTGAGATTTTTTTTTTTTAGTTTGAAATACAATAGCTTCAAAGAGTGTAATTATCTTTTTTAATTAAATGAAAGACGTCGCACTTTCTTTGAAACTGTTATGATTAATTACATTTCTAATAATTTTCCTACTTACTGAATGAAAATGAAATTAAAAATGTAAAATGCTGTATTATCTTTCAGCATATGGCACGTCAACATGTGTTTGGCTAGTTTTCTACATTTCTTTTTTCAAATCTTTATTTCTATTTGATAATTAATGTGTGGTTTTGGAAAATATTTTTTTTCTCAAATCTTTGAAAAATAGTTTCTATTTTTCTATCAGCTTCTCATTATTTTGAAACATGCTCCTTATTCTTAACAACCCTCAGTTATTAGTAGAAAATTGTAATATGATAATTATCAAAAAGTGTTGAGGAAAGCGTTAAAATTCTGATTCATTACCTTTTTATTTTATTCTCCAAAGTTGAGATAATTGTCATACATTTCGAGCTATTGATAGTTATTTCTCTCCCATATCAGTATATGACGTAATTTTTTCCTAGTGCTTTTTCTTAATAAAAATGCACTGTTAAACATTCTGGATCAAATTACGATATAAAGTACTAGACTTTTGGGTGCATCATTCATAAAAACCCACTTTACAGTAAAGTATTGAACCGTAGTTATTACAGTAATATTTATTTAATTAGAATTATTCAGTGATTTTGTGGTAACTATAACTGTAAAAATACCAATATGTCGGATTATTTTATTCCGTAACATAAAAATGGATGGGTAAAAATGGATTTTTCAGTAAATAGTACTGACACTCTTGAGCAATATAACTTTTTACTGTAATTTGCTCTGGAATTTTCTGCAGTACTTGATTTTTCCGGAATTTTTTCAACTCTGCAAAACAATTTCTCTTTTTTCTTGTGGCTCTTCCTTGTTCCATTACAAACTTTTCACTTGTAGCATTTATGAGTTATTTTTAGAAACTAGTGATAAGATAATTAACAAAAGAAGTTTAACGAAAAAGTTCTGTTCCATTATTTTTATATCTGAAGATGGCAATAAAGAAGAGAATCCTGTTTATTTTCGCTCATAAATTATAGCCTTCATACCCCAGTTGATGAGAGCTCCACCATTTTTAATGATTTCACTGCTTAAAGATTCAACTCGTGTCATCGAGAGTTATTAGAAACTCTCCCAGGCTCTTCTCATCAGCTTCGTTTCAAATTCCGCTGTTCGCTCGAACGTCAGTAGTTGTTTCCGATTCCTTTTTTTTTCCTGGAAAAAGCTGAAATCTTTCTCTGAATTCAAGCAACAGCAAAAGCAATGCATGGATATATACACTGAAGGGGATTTATGCATCTTTCCTTCTTTGAGAATTCTGACTCTTTGGTGCAGAAACAAGTTCTCGTGACTGGAATCTTTGGCGCTGGACACGTAGAAGATGTTCGCCAAGACCCACAAGCCCAAGAGCGTATTCTTTACTCTTCAGAGCTGTCTCTCCAGTTAGTTTATTGAGCGAACGTGATGGGCAGTGGGTAACGAGTCGGTGAAAGGAGGTCTTGGAAAAGAGTCACGTTTGTTTTATAAGAAATAGGTTTTTGTTGTTTGTCTTTTTGAAGATGTACTTTTTTATTTCATCTTATTATATAAAGTTTTTTTTGAAGCTTCCAAAAAGGCAGTTCCTATTTTAAGATTGTTAATGGTACGCAGCATTTTAAAGAAATATTTTTTGTTGAGATGATAATTCTGAACATGATTGGAATGGGAAAGTTTGTGGCTCGTATGTTTCGGCTGTCAGTGAATTGAATGATCGTATGCATTTCTATCTATAATCTTATTTTGAAAGTAAAATTGCATCAGCTTCAAAATAAATTTGATCAATTTTTATTTTTATGAAAGATATAAGCCGAATTGCACTCATACAGACGCTAAACAGAAGCAACGTAGAAAATACACAGATTAAACCAAAACATATTTACTAATATTTCTTTCAAAAATAAAATCTAAAGTTTTAAAGTGTATTTATGAAAACAAATTTAGTAGTACAAAAATTCTCCCTTATATTTAAAATAAAATAGATAATAATGAGTTATTCAAACCTTACGCAAGCACCATAGAGCAGTGTTCCCCAACCCCGGTCCACCCACGAACCAGTACCGGTCTGTGGATCAAATGGTGCCGGGCTGCCCATTTCATTGAAACTGAATTTAAATACCTAGGTTTATACCCCAAATTAAAAATATTTGTGTTCCATTAAAATTTTATTTATTTACAAAAAAGGGGCCCCCGAAGGTAGTGACATAAATTTTTTAATGTTTGTAATGTATCATTGTCTCCGATTACCCCCAGATGGAACCGTCTCATTGCAAAGAAACAAGCTCAGGGTTTTCATTGATTTAACGTTCATGTAAGTTAAAATGTTAAATCACTTTATACTTATTTTTTGGTGTAACTGTACTTTATCTAAATACAATTAAATTAAATTGATAAATCAAAATACATCTAAAATATAAACAATCAATGCCCCCTCCCCCCTAGCTTGCCGCGGTAACATTATCAAACGTTGACAGGTCCGTGGTGATAAAATGGTTGGGGAACACTGCCATAGAGGATAAGTGGTTTACCATTTGGTTATTATTTCAGACAAGGCGAGTGAACAAAATTTAAGTCATTAAAGCACTTAATTCTTGTAATAAGTCAGAAATTGTGAAAATTAAGAAAAAATACAGTTCGAAAATGAGGTCTTATGCAAAGATATAAATAAGATAGTAATAATTTAAAATTCTGTTTATCAAAGGTTAGAAATTTTCTTATTTTTGCCCTGGAGACTAGAAAGATGAAACTCATCAAAAACTCGTCTTTATAATAAATTGCACTTTTTTCTTCCACAGGTGGACTTAAAACACCTTCATGAGATAGCCAATTCCTCCCAAGTACCACAAGGGGTCGACCTTAGTGAATTTTACCTAAGCGTCGAATGGGACATTATGGCTGCCCCTGCCACCAGAAACGAGAAGTATTACTCCTGCTGCATGGAACCTTACCCAGACATCACCTTCAACATGACTCTTCGTCGCAAACCCCTCTTCTATACTGTCAATCTCATCATTCCTTGTGTCGGTATCTCTGGCCTATCTGTCGTAGTCTTCTACCTTCCTTCCGAGAGTGGCGAGAAAGTCAGCTTGTCTATCTCTATCTTGCTGTCTCTGACGTTCTTCTTTCTGGTCTTGGCCGAGATAGTTCCATCAACGTCTCTGGCCATGCCTTTGCTCGGAAAGTATCTCCTCTTCACCATGATTCTAGTCACATTAAGTGTGGTCTTTGCAGTGGCTGTCCTGAACGTACATTTCAGATCACCGTCTTTTCATAAGATGCCAAAGTAAGCATATTGGCTGCCTGTATTGCTAAATTTTCTGTCTGATAGATATTGCAGACTGTGATGTCATAATAGGCGTAACATAATTCTCAATCCTGTAATGATTAAATTAAACCAATTATTTAATTTGTATCATATTTATTAAAAGCGAATATAAATTATTTTATTCTTTCCTTAATCAATGTAACGGCTAACGTTTTAATCCAATAGAATAACTCATTTATTCACTATCTCCTTTTAATCGAATATCAAAATCTGTTCAGAATCAATTTTTTACGCTACTTTATTGCTCTAACTATAAATATGTATCGCTTACTGGGTTATATTAAATTTCAGTGACTTTTTTAGTAATTAAGTCATAGCCAGAATATTTGATATTAATAGTTTTTTCTTCTTCTTTTTGCTTGATAACTTTTGTATCTCTTTTTTTGAATCTCTTCCCATTTTTGTATCTCTTTTATATATTTACATCTATGTACATATTCTGTTTTATCTATTTACATATTCTGTATTTATTTACTGGAAATGTGAACTTCTTGGCGTTTGGATTGAGGGGTTTTTGTATGCCAGATGGCTCTCAGTCCGTCCGTTAGAGAGTTAAACGAAATTGTTCTATAAATTAATGTTAAATAAAATTCATTATCTTCTTTAAGAGAACGCTATATCGCGTGAGAACTTTTGTTTCACCTCCATTAACTATAAATATTTAAAGTTTAAGAGAGAGAGAGAGATTCGATTATTAATCCCAGAATTATTAAACTTGTGCTAAAAAAATATCATTCGAGCCACCGGAATGCAAATACAGAGTGGAATTCGATATGCTGAAAGGGTCAGTTTTTATTTAACTCGAGATCTTTTATTTTTTTTAAAAAGTGAATATAATTTGTTTAAAAATTATTGCCACCTTAAATGCTTTTCTCGCTTCTTGTTTGCTTCAAATAATTATTTTTTATAAATTGTTGTGAAAAATATTATCTCTATCGAAATTTTTATTTTATAAGCTCGAGCCTTAGTTGATGTCCAAAAATAGCAAAAACAAATAAAATTAGCTAAAAAACAGAAAGGGAACAAATAAAATTGAAAAAAAAACTAAAAGAAATTAGATGTCGTCAGATAAAAATCGTAACATTCTATCGGAAATTTTAAAAATAAGACTTAAGAGACATAAGAGCCATTATTATTTTGAACTATTTCGCAAAGTAAAGTTACCATTATACATTATTAATAGTTAAAATTACTTTTTTCTGATAACTTCTTATCGTATCACTCATTCATTATTCCCATAGAAGTTTATTTTTTTAAAGCACAGTTGTTTATTTTTCTATTCCAAGTAATCATTCATTTTTTTTTTTACAATTTCCTCAATAAAAAATGGGCGAACATAAAATTTCAATAATTATCATTTTTTAAAGAAAAAAAATCAAAATGAATGAGAAGAAATCACAGTGTTTGGTGAACTCAGCTTCTCAATTTCTTAAAAAAAATATTCAAGGTGCGCATTTAAAGTATTTAGTAATGCAAAATGTATCGACCAAGAAATACATTTAACTTAAACTGCTGTGCTAAAACTATGTGTGTTTTTAATGAAAATGTTCTGTATTTAGATGGGTACGTCATCTGTTTATTTACATCTTGCCAAAAGTTTTGTTGATGAAGTCACCCCAATACACGGATCATTATACTCAAAGGAATAATATGAAAAAGAAAAAAGAACAATCTTCCAAGAAAAACAAATCTAAGCTTCCAGGTACTTTATTTATTAGTGTATTTCAATTTTTTACCACCAAACAAAGTTTATACACATTCCAATTATGCTTGATATTATGCGATATCACTTATAATCCGTTGCAAGGTGAGAAAAGACTCCTGCGGTATAGGATTTAAGTAATCATCCAAATCGTTCCGTTTTATTTCATTATCAAATTATACAAATATGCTTTCAAAACAATTTAAAAGCTTTTTTAGAAGTTAAACACTTCAAACACAAATTTAATTCTGAGCAGTCTTTTACGATATATAGCACTGAATTATTAAAAAGAAAAAGGTTACAGTTTCGAAGTCTTACTGGAATCCTAGACTTCGTGACATGTTTCGATAAATAAGGAGAACGTTCGTTCTTGAAAAGAAAACAGCTATATGATGTTGCAAGAGCACTGGATTGGATTGGACCACTAAAAATGGCGCGTCTTTATGTTGACATTTCCTTAACAAATCAAATGTAAGATGAGGAATTTTTACTTTTGTTTCACTGCAGAACAAAATCGTCTGCAAAAAACAATATCTGTTACTCTTTCATCTGTTTCTTTAAATGCGAATAGAAAGAGGATTATTTGTTACGATTTTTAAATATCATTTTTATTAATTCTTACTTCTTGTTAATTGATTATTCAATAAGTTTTGAATTCTTCATTTCACACGATTTAAGAAAGCAAGCAAAAAGAAGGCTGTGCAATGTAGTTTTAAGAGCCAGCAATGTTGATATGCGTTAGCACATGGAGTTTAGCATACACTTAGATGCAAACAGACTCTCTCCATAGGAATAATAGCATAATATCCCCATAGAAATTTCGTCCGGACCGGAAATATAAACTTTTGAAATTAAAATGAACATTAAATTTTTGTTTTTGCTTAAAAATATAACTTTAAGGAACCCACACTTAAATTGCTTTCTCAATTTCTTTCAAGATAATGCGCATAACAATTTTATATATTAAGAGCAATCGCTACTCGTTAAATGCATCTACTGTTCTCATGCGTTTTAATTTTCTTTCTGCAATCTAACCATTTAAAATCATATATTGGCACAATATCATGGTCTTTGCAGACTGAACAAATCTATTGATCTTATTTTTTAAACTTATTTTTAAATTTTTCAAACAAACTATTCATTTTTTTCATTTTTTTATTTTCATATAATTTTAAGATTTTTTCGATAAACTGTCACTTTTTAAATAAGCAAAATTTCTAAATCAATATTCGGTTTAGCAAACAACACTAATTTTTCTTGGAGTTTAACGTATTGATTAATAGAAGGAGTCCCAATAATGAATGATGATTGGAAAAATTTAAAAACGGAAGGATTTAAAACTTACGATGTGCTGCATTCTGCTTAGGAAATTAAGTTTTTATTCTCTCCAAATTTCATGATAAGTTAAAAAAATTGCCTTGAGATAATGTCGTTAACGATAATTCCTGCTACATGTCGGATTATTCTAACTTAAACATTTTTATGAGCGTCTCTTAATTTTCTCCTCAGATTGCGATACGTTGTTAATTCAAAGTTTGGTTAATTTGGCTTTCCAAGCACACTGCAAACAAACAATGCAATCTTCTGATAAAGTTTGCTGTTAATTACAAACGTTGGAGAGAAATACGTTGTTTCCTAAGTAAAATCAGAACTTTATTTTCAAGTTTTTCTTTAGATGATTTTTCAAATCATCGATATTTTTTCTCATACCTCTTATTTAGATGTGTTGTTGACTGTTGTGTAATAATTTATATTAAATACTAAATTAATATAAAAACTATATATTATTGAAAACTATTTTCTACAAAATCGATTTTTTTTAAAAATTTTATTATAAAAACAAGTAGTTAGTAAATGTTTTTATAATACTTTTGAAAAATATAATCAAAATATTTCTTTATTTAATTAAACAGAATAATGGTACAGTTTGCGATGATGATAAGCAAATTTTAGAAAGCTTATCTTTGCGCAAATGACTTCGAAATCATTATGCGAAAGCCCAATTTATCAATAATGAACCCATTTCAAAATGTGATTGGAAATTAGTTTGAGTTCAAGTTAAGGAAAAAGTATCTGTTTACTTTGGCATCATAGAAATTCCAAACTTATTTCCAATGGAATGAATCTTATCTTTGCAGAAAAGTAGGTTATTAAAGTCTGGAAATTCGATGCCATTTTTATTTGCTTTCCTTTTCTTTTCTTAGATATTTCGCCATAAAGAAGAAATTTTTCGAATTCGGAGACATTAAAAAAAATGTCGCGATTTCGTAAAAATATGTTCTCTCTAAAAATATTCTTCTTAATTAAGTTTTGAATTTTTCATTCGGAACAAGTTCTTGAAAGGGAAAACTGAATAAAAAGCAATATTTAGATTAATTAAATATAATTAATGACTTTTATCAAAACTTTTAAAACATTTGACGTCTTTTCTTTTTATTAAGCATTTATCTATTTAAAAATACCTCAAAACAGAAATATAAAAACCTACAATAAAAAAACGTTTGAATAAAGTACATTTGATTCTCTAGGACAATACAAGTGAGTAGGCTTCCGTTGAAGTTTACTGAATGTTGGCATTCCCATTGTTGTTTTCGTGAATGTCTAAAATATATTTTTTTTAAATATCTTTATTTTTTTGCTTACATCGACACCAGGATAGATTAGAATGATACCAGGGAATGATTAAGTCCCCGCAGAGTCTTGAATTTAGTGTAAGTCGGCAAATTTACCTTAAAACGACTCATTAAATTGTTTATTCGAATATTATCCTTATTATTTAATAAAAACTTAAAATTTCTACACACAATTACCTTATTGCAATACCAAATACGATTTAACGAAAACTGTTTCTAATGACATTTAGACAAACTAAGTTAGCCACCCAAATTGGCCTCATGAATTAAGCCAGGAAGGAGCACTGCAAAGGTGAAAGTGTGACTTCAGAACCCTTCGGATAGATGGCAGCACCAATCATTCGTAAGGCCACTTCCACAATTTAGCCATAGATCTGAAGGGGAAGGAAGTTTTCTCCAGATCCTTGTATCCATGGTAATGCTTGGTGACCAACCACAGAACTTTCGATTCCATAGATTTTACGAGTACGTCTAACTCATATGTTCTGTGGGTCTTGACAGCTTTCCGAATCGATGATCTAACCACTGCCCACGAAATACTTTTCTGAAATACGTAGTCTAACTATTAAGAAATCTAGTTTCTTTTTCAGTGAAATGTTAAATAAAAGTAATTCATTGTTTTTACTTTGGAAGTATATAAAAAACAAAATATGTTAATGTATTTCTATTGTTTCCTTGCATTACTGGGAGCATCTGTTTATTCTTGAGTCCCGTAAAGAATTTCCATTACAAAAGCGAACGAAAAACACAAAATTCCTTTGGAAAGGAGCATTGTTATTTGTACTTACAAGTCTCATTCACGTTAAATGTTAAAGAAATGCAGAGCTTGTAACAGAAACAGCTTTAGAATAGAAATTCTAGGTAAAAAGATTATTTAAAATCAATTCCGACTAAATATAAATGTTAGTATTATAACGTGTTGTTTTATAAATTCAAATAAATTTAATAAAAAGAAACCCATCTTCTTTTATCATTACCATCGTCTGGAGAAAAATAACTAAAATTGCAGTTATTTATTTCTTCTTAGATTTATTAAACGTACATTCTAAATTCTACATTCTGAATCCTTAGATTTATTAAATGCATGTTCTGTTCCCCGAAATCCTCCATAGATACTGGAAAAATGTAACATAAACACTGGATTACTTTTTCACAGAACTTTCAAGCTCAATTTAGGATTTAATTTTAAATGCTTCTCAGTGAAATGTAAATTTTACTTTTTAAAATGCTTTATCTTAAATTCAAATAAACCAACAAAAACAATCCATTTGCATTTATTATTTACGACTTTGAAAAAAAAAATTTACAATTGTTTCATTTCGTCTTTCTTAATGTACGTTTTTAAATCATGTAGAGCCTTAACAGATATCCAAAGAAGAAAACAAAAACAATGGATTACTATTTAAAAAGAACATTTAGATTCAATTTGGATTTTAAGATAGCTTTCGAGGTAATTTCGACCAAATACAAATGTTGCTGTTTAAAATGTTTTTCTTAAATAAAAAAAGTCTTCTTCTCTTATTATTGTCTCTTATTACTGTCACATTTTTCAAGACATGTTCTGAAGTCCTAGAAATTTTCCCCGAATACCTAAAAAATAAAATAAAAACAATGCATTAATATTTAAACAGAACATTCAGATTCATTTTGACATTTTTTTAAAGATATGCTTAGTAGTTATTTTGACCTAACACAAATATTACTATTTAATATACTTTTGCTTAAATTCAAATAAAAGAAAACAACTCTACTCTCATCATTGCCACCTTCTTCGAAAAAGCAACCAATATTACAATTGTTTCATTTCTTCTTTCTTAATATACGTTTTGAAGTCAAGTAAACCCTCTACAGATACCAAAGAAGATAACAAAAACAATGAATTACTTTTTCAACAGAACACTCGGATTCAATTTACAATTTTATTTTAACATATGTTTATTTGTTCGAATTTTAACAAACAAATACAAGTTGTGTCAGAAACTATTTCACAACAAAAACACACAAATGAGAAATTCTCTAAACTGGAGACAAGATTCTTTCTAAATATCAATGTAATTATGGAAAAAGTTGGGACTTTTTTTTCCTCTTACTGGGTAACAATAAATAAAAATTCTCATTTCTTTCTCTTCGCGCTTTAGACACCGTAAATAGAAAATCTCGAAGGAAATCTATGAAGTACTCAGATAGAATCCTTGACACAAAGTTAGAGTTGTTCTTTTTTTGGCAATGCAATCCGTTTTTACTTTTAGTCAAATTGAATAATTTTTCACCGTCTTTCAATTATTTTTTTTCTTAACTTGTCAGAGAAAAAGACGCGTTGAAAAGTTTGAGTTCGAAAAAAAAATCGGAACACTGATTGCATTAAATATGTATAAAATTTCAAAGTGAAATAAGTAAGAATGATGTATTTTTACTTCGAAATAAGAGAAGTTCTTAGAATCATTTTTTTATACATTTTAATCACTTTTTTCTTATAAGAAGATTGTATTTATTTATTTTTTAAATTTTGATTAAAAATAGAAATCAAGAATATTAAAAATGCATTAATCTAACGTTATATAGTAAATTGCAAAATTAAAAGGAAACACCAGCTTGAAAATTTCCCAAAATTTTCTTCTTTGTTAATATTTATTTGGTAGAGTGTACAACATGATTAAGCATAATAGTTAACCAGCACACCGAAAAGCATAACTATACAACAGCAAAAAATAACTAAATAAAAGCTCTAATAGGATTTTCCCAGAAACGTCCATTTTTGAGGATCCCAGAGGACTTCTTTATCTTTCACTTTGTTCCGTATCAGCAATCCTATAAATTATACTTTTTTTTTATTAAAAGCTCTGTACAGACGACCCAATTCTGAATTTACGACTATCAATGTTCAACTCTATGACCATTGGGGCAAACTAGCTTTCGTTGAGGAATTTTTTATGGAGCTAACTCACATAATTTGAGTTTCAAAAACTACGTAAGCATCCCATGGTTAGACCAATGGCAAGGTGATTCTAACTAATTAATCCGTCTACCACTGAGGATATTTTATATCAGCACTGTGGTTGGTGCAAGCTGAAAGCAGAATTCGTATCAACCAGTACCACTAGGATTCGAACCTGGGTCATTTCATTGGGAATCGAACCCTCTATTACTTGCTCCCCAATATATATTTTTTATTTTCTAACAGGCGTTGAGCAACCGATCTAATTCTGAGTTTACGACTATCAAATCTCCAATCTATGTAGAGATCTATGGGTAGAGCTGTGGGAATCACACAACAACCCATGCCCGTATATGTAATCATACGGTGCTAGGGGCGCTACTTCTTTACGAACTAGCTGTTGGTTCGAATTTTAAACAGTAAATTTAACTATCTAAATTAAAGTAATTGTATGTTATTTTTAATTTTGTTTTAAGTTTTCTAGTACATATTTTCAAAATTGCATTCCAATAGGTCAAGAAATATATATTTTACGTGATTAATGTTTTGGTAAATAACTTACCAAGCTCACCAAATCCTTAAATGGCCATTAAAAACTATTTCTGCACCTATTTTAATCAATATTTGATAATAATTTCAAACAAAGCGCAAAATATGAAACTAAAATAATTTAGATAAAAGTATTATTTGCGCCAATTATATAACACCAATAATACCAGAGAAGCATCTCTAGTGGCGTAAGATGACATTTCAAGATTTTAGTTGCTATGCAATTATGAACTTTATCACCTTTTCAAATTTGTAGACGCTCAACTCATTTACTCTGTATGTACCTATGTATGCACATAGGCCTTGTAAAAAAATTTCTATATCGAGAAAATTTGAGACAAAAAAATTAATTAAGGGTTTCCAAACTTTTCCAAACCATTTTAAAATAATCTCATGGCACCTCACTGTACATGAAAGCTCGATTTTGGGTTAACTTGAAAAAAAAAAAAAACTGTTTATCCACTCAATTCTTTGAGTTATTCAACATCAAATTCGGAGATATAGTACATCACAGTTGTTACAGTGCACATCTAAAACTCAATGAGCTGTAGCTTTAAACTTTTTTTCCTTTTGAAGGATACCATTGAATAATTAATAAATAATAATAAATTATGAAGAATACTTTTGAAGATTCAATATGAGTCATGATCATCTTTTGTCACCTCATTCCGCGACACCTTAGGTTTTAAAAAAATTGATAAAAACTGGGGTAAATATTGTTCCGAAAATTGACAAGCTTTTTCTTTTACTTTTTTGCTTTTAAACTTGGAATTTTTTCCCCCAATGCCTACCTGGAGAATGACCTTTCGTCATACAGGCATGTGAAGGACAGATTTGTTGGCCACTCTTTCAGCAGCACTATATTAGGTGGGCCAACGTTGCTCCCACAGTTAGGACAGATAGTTCAGAGAAGGAACGAACAGCCATGCCTTGTCCGGGATTCGAACCCAGAACCTATCTGATGAAAGTCCAGTTCCCTGACCCCTACACAGGCTTGTCGGCAAGTTAGAATCATAAACCATAGTTGAAACATAGAACACTTGAAACATAGTTTTTAAAACATTTTGTTTTCATATGTACCCTTTTCTTAATTTAGATTTGTAAATTAACTTTTATTTATTTATTTATTAATTTATTTCGGTAAAAACTTTTAAGAAATGTTTACAAAAATCATATTGGTATGATTACAGTAAATAAAAAATACAATTTCCATTTGTCTCTTCCTTTGACAGAGTCTTCCTTAGATTTTAAAGTTGCAAGAATGATTCGAGAATCTTCATCTTCGCTACTTGATTTAAGGTCTGATAAATCTACACCTGATGAACAAGGAATTATTATCAGGGAATTGGATTCCAGTCCGGTGTCTGCAGAGAGAAGACGATATCCACGCCAGATTCTCCGATCCATTCATAATGCAATGTTTATTGCCCAACATATTGACAACCAAGACGACTTTGATACGGTAATTATAAATTTCGAGCATTTTAAAAGTTATGAAAGCATAAAGTTTCTACCCACATCAAAGTCTGTAGAAACTTGATATGGTAATTAAATTTCGAATATTTTAAAAATTATGAAAGCATAAAGTTTCTACCCACTTCAAAGTCTGTAGAAACTTGATACGGTAATGAAATTTCAAGCATTTTAAAAATTATGAAAGCATAAAGTTTCTACCCACTTCAAAGTCTGTAGAAACTTGATACGGTAATTAAATTTCGAGCATTTTAAAAATTATGAAAGCATAAATTTTCTACCCACATCAAAGTCTGTAGAAACTTGATACGGTAATTAAATTTCGAGCATTTTAAAAATTATGAAAGCATAAAGTTTCTGCCCACTTCAAAGTCTGTAGAAACTTGATACGGTAATTAAATTTCGAACATTTTAAAAATTATGAAAGCATAAAGTTTCTACCCACTTCAAAGTCTGTAGAAACTTGATACGGTAATTAAATTTCGAGCATTTTAAAAGTTATGAAAGCATAAAGTTTCTACCCACATCAAAGTCTGTAGAAATTTGATACGGTAATTAAATTTCGAGCATTTTAAAAGTTATGAAAGCATAAAGTTTCTACCCACTTCAAAGTCTGTAGAAACTTGATATGGTAATTAAATTTCGAACATTTTAAAAATTATGAAAGCGTGAAGTTTCTACCCACTTCAAAGTCTGTAGAAACTTGATATGGTAATTAAATTTCGAACATTTTAAAAATTATGAAAGCGTGAAGTTTCTACCCACTTCAAAGTCTGTAGAAACTTGATATGGTAATTAAATTTCGAATATTTTAAAAATTATGAAAGCATAAAGTTTCTACCCACTTCAAAGTCTGTAGAAACTTGATTCGGTAATTAAATTTCGAACATTTTAAAAATTATGAAAGCATAAAGTTTCTACCCACTTCAAAGTCTGTAAAAACTTTAAAAACAAATCTTTAGATTTCTTGTAACTTGAATTTCTCTTGAACACTATCTTGAATTTTTATTGGCGCATTTCTATTTATTAACTTTGAAGAATTACTAACTTTCAGATAATAGAAAATGATACAAGAGAAATAAGTCAGATTATTTATCATAGTTTTAATAAATATTATTGAATATTTCAATGGTTTTAATGTAGTTTGAAAATATTTGTGTTTAACTTACTTTCCTATATGGCCTTTGATCTTAATATAAAAATACATTTAGAAAATTCACTTTTTTGAAATCATTATTTTTTCATTGAAAGTGCAATTACTGAACGAAACCTGTTGGGTTAACCACGAGAGGGTTTCGTATTACAAAATGTCTTCCAATTTAGAGAGATTTTACAATTTTTAAGTTAGGTATCTAGTTATATTTGCAAAGATACGAATGCTTATGGCCATGATTATATAGTGCACAAAATAAAATGAAAACACAGATGAATAACCTTGATTTAGAGATCGGAATTTTTTCGATTATGAGGCAATCTTAATAGTTATTTGAGTCGACCTTAAATGCGCTAATTAATTAGTGCAGGTGATAAGTTAAGTTACAAAGTTGCACTTAAAAATCGTTCGTTTTCTGCAATATTGTTTGCAAAAGTTATTTGGCATTTCAAAAGTATATCAGTCAAACCGTTAAGACAGCCATCACATTAAGTGAAATAAAAAGTCATCACTAAATCGAAAGCTATTCAGATGTTTCCTTTGCTTTTTGTTCAACATCAATAGCTGATTGGTTTTCATACAACTATTTCGTTCATCGGCAATAATTTAGAAAAATATTTCAAAAAAATATATTCACCACTACTAATCAATGCTATTTCTTTTTTTTCAAAATGTTTAAAAATGAAAAGATATTTCGTATGTTAAAGCAAACAACAACAACGTGAATAAAGTATAGATGAAAGTACATAAATTAGCATACTATACCTTCTTCGGTATCTAAACGCCAAAATGGAATTTATATTTTGTAGCTTAGACATTGAGGAAAATCCTTGTTTATAGAACTGAAACTATAGAACGTTCATTTATGTACTTTCATTTGTACTTTAGTCTACTTAGTACTAAGTATACCTTATTTTTTGTTGAATATTTTGAATGTTTAAATTTTGGAATTTATATTTTGTAGCTTAGACATTGAGGAAAATCCTTGTTTATGGAACTGAAACTATAGAACGTTCATTTATGTACTTTCATTTGTAATTTAGTCTACTTAGTACTAAGTATACCTTATTTTTTGTTGAATATTTTGAATGTTTAAATTTTGTGTTCAAAATAAAATATAAAGATAGAGTCCTTTTGCGATTGGGTCCTCGTAACGATAGCTGTTCGACCCGCCTATGCAAAAATGACAAATTTTGTTTTTTTAAAAAAAGTATTAAGACTTTTGCTGATTGTTGTGTAGGTGCGTAAAAATTACAACAA
Organism: Parasteatoda tepidariorum; assembly: GCF_982258835.1. Taxonomy (NCBI): domain Eukaryota; kingdom Metazoa; phylum Arthropoda; class Arachnida; order Araneae; family Theridiidae; genus Parasteatoda; species Parasteatoda tepidariorum. The sequence goes on along the minus strand of NC_141760.1, from coordinate 64,973,951 downwards.
AAGAAAACTTCTAATTATTTATCCGCTTCTTTGTAATTATTTAGATTCGAGACAATGTTTACAAATTAATTTGTCTGCTCGTTGCTTTTCGATAAACTTTGTCTGCATTTAAAAAGTCTAGGAGTCTTCCTAGAAGACAAAAAAAAATATCTATAAGATACATTTTTAAAAGAGAGTGTGAGTTTTAATGTCACTTTAGAACAAACAAGTAATTAATTAAATTTTATTAAAAAAAGAGAGCTTAAGAAATGAAAGCTAACAAGGTGTCACTTACGTTGAAGGCTTCTTTAAAGCAACTGATACGGATTTTAAGTTATTTCTTGACAGAAACTAAAGAGTAAAAAAAAAAAATGTTATTAATCCAAGATATGTAACTTTAACGAAATGCAAACTGATCGCTTTTATAACTAATCGAGTTACTGATTACAATCCGGCTTAAGTTAGCTCCTTGATGGTTTAATGTCAACCTGTCATTATCAAAAGAGAATTTCGAATAAAAAATAATTCGAACAGCACAAGACGATTACGTCATTGATTTTCTTTGAAAAATTAAAAATAATAAAAAAAAACTTCAGAAGGATTACAAAATCTTGAATGTAATTAATTTTTTAAATTGAAAAGAATCTGTTGCTCTATCAGACACACGTTATTATGAAAAAGAATGATTAATCGCTTCCTTAAGACGACGTTATAAACTTTTCGTTAAAGAAAATTTTCAGCATTTATCTAAAAACTCTCTTCTTAACCTGATGAGACGATAGATTTCAAAACCTGTAATTTTCCATCTTAATGAAGGATTTTTATTAAATGTGAAAAGAAACATTCATAAGAAAGTGTTTTTTTTTCTCATTAATTTTCTTACAATTTTGCATCGAAATTTTCTAATGTGTTGCATAAAAAATTGTCATTGAAGTGATAAATGAGCTTCGTTTGATGTTAAGAAACTGAAAAAAAAATATTTTTCAACTAAAAAGTTGTAATATGCACCTGAATTATTTATTATAAATAGAAATATTTTTGGAAAGCATTTAATATAACTCCAAATCAAAATTCAAAATTTAATTTTTTTTTTTAATTATACCATAGAAATCTGTCCTAATCAAGTATATGTAACGTGATTTTTTTTCTGGTATGCTAGCCTAGCTGTTATGTATGAAAACATTGAAATCTATCCTTATCTTACTATAAGACAACTGTTTTACTTACTAAATACCTTATTATGCAGCTCAAGTGCAATGTAAATAAAGTGCTACTTAATAACGTGTGTTTTTAATGGCTTAGGGAAAAAGGTTAAAAAAGTAAAACAAAAGATTAAATAATTAATTTAGAATGAACCATTAAGAATTAATTTAGAATAAACAATTACAAATTACTAGAATAACAATATCCTGTAAACGGATACGTAACATCTTGATTCGAAACATGGCCAAAAGTATAATTTAAAAGATTTGCGTAGTCGCAATAACCTGAAAGAAAAATAAATAGCTGAAAAGGAATGGATTGCCTAGAGTTAAAAAACACATGAGACAGATAAAACAAAAATACAGAAATTTGTAAACTCACCACATTTTATTTGTTAGACAGCACTCTTTTTTTTAAAAAAATTAAAAAACGTATAAATGCAAAACATCACTATCTACAGCCACACAGGCCACAAATTAAAAATTATAGAACAATTTTATAGATGTAAATGGATTTGTATCATGCTCAAAAAATCGTCATCAATTTCTTCTAAAAATCAGACTCCACGCCTCCCTGATGCACAGACGTACATCAGGGGGCCCACAAGGAAATCGAATGAATCTTCTCGAAAAGGGGGAAAAGGATTCCCTCACTCCCACGTTGCCATTACTTTTTGTTGAATACTGTTGCACTTCGGGAACTCAGCTGACAGGTGTCGCTGCGGGAAAAGTTCAGCTTAATCCCATGGCGTCTCAAAAGCTGCTCCTCGAGATAATCTGCTCCTATAGGATCAGTCCATGCAATTTCTTCCTTGTACAAAGCAATACTTAAAGTCTTATATTTTTGCAACCTATGTCTTTTCTTAAAGACATTAAAATTGTTAAACAGTGTTTAACATTGCTTCACTAAAATAGCAAAAAAAAATGAAGAAAAAAAAATTCAGCTGCCTTACACATTTCTTTCTTTGGAAGCATGTGGTTAAGAGAATAAAAAAAATGGTGAGTATCCGAATAATATAACATACATATACAATTACAAAACAATGGTGGTGAATTTATTCCATCTTGTCTCAAAAAAAATTTGTTAAAGTATTCATCCTATCCCTTCATTCTCTCTTTCTTGTAAAACAAAAAAATCTTAACATACAAAACTTCATTATACCAACAATACTGTCACCTAATAACATTTTGTCAAACAGTATCTAAAAATGCACAGTAACTTATGTCAATAAGTTTTAAAAAAATTTTTTGATATTGATCTCTTTCTTTTTTTTTTTTTTTTTTTTGATCAATATCATGTTTGGCACTTATATAATAACATATGACACTAATTGGACAATCTTTTAGATCTACCTCATACTCCTATACTAGTGTTTGCATTATTTTTTTTGTCATATGTTATGCAATTATTTACATTTTGAATCCTACACTAGTATTTGCAATGATTATTATCTCAATTCAGCACATTTACTTATTTATTCTGCTCATATTTCATTTTATTTACTATATCAAAATTTTCCTTAAATTCACTATACTCCCTATCTTAATCAGATGTTATTGAAATGACAATATAACTAAAAATTTGCATCACAAGGACAGTAAAAATCCATTAATAGCTAAAAAATAAAACGGTTATCAGAAAGAGAAAACCAAGAAAAAAAATAAAGTTTAATTTTTGAATGGGATGTTTCCATATTTAATGATAATTGTACCAGCCAGTTTTCATCAAATATAAAATTTTGAGCTCGAAGGGGAAAAATGCAATTCAAAAATCTAACCACCAAAACAAAATTTGCTAACTATATATTTTTACATTTAAATAAACCTTGAGTTAAAATTGTCAAATCAATACCCTAACAAAAATATGATAAACACTCTAACCATTATTTAGCTTAATATTCAATGCTGATATCATGATCATTTGAGTTGTCATTCTTTAGTTCCTCTCTTAATGACTTTTTTTTGAAAAGTTTACTGACATGAAATTTTTTGTACATGTCTCTTCTATCATCTTTTATATGTACTAGGTAATTGTTATTTCTAAACTTTTTCGTAACCTCAAAAGGACCTTCATATTTGGGATCTAAAGAACGAACATCAGTATTTATTTTTAAATAAACAAGATCCTTACACTCATAATTAGGAGTTGGTCTACCCTTTATGTATTTCTCATGTAGTTCAAAATATTTATTCTCATTAAGCCTCACTATTTCTCTGGTCTCTGCAATGTGCTCTGTTAATTTTTTAATGTAATTAGATGGGTTTTCTTCATTGTTGACATTAACACTTACATTTAATGGGAGATTTAAATTTCGACCAAAAAACAATTCTGCAGGAGTATAACCTGTAACCACATTTATTGAGGAATTATAATGCAATTTGAAAAATAAAAGTTTATTTGTCCACTCCCAACTATTGTGACACATTGAAGCTATTGATTCTTTTAAAATTCTGTGAGATCTCTCCAGTAAACCATTAGATAAAGGATAATAAAATGAAGTTTTTCTATGTTCAATATTTAATGATTTTAAAAAGTTAACAAACTCATCAGAAGTGAAATTAGTGCCATTATCGCTAATTATTTCTTGAGCTAACCCAAATTTAGAAAAATAGTCATTTAAGCTACTGATTATGTTTGATGATTTTATATTTGTTAATGGTATGGTCTCTAAATATCTTGAATAATTATCAATAATTGTTAAAATAAAAAATTTGTTGTCAATAGACCTAGGCAATTTTCCTACAATATCAATTGACAATCTTTGTCCCACATTGAGATCACTTTTCTCAATAAATTTAGTTTCAGTAATTTTTGGTTTAGGTTTATTTGCCAAACAAGCATCACATGAATCCACAAAATTTTGTGTATCAGCTAACATGCCATACCAGGAATAATTTCTCTTCATTAAATTGTATGTTTTAAGAGTACCAAAATGTGCAGCATGAGCTGCCTTAAGAACCTCACCTCTAAGAGATTCGGGTATAAAAATTCTACTAATAGTTTTATGAGGATGTTTAGGAGGTTTAATTCTCATCATAAGTATTCCTTTATCATTTACAAAAAATTTTTTTGAAGTGAATTTGTCATTGATTCTAAGTTTTGCCAATATTTCTTTAGTTTTGTTACAATTTTGTTGAAATTTAATTATATTCTCCATTTTAAGATTTTCATTCACTTCAAATATATTTACATTATTAACAACAACATCAGTAATGGGCACTCTGGATAGATAATCAGCTGGATTTTTTAAACCTTCTATATGCTTAATTTGAAAATTAAATTCCTGTAAATACATAAGCCACCTACTCACAATCTCTGGTTGTTTTTGCAAATCAATATGAAAAGTTAATGCTTTCGCATCAGTTAAAACAATGAATTCTTTACCATAAAGATGTTGATGGAAATGTTTAACTGAATCAACAATAGCTAAAAGTTCTCGCCTAATTGATGGATATTTGGACTCTGCAAAAGTCAGTTGTCTGGAGTAAAATTCTATAGGTACAAAATTTTCCTCAATTCTTTGCATTAAAATACCACATAAAGAATTATTAGAGGCATCAGTAACAATATAAAATTTTTTGCTATCATCAATATTTTTTAAAGTAGGTGTAAGTAGTAATTGCTCTGAAATAGATTTAAAAGCATTTTGGCATTCTTCATTCCAATTGTATTCAACATTTTTTTTAGTTAAATTTACTATAGGTTTAACAATGTCAGCAAAATTATAAATTAAATGACGAAAATAATTAATCATGCCTAAAAAAGTTTGTACTTGCTTGACATCTTTAGGAATAGGAAAGTTTACAATTTTTTTTACATTATCCGGAGCTGGGGAAAAACCATTTGCATGAAGTTTAAAACCTAAATAAACTATCTCAGATTTACATATTTGAATTTTTGCAGGATCTAAAGTTAAGTTGAATTTTTTAAGTCTGTCAAAGACTTTAATCAAATAATTAATCATCTCTTCTATTGAATTAGCAGCAATCACTATGTCATCTAAAAAATATTGTACATTAGGCCCTTTTATATCATCTAAACACTTTGAAATTAAATTGTGGAAATAAGAAGTGCTGTTACGAGATCCAAAAGGAAGACGAGTGGGCTGAAAATTTCCAATTTCGCAACAAAATGCAAGTTTGGCTCTATCCTGCTTTTTCAATTGCAGTTGAAAAAATGCACTCTTTAAATCTAAAACCGTGTAGAATGCTTTTCCAGAAATGTCATGTAAAATGTCATTTATTTTAGGTAAACAAATTTTAAAAGTCTCAGTTACAGAATTTAGTAAGCGATAGTCAATGACCATGCGGAATTTTTGTAAGTTGGGGTCATTAACAAAAGGTTTCTTCTTGACAAAAATTACCGGAAAACAATAATTTGAAGATGAAGGTTCAATAATGCCTGCTTCCAACAATTTTTGAATCTCTTTTTTAGCAAATGATTTGGCAATATTAGGAATTGGATACGGTCTAGTCTGAATAGGAAATTGGTGTAATAATTTAAATTCAGGGATAACTGCGTTAGTAGAGCCTAGAGTAGCATAAGATTTAGAGAAAACCTCAGCATTATTCATTAAAATTTTGAGCATCTTGTCTGCATCATCCTTATTCAAATGTGTTAAGTCAAAATCACTGGTATTAATTTCTATTTTTCTAAGTTTATGAATTTCTTCCAAATTTAAATGATTTATTTGTAAATGCTCATCCTCTGTGGGTATCATAATATCATTTTTCTCAATTTCGAATACTTTACCAATTTTAGTTCCTTTATTTATAATTATTCTTTTGTCAGTATTATTTTCAATCATAGTTGCAAAATTTTTATCAGTAATTTCAATTAATGATTCATAAATTGTATACTTTAGTTTATTAATATTAGGAGAAAATAATATTTGTTTACAATTGCTTATATCTTGAGATACAGTTAGTTTAATTAATTTTTGGGTATTAGGCTCAATTACTATTTTCTCGGGTGCACAAGCAATATTATCTTTATCTATCTGCACATTATTACATAAATTATTTATCACACGAGGAGTATCTTCAAAAAATTCAAATGACTCATGCCCCATAATTAATTTCCTATTTGGTGTGTCCAAAATAATTTTGTTATGCTGTATAAAATCATAACCCAAGATAATTTTATATTTGTAATGCCAAGAATTTTGAGTTACAAAGAAGGTTCCATTAAACCATTTAGTCTTGATCTTAAATTTTGAGGATATAGCTGATAAGTATGGTATAGTGTTGTTATCTAAGGTATGTATTCTTACTGATCGAGATAAATAATTAACTTTAGTCTTCTCTTTTATCTCATTTACAGTTGCAGGTTCAATTAAACTCAAATTAGCACCAGTGTCTAATAAAGCAGGTATTAATAAATCTCCAAATTTTAAAATTATAATAGGAAGAGCATCTGAATTGTTAATATCACCACATGTCATAACATGCTTATTTCTTAATTCTATTTCCTCATTTATGTCTTTTAATTCATCATTATTTTTATTTATATCATTTCTACATCTCTGATTGTTATTTGAATTACAGTTAGAATTTGTTATTACCTGATTTTTTTTATCATTATTATCTGAATTAAAATTTTTATGTTTGATGTTACTACTAATAAATATCCTACTCTTATATTTTTTATTATAATTTGGACTGACATTTTGTTTATAAATTTCCTTCTTTTTCAATTTTGTATTTTTATCCAGCTTTAACTCATTTGATTTGTTATTGGTTCTTGTAAACCCTGTTTCATTCCACCTGTTACAAGAACCATTAACTAGTTTAAATTATTTCGTCTTCTGTCCCTACTGTTGTTACCCCTATTCCTAAAATTTCTGTTGAATCCTCTTCTGAAATTACTGCGACTCCTATCATAAGGTGTTACTCTATTACTATTATTCATATCTTTCCCTGGATAATACCAACATTCCGTTGTTAAGTGATATTTATTACATATATGGCAAGTTATTTTAGGTTGCACAAAGTTCCTAGTTCTTGAAATATTATTTACAGATTTATTCTTAGTTAAATCCTCTATTTTTTGAGTTAATTCCTCTATCCTGCGATTACTTTCTACCTGATGTTTTAATAGAATATCTACATCTGTTGTCTTCGTTAAATTATTTACATGATTTTCATTAATAGCCAGAGCATTTTCCACATCACTTGCTATTTTGCCTATTTCCTCAAATCTTGTGGCTCCCCTTTTCATGACTTCAAGTCGAATATCGGGTCTCATACTATCTAACAATTTTTGAGCCTTCATTTTTTTAGCCAAATTCAAAGTCTCCTCACTACTCTTATTATTTATTTCCAAATATTGATTGGTAGCTTTCTCCACCTCATCTATTAGATCTTTTATACTTTGATTAGGACCTTGCATAAGTGTGTTAAACTTTTTTTGCAATTCAGCATAATTTGCCTTTTTTAAGAATTTATCTTTAAGTATCTTTACTATTATTTCAAATTCATTGTTATTTTCAGTGTGTGCTTCACTGACTACTCTTAATGCCTCTCCTGTTAAATTTAATTTAAGAATTAGACATTTCTTTGTGTCGTCCCATTTCTCTAATATAGCTATTTGCTCTAAATTGCTAAGAAAAAAATTTAAATTTGCATCCCTGCTGCCACTGAAAGGTTGCAGCGAATTCGCCAAAGAAAAATTAGATTTTGCCATTAAATTAGATAAGTGTTAAATTATAGAAATATAATACACTCTCAAAAATATTCAAGATAAAAATCACAGATAAAATTACAAAAATCAAGTTGTTATCAATATAATATTCATAAAACTGTATATATATATATATATATATATATATATAACCAATGGTAAAAATGTATAGCCCTACTGCATTTAAAATACTATTTTCATATAACTATTGCTTAAAATTGTCCACTACAAATCCTTAAGATCAAGAATACTAATTTTTCAACATATATACACTTAATTTTCATTACTTTTGAAACCACACAAGACATTCATTTAATTAAAATTATTGCGATTAAGCATTACTTTTCAAACAATTAAATATTTCAATCAATAAATTATCAAAATCATTGGAGAGACACAACAATAATGCAGAGGAAGAGAGAATGAAGAAATATGAATCATGCACGTGTATTATTTTAATATGCCATGTGCCATAAATTTTGCAGCATATTTATCAAAAAAAATTATCAAAATTAGTCCAATCCATTCCAAAATTTAATTTTACTTAAAATATATATCATTTATAATGAAAATTTAAAAAAATAACCTCAAGCTCACACCTGGTACTAAGGCACCAAATAATAACGTGTGTTTTTAATGGCTTAGGGAAAAAGGTTAAAAAAGTAAAACAAAAGATTAAATAATTAATTTAGAATGAACCATTAAGAATTAATTTAGAATAAACAATTACAAATTACTAGAATAACAATATCCTGTAAACGGATACGTAACATCTTGATTCGAAACATGGCCAAAAGTATAATTTAAAAGATTTGCGTAGTCGCAATAACCTGAAAGAAAAATAAATAGCTGAAAGGGAATGGATTGCCTAGAGTTAAAAAACACATGAGACAGATAAAACAAAAATACAGAAATTTGTAAACTCACCACATTTTATTTGTTAGACAGCACTCTTTTTTTAAAAAAATTAAAAAACGTATAAATGCAAAACATCACTATCTACAGCCACACAGGCCACAAATTAAAAATTATAGAACAATTTTATAGATGTAAATGGATTTGTATCATGCTCAAAAAATCGTCATCAATTTCTTCTAAAAATCAGACTCCACGCCTCCCTGATGCACAGACGTACATCAGGGGGCCCACAAGGAAATCGAATGAATCTTCTCGAAAAGGGGGAAAAGGATTCCCTCACTCCCACGTTGCCATTACTTTTTGTTGAATACTGTTGCACTTCGGGAACTCAGCTGACAGGTGTCGCTGCGGGAAAAGTTCAGCTTAATCCCATGGCGTCTCAAAAGCTGCTCCTCGAGATAATCTGCTCCTATAGGATCAGTCCATGCAATTTCTTCCTTGTACAAAGCAATACTTAAAGTCTTATATTTTTGCAACCTATGTCTTTTCTTAAAGACATTAAAATTGTTAAACAGTGTTTAACACTACTACTACTACCACGGGTTTGAAACCATTTACAACTGGTATGGTTAGAAAACCTTGAATACAAAACTATAAGGTTTTGTAACCATTTACAATTAGAATAGATTCAAAACCGAAAAAATGAAATTTAACTGGAAATGGGAGTTTAATTGGAGTTAAGCTTTTCATTAGGTAATGGGTATTTCTGTTGGGTTGTGGTTGACTTGTGTTTTGACGAGTAAATAATGAAATTTGGCTTATCTGGTGGTGCCAATCTATCGTGAGAGTTGCGAAGTACTAGACCTTTTTGTGTTAAGTGGCTCTATGGTGCTGTCATCTACGCATGAGTGAAAATTTCTTATTGCAGTAGTCCAGGATCAAGGCTCGAATCCCTACTCAGCTGTTCATGAGATTGACAGATTAGCAATCGTAGCAAAATTTTGTCCTCAGCTACATGAAAAGTAATAACTTCATAAGGTATTAATCGATTAGAAGCTTCATTCGATACAAAAATATACAAATTGAAAAAAAAAAGTTTACTTTCAAGCACTCAAAAAAAGGTATTCCTTCGACGGTTTCAAGCATACCACAAAATTAGAAATAATAATTTATGAATGGAGTAAATGCGTTTGAACATTTCTATCTTTCTCAGTTTTGGAACTTAAATTTAACTACACAGTTCAAATCGTGTATGAACGCTTGATTCGGTATTAACTTGAAATAAAGCACAATTTCTAAAGTTTTCAAACACAAAATTTAATTCTAGATATTACACTACAGTTTTTACAGTGCAGAAACAAAGAAGAACCAGTCATCTTGGAGTACAAACAGCATAAAATGAATATAAGTTATGAAATTCTTTTATTATGCATTCTTTGTTTACGGTAGCAATTTTTTTCTAAATGCATTATGGAAATGGAACTGCATTAGTTTTTAAACTTTTTTTCATAAGAATCGGTAACCAAAGTATTCAACTTAACACGGTAACCCTAATCGAATCGAAAAAGCAAATTATTGATTAGTGAGGAAAAGTGAGTAGGGCTATACTTTTTGGAAACATTTTTTTACAATAAAAATTATAAATATATTAGCACATTTTAAATAAGTAATTTTAGCTTTTCAAAACACTTTCTACTATGTATTGAGCAATAGAAATGTTTTAAAAGCAATAATTTATTTTAGTGTATTTCAACGCCAAAAAAGGTGGCACCTACTTTTCGCCTAAGGATGTAGTGTTTTACTATTCAAATATTTTTTTGTTATTCAGTAATACTAATTGTAATTGTTGACTATCGACTGAAGTTGACATCGAATAATATTATTATGCCAAATGATACTAAATATAGTTTATCCCTGCTTTGATGGCACGAACTTCTAAAAACATCTTTTGCTTAATCTAATAATGTAAATACAGCTGGAAGGGCAATAAATAATAATAAATAAAAGAAAATGGAAATGTTTTAACTTAATTAATTACGTTGATATATGTCTTTCAGTTCTGTACATGAACGAAAAGCGGGTATTCAGCTAGTATTTGTATAAATAGAAGAACCATTTTCTAAACTGATTTTTTAATAATGATAATATTTCTAAAACACATGTATCTTACGGGCATAAATAAATAAATTTCTGCATTTCTATCTAATTATTAGTATTGCTAACCAGTAGTTCGAATGCTTTTGCCATGGGCTAGAAATAACAGTGCAGTTAACTGGGGTCTAATTGCCTTGAAAACCGCAAAGCATGTTGATTATTCAGCTTAATTAAATACTGGACCAAAGATCTAATCAACGAGGCTCGATTTGAAATTGTGGGAATATAGACGCATGATATAGCCGGGATATAGAATTTGCTGATTAAGACACGCCTGCGTGATGCATAATTATTATAATTATGTCTAAGGTAATAGGGGTTGCTCGAGTTAAAATTATTATAGGATATGTGTGCTTTTATAACTAAGAAGATGTTAGAACGACAAATTCTTCTGAATTATAATTTAAATTTTTTTTCTTGAAATATAAGAAAGCTTTTAATTTTCTTCCCCTGAAAGTACAAAATTTTTATTATAATGTTAAATTTGCGATTCATTTATATAAGAATTGTTTCATAAATTTTTGACGGGGACACTCTGAGAAAAAATATGGTTGAAACTACCAGAATATGGTAAAATTTAAAGTGTATGTAGCTCTATGGTAAAACCAAGAAGCTCTTTAATTTTTATCGAAGGGCTTTGGTTTTTCTAATAAAATATGGTTTTATAATATGTGATAAAATTTGGTAAATGTGGCAAAATTTGGTAATTTTATCATGATATCTTAGAGCATGACATAAAATCTATTTGTACTGTAAATTTACTTCTTTTTTTACTGAATGTGTAGTAATAAGAATTATGATTTTGAAAACTAGAGCTTCCGGTGTAACCGTTATCATATGAACGGAAAAAGTAATAAATGAAATGTTTAAATGTCTATACTTTGGCTTTTTCTTTAAGAGAATTATGTTTTCTTTTACCAGAAATGTCTTCACTTTAAGATACGATAATTTTACCAGAATTTCTTGTAGTATTTGTTGAATGTAAAATATATGTATATTATTTTAAATATATACATTAAATTCCTTTTTGAAAACCTTAAATTAAATTTGAGTATCTTTTAGGCCTGTAACAAAATTAAGAAAATTTAATTGAAATTAAAAGAAATATTTAGAATGAAAAATAACTAATAAATCATAAAGAAAGGTATAATTTGATTTCAATTTTTGAATTATATGAATTTTAACTTTGAATTACATATGATACTTTAATTCTAAATGAAGAAAGAAATTCTGGTAAAATTACTGTATTGTATACTGCATTTATTTTGTAATTTTTCTCCATTCATACGGCAACGGTTTACCGGAAACTTTATTCTTATTTCCTCATATTTAGTAAAAAATACAAAACTGAAAAGTGAATTTGAACGAATAAATGTTTTTTATGGTATGCTCTAGGGCAGGGGTGTCAAACTCGCGGCCCGCGGGCCGCATGCGACCCGAGATGAACATTTTTGTGGCCCAGTAAATATATCCGAAACAAAGTAAAAATAAATTAGAAATGTGAATTAGAAAGGAAACTAGCATATGAAATTATAATATACTTTATTTATAAATTATACGGATCATTTTAAATTGTACGCTCGAAAATGTAAAATTCTAATTGGCTTGCGGCACCTGCCATTCCAGGGATACTGCATCGTATCAAAAATACGCAGAAAAAATTTCAAATCTTCGAACGGAATTTGAAACAAGGTTTAAAGACTTTAATTCCTCGGAAAACAAATTTTGTTTGTTTTCGTCGATTTTCTCAATAAATATAGACTCAGTACCCAGTAGTATGAAAATGGAAGTGATTGAGATTCAGTGCGACTCAAATTTGAAGGCAAAATTCCTTTTTTGCAAAATTTGCCTGAATTTTACAAATATTTACCGGCAAGGTTTGAAAATACTCGAAAATTCGCATATGAAATTATTTCCATGTTTGGAAGTACTTATCAGTGCAAGCAATTATTTTCTGTTATGAATGGAAATAAATCTCCTGTCCGAAACCGTATTAATAACGCTCATGTTGGGTCAATTTTGAAAGTAGTCTCGGCCAAAAGAATTTCTCCCGAAATAGGAAAGATAGTAGCAGAGAAGAGATGTCAAGTATCAAACAATAATTTAACTTTATATATGTTTATTACAATGTGCTATTCAAAATAAAAATATTTGTTTCTATGAACATTGATTTTTTTTTGCGGACCACCTGAAGTTAAGCATTGTTTATTTGGCCCAAGTTAGCTTTTGAGTTTGACACCCCTGCTCTAAGGTATCAGGATAAAATTGTCAAATTGTTTGCTAATCTTACCAAAATCATTACCAGAGCACTTCATTAAAAATTATTGAGATTGTCGCCTTTCCCATAGAGCCAGAAACAATGTAAACATTACCATATTACAGTATACCATATTGCAGTTTTTCACAGTGTCAGACTGCATAACCTCATAAAAAATCCGATTATTCAATGTTTTTTTTCTCCAATACCCACTACATTAACACTCGTAATTCAGGTATCAGTAGAGCATATTTTGTTGGCCACTTATATTATTACGTGGACCAACTTATACTCCACACGAACGTTTTCTCCCACAGCTAGGACAGAGAATGAAAAAATTCCCATGCCTTGTCTGGTGTTTGAACCCAGAACCTTTCTGATGTTTAGTGAGCGCCCTGACCACTAGATATCCGGTCATCGATTATTCAGTATTAAAATCATGTTAATCCATGGCAAGTAGCTTCTATCACCTAAGTCAAATTTGTCATGCATGTTTATTTAATGTTTATTAAATAACTTAGGGATTTATAAACATCGTAGGGAAATAAAATAATGTCTTAAAAAATAATAAGTTAAAAAACTAGGTTTTAAAGCAAACTATTAACATAACTTTTGATTGTAAAATGCAAATATATATTTTCATTTATATATTTACAAAATTTTTGAAAGTATCACATTAATTTTAGCAATTTTTTATTTTTGTTTAATAGTTAATAAAATTGCTTTTAGCCCACATAAATGCATTAAATTAAAAAAACATATTCACAATGTAAAATATATTTACTAATTAATCGCAAAAAATAAAAGTTTTTGATTATTTTTCGTATTACTTCTTGCATGATTTTTTTGAAATTTGATGACAGTCTTTGAATTATACCGCTTGCTTATCATATCCCTTATATAAATATTATGCCAGATAGCTCATATCATCTTCACCACGTTCACCATTCACGTCTACTAAAAGCATCCTCAAGTCATAACAATGACAAACTATTATTTTGAAGCATAACACACATAATGCGGTCGCTTGAACATCATTATACCTCGACGAGCTTATCAAATCCCAGCCCTGAATACCCGGGTTAATTACCCCACTGGGCTCGAACCCTTTCTCAGCGGGATGGTAAGGTTTCTGATTGATGCTAGGCTATACCAGATTTCAAGATCCTTTATGATGGTCTCACCCCGTAAAAGATTCCAGACTAGTACTTAAGTCAAAAGATTTGTGATAATTGCCGGAGAATGTCCTTTTAATCTTAATAATAGGGGGTAGTATGAGGATATTTGACTAATCGCTTATCCCAGGGGATAGCAGTAAATTTATTTGAAGTTATCTACTTAACAGTCGCTATCGAGAATGAAAATTATTATTTACTATATATGTTACTAAGGAAATGCTGTTATTTCGTATGAAAATTATTAACAATAAATACGAAGCTTGAAACAAATATATTTTGGATAGTTGAATTATGCTAGTAGTATTCTGAAATATTATTCATTGAAATAACTAAATTTTGATGTTTATGTTATATGTAGGGATATAATAAAAGACAAATATTAATTAGCATATAATTAAGTAGTTAATTTTTGTAGATATTTAAAAAGCAGAAAATTAGATTGCTGGTTAGTTTTAAAGCTTTATTTTGTATATTGGTTATCTAATTTATTTTCTTCCATCAAAAATAATCATTATTAATCAGTGAGAGTTATCTAGACAAGTTTTTGATGTTAGAATTCTTTTGAATTATAATTTGAATAAAGCTTTACAACAAATCAGGGTTGTTATGATTTTATCCAACCCCCCCCCCCCAAAAAAAGAAAAAAACACTTGAAAAAAAAACCCAAGTGTGTTTTGTCATAATTGCATTTTATTATTAACAAACAGTTCTGGATTTCAAGCTTATAATCAAATAAAATACAAACCATATACATTAAAACATTTATATTTCCATTACTCCTATATTCTGCGTTTTTAAATAAATTAACCTTTTTAAAAACGCGTAATATTTGAAAGTGGAAATATTGTACTAAGTTATTTTTAGAAAAAATTGAGATACTAATTCATAATACAATTGAAATGACTGTTATAACAAGATACAATGTAAAATATTGTTAGAATTACAATTCAATGGAATAATAAAATAATTTATTCACAAAAATGTATTTTAATTACTATTTTTTGACCTGTGAGTCTATTTACTTACAGTATTAAATTGTACTTTTAAAATCTAGCACCATTTAACTAGTGAAATACTCGACCAAAATTCTTGTTCTGAAGTATTGTTTATTGTTTAAATACTGGTGCTTATTCTAGAAGCTCTTTTTCACCTCTTTCGCTGTATCATAGGACACAAAGTAATACACTGCACCATTGCATAAATAAATTTTTCAAGTTAAAAATTTCTTTGGAAAATTGATGTCTTTCATTTGAATTAAAATATATAACTTATCTCTTCCCCTAAGCATTTCGATTTTTGTAGTTTTTTAAAACTCCATTCTAAAACAAAATAGGTAAAATCTACGAAAGTAATTGGACTACTCTCATTAAAAATATTATTACTAATTTGTCAATGTAAATGACATTGATAATGAAATTTATTGATAATCGTAGTTATGAATGCTATAATTTATAGCAAAACGAATAGTATTTATTAATGCAGCAGAAATTACTGAAAGACTGTAAAGAATGAAATAAATGATAAAAAATTCAATTAAGTTTGAAATTACCCAATTAAACCCCAGGGCTAAAGAGAATAGAAGGGCTGGTTCACTCCTTTGAAGTATCTCTCGCCGCGCCGATCCTCCGATGTCACTCTAGTGACGTCACTTTGGCGCAAAGCTCGCACTTTTACTTCCAGAACGGAGCGTTTGGCCTTACTAGCTCTAACTAATATTGGATCATTTCTTTTTGCGAGATATTCTAAGACATTTGTTATTTTCTATAATGACTTTCCTCAGTTTTTGCAGTGAATTTACAAGAATTTAAAACTATTATCGAAATGCCAGTTTGCGCGATTGCAACTTGCAAAAATTCTGATACAAAAACAAAAGGAAAAAGTATAATTTTTCGCGTGTTCCCTAAAGTAAATGAACAACTATGTAAAGAATTGATTCCGAAATGACACAGTTAATATAAAACAGCAATACATTTATTCTGTCATAAAGAACTTTTATAAAAATTCATTATCTAAATAGAAATCGCCTCGTTACTTCATAAAGAAAGGCAGGTGAAAAGAATTAAAAAATGGTTAAGGTAAAGAAAATTAAAATGTAAATAAAAAGTATAAATAAAATATATAGTATATAGTTGAAATTCTCCTAATTTCATAACATATTTTTTAATGTAGTTATCTACATATTTATGATTTTTTTTAAAAATTATATTCTCTTCAATTTAAATATCTATAAATTATATCATCGTAAATTTAAATGTCTATAAACAATTGTAAAATTTCTAATGTCATTATGAACCTAAATTATTATTTTGTTTCAGTAATTAGCGTTTAAGGTTGATGTTTCCTAATGATTAAGTATGAACAAATTGCTATTAACGACATATTTTAAAATCAGGGATTCTAAATTTAACTTAATTTATCGTTATAAAAGAATATGTAGATAAAAAAAGTGTCGATATATGCCTTCATTTTTCTTAATAGTTAAAGTTAAAACTGAACTTTTTAAAATAAAGTATTTATCGTGTCATTTTCACCAACTAGCAAAACATTTTTATAAGTTTAAAATGGTATTTTTTTTTAATATAATAACCAAGAAAGTTTTTTTTGAACTATGTTTATGAACGGAAATAATGTGTTAATTACGTAAAGTTTGAAGGCTAATAACCAGAAAAAGTCTAACTTATTTTTACAAAGAGAAAGATGCAAAGTTATCATATCTTTGCTTGCAATCTCCGAGATCTGTGGACACAGTGACGTCATGAGGAGGGAAATCGTAGCTTCAGCTCTAAGAGCGGAGTGAACTAGCCCTTCTATTCTCTTTAGCCCTGATTAAACCCTAAGAAACCCAATGGGCTGGTTTTCATCTGGGAAACCCCGCTTTTTTGTAAAACCCTGCGGCAAAGGCATAAATTAATATTCATTTTTTTATGTCCCCCTACGTTTAGTCATTGAATTATGCTGGTTTTTATTTAAGTAAACCACAATTCAAGTTGATATACGCTTTAGAAAGAAATTTTTATCAGTTAGCAACTAGTTAAAATTTATTAAAAATGAAACTTTCATTAAAGTATAAAATTTCAGACTGTTTTGCTAGAAGTGCTTTGAAGCCGTAATTCAAACATGTTTTATAAAACGAAAGAAAAAGTCAGATTCTCTCAAAACTGTATTCGAGATACTGATCTGCTTTTATTATCTGTCTTCACGGAATCTCTTCCAGACAATATATTCGCGTGCTGCAGGTTGCTGTGGTTTTAAATATTACCAAGTTCAAATAGGAGTGCCGGGATTTCCATTTCATATTGTTTAAAGTTGGGAGAATTTCTTGTAATTTCTTCAATTTTTCTCATTCAGAAGTGATTTTGATTTCATGGCATCAGGCATTATTCGGTAGTTCTCACGAAAGCTGGACAGTTCCTGATTTGTCGAACAGAAAAAAGAACCACGAAAAGAAAGACTTTCTTACTAGTACATACCTCCGTGCTACTGAAAAAAAAAACGTAAATGTTTCTTGAGAAAAGTGGCTTGAAAACTGTCTGCTTTTTATTGCTAATGTTAGAAGTTCCACAATCGAATTTTAAAAACCAAATAAAATAAAATTTACTTTTGAAAAAATATTTTTTACAATAAATAGCCTATCATGCAGAAATGTCAAATTAAAAAAATCTCAATTTTTTATTTTTTATTGTTGCTTTGCTTACGTTGTTTTTTTTTATTGCATGGTGGTATAAACAGTTGATACGATATGAGAAAGCAGGGGAAAAGTAAGGAGGGAAAAAACATTAATACTATGACCGTCTTCAAGGTTAACCTTTTTCAAACTTGATTTTGATTTCATTCCGTTTTGTCAAATCAGGAAAATTTATAATTTTCAATTTTTCTCCGCTTTGTCTTGTTATTTCTATCTCTATTATCTAAAGTGGGAATTGTCAAGAAGATAAATCAACTGATTTTATTATGATTTACAATAACTTTACATTTATTAAGTGTACTAAATTAATGCTATGATAATTCATTTTTATAATTCTAAGGATCTTATTGCTGGGAAGTTTAAAAATATCGTGTTTTCCGCAATTATATAAAACAATAAGTATAATCAATGAGTATACAATTAATTAATAAGTTTTAGACAATTTTGGTTTGTAGTTGTCATCATTTTTTGTGTTGAAGTAAACTAATTTTTTTACAGAGCATGTAGTCACATTTTTAATTTAACTTTTCATTGTTATAGTTTTATTTATTTATGTATTCATTTTATTTGTCAGTTTATTCACAGAAAATTCATTAGAATCAATTTATAGCTTCATTGAAAAAAAATTTTAATATTAGAACATTTTTAATAATATATTCGCACTAACTCTTTCAAGCAACTGTTATTTTGACAACTTTATATAACTTTCACACTATAACTTCGGTTCCATAACCTATTTAGATTACCTCAGCCCCAGAAATATTGACAAACTACCAAAATGTTTACTGTGTATGAATATCATCTCTAACTATAAGATTAAACTATTATAAAGATGTAAGATTAAGTATTATACTGACGTAAAGGTACATTTTATATTGCGTTTACACTAAGCAACGTTTTTCATGCTTTTGTGATCATGATAATTATTATTTGATTTATTTAAAATTCATTCTAATGTATACTACTTATGTAGTTCCAATTACACTCTTGAAACTAAAATCAAATAAAATGTTCATGAAAATGAGTTAATTATTAATATATATTTTATTTAAAAATCATTATAATGCATATTACTTATGTAGTTCCAATTACATCCATTATTTCCATTTTAGTCTCTAGACTAAAATCAAATAAAATGTTCATAAAAGTAAGATATACTTTAAACGGTCATTTAATATTTTTAATACTATCAATTCTGTTTTAGTTCTATAATTATTCGATTTGTTTACAAATTGAATTCGAATGTTACTGGCTGAATTCGAATGCTTTTTTATATTTTCATTTAAATTACTGATAACTTAATTCTTCATATCACATTAAGTCAAAGCTCTTTTCAATTTTATGATTTTTTCATTAACAATCTAAATTTGGAATCTAAATTTTAAAATTATGTAAATTTTTATGTTTACTATTTTATTTAAATGTTCTTCAAACTATAACTTTTAATGAACTATTTTAAAAGGTTTATTCAATATGTTCCATGCCAGGAATAGTAGCTCTTTTGCCTTTTACTTTCGTTCTCCGTTTCTCCAAAGGAATTTTCTTAATTAAAGTAACAGATATTAACATATTGAAAACTGTTATTCTTATTTTCTACTTAAATAGGGCTAGTTTACCAGAAAGCGTTAATTAAATATTAGAAAAGTTTTAAGCAGTTGTAATAACGTTAATACGAAAATAGAAGACAAGTACTTTATGCAACCCACAACTTAAAACAGCATTAAGTATTGAATATAGTAATTAAAAATGACTTATTACTCTCATTAAGAACTTCAAACTAACACATACCCCCGAAGAGAATGTATTTTAATTTAATTTCATTACATCTAACTACTATAAAATTATTCCGAAACGACTTAAAACGCAGATTCTAATAAATTAAATAATTAACTTTCTCGGCATTGCGTCTTAAAATTGTTCAAGCACGAGACGTGTGTTAGAAAATGGTTCTAAGTTATTAACAGCAGACGATATAAAATATTTTTGATAAGCTTTTTCTGGAGCGTCGTTTTAATGATGTCTCCCGATCTATAAAAGCGTGTGAAGTTTAATAACTCGTTATTCGCGG
Organism: Parasteatoda tepidariorum; assembly: GCF_982258835.1. Classification (NCBI taxonomy): domain Eukaryota; kingdom Metazoa; phylum Arthropoda; class Arachnida; order Araneae; family Theridiidae; genus Parasteatoda; species Parasteatoda tepidariorum. Next base: position 64,953,888 of record NC_141760.1, on the reverse strand, counting down.
AACAACCTCCATTTTTAGAGAAGCTTGTTAGTAAAGAAGTGAATTTTCAATGATTCATTAGTAAAGTACAATATACCCATGCAAGAGCCCTTAGCAGTTTGATTACCAGTAGAATATAAAGTGATGTTCTGTGAAAGTGGTATGTTCTACAGATTTGCTTTATTAGTAAAGGACGCTTAGGTGAAAAGAGGTTCCCCAGACGGTTGTCCAATTAGGAAAGAAGTGCTGGAATGACACTTTTCCTTGGGGCCCATTAGTAGGTTTTCGAAAAACAATTACTTCGTTAGCCAAAGAGAATTTCGTGTTTTCATTTGCAGTGATTTAGCTTACTTAGAGAAATGTTTGTTTGGGTTTGTTATTATGACTTTTGCTTTGTTTATGGACATTTATTTCATGCTAGTTTTTGTTTTAACTTAACAAATTGTTTATTTTGGTATTAGTTTTTGTATTAAAATAAGTTTTTACATTTCCGAAAATATTGTTAATTTTTTTGATTTAGAAATAAATACAGAAAAAAGTAATGCATATCTTTGATTAATGAAATTTATTGTTTAGTTTTGAATTCTAAAAACAAAGTGCCAAGGTGATATTTATCCTTTAGCTATGTTAGTAGGTCATTTAGCTATATTAGTAGCTTCCGTTTCGAAAAACAATTACTTTGTTAGTCAAAGAGAATTTTGTGTTTTCATTTGCAATGATTCTTTTTCAATTGATGGAATTTTTTCCTGCTAATTTTTGTTTTAAAGTATTAAATTATTAAATATTGTTTCAAAATTTCTAAAAATAGTATTAGTTTATTGATTTAAAAAGAAATACAAGGAGAAATAATTTATTTCTTTGAGTAAGGAGATTTATTATATATATTTTGAATTCCCCAAGTGTGAAGTGCTAAATTGGTATTTTTCGTTTAGAAATATTAGTAGATTTTCGAAAAACAATTATTTTGTTAGTCAAAGAGAATTTCGTGTTTTCATTTGCAGTGATTTAGCTTACTTAGAAATATTTGTTTGGGTTTGTTATTATGACTTTTGCTTTGTTTATGGACCTTTATTTCATGCTAGTTTTTGTTTTAACTTAACAAATTGTTTATTTTTGTATTAGTTTTTGTATTCAAGTTAGTTTTAACATTCCGGAAAATGTTGTTAATTTTTTGGTTTAAAAATAAATACAAGAAAAAATAATGTCTTTCTTTTATTAATGAAATTAATTGTTTAGATTTAGAATTCTCCAAATAAAGTGCTAAGTTGATATTTATCCTTTAGGTATATTAGAAGGTTTTCGAAAAACAATTACCTAGTTAGTCAAAGAGAATTTCGTGTTTTCATTTGCAATGATTCTTTTTCAATTGATGGAATTTTTTCATGCTAATTTTTGTTTCAAATTAAAAAATTATTAAATTTTAGTTCAACATTTCTGAAAATATTGTTATTTTTTTGGTTTAGAAATAAATGCAAGGAAAAATAATTTATTGCCTTGAGTAATGAGATTTATTGTACATATTTTGAATTCCAAAAATGAAGTGCTAAATTTGTAGTTTTCGCTTAGATATATTAGTAAATTGACGAAAAACAATTATTTTGTTAGTCAAAGAGAATTTCGCGTTTTCATTTGCAATGACTTTTTTTTTCAATTGATGGATTTTTTTTTTTTTTGTTGCTAATTTTTGTTTAAATGTAAGAAATTATTAAATTTTGTCTTAAAAATTCTGAATATTCGCCCATTTTTTGGTTTAAAAATAAATACATGGTAAAAAACTTTTCTCTTTAACTAATGAGATTTATTCTATAGATTTGGAAGTCCCCAAATGAAATGCTAAGGGCATATTTTTCGTTCAGGTACATTAGCAGGTTTTCAAAAAACAATTATTTTGTTAGTCAAAGAGAATTTCGTGTTTTCAATTGCAATGATTTTCTTTCATTTAATGAATTTTTTTAATGCACATTTTTTTTAACAAAACAAATATAAATTTTTGTATTAAAATTAGTTATAACATTTTTGAAAACAGTGTTCATTTTTTGGTTTAAGTATAAGCAGAAGGAAAAAATATTTCTTTCCTAGATTAAATAAAATTTATTATGAAGTTCCCAAATAAAGTGATAAGGTAACATTTTTCTTATAGGAGTATTAGTAGGTTTTCGAAAAACAATTACTTCGTTAGCCAAGGAGAATTTCGTGTTTTCATTTGCAGTGACTTAGCTTACTTAGAGAAATAATTGTTTGGGTTTGTTGCTTTAATTATGGATTTTTTCATGCTTATTTCTGCTTTATACTAATTTCTGAAAATATTGTAAAATTTTTGATTAAAAAAATGAAGGAAATTTTTCTAAAGATTATTATTAATAAAACTTATTGTATAGATGCTGAAGTTCCTGAAAAAAAAATTGGACCCATTAGACACTCGAAAAACAGTTAATGCTAAAGAAGATTTCGTGTTTTAATTTGAGTTGATTTAGATTCTGAAAAAAATATTTGCTTGATATATTATAACAATTATATTGGAATTTTTGTCCTTTTAAAAATATCTTTTCTATTTTCTTCTTTTAATTTTCCCCTCGCAACTAAATTGTTCATTAATTTCACTAAAACTGAGTTGACATGAAAACTACGATTCAAAAATTTCTAAGGATTACTAAGTAATGATTTTTAAAGATTGTTTTTTTTTTCTTTTTTGTATATTGAAATTAAAAATTTCAAAATAGCTTGATAAAATTCAAAATGCAAAAAAGGTTTTTTTTTTTCATTTTCGCAATAACTGATGTCAACAAAAATTAATCTCTTATAATATGCTATTTTACGTCTACAGATAAAATTAAACTTTTTTGTTGACATTTGAGTTACGAGGGAAAATCTTTGCATTTATTCCTTGAGACTTAAAAATTAAGATATAAATATCAGTATTACACTTATTGCACAACTAAAAACATACACACATTTTTTAACGATGAACTTTAATTTCTGCAAAGGAAAAGCAACATTGAAGACACTCCATTCTTCAACATTGGAGTTTTCAGAAGGGAAAATATGTAACGTTTGGAGTAAAGGCGAGTGATCATGGTGTAAACTTTTTGTACAATCAAAACTTTCATACACCATTTAAATTGTATTGAAAACTATACACAAAGATTCTTTCTCAAAGATTTCAATGCTTTCACTATATATTTACACAGACTCTTAACATAAAGACCATCACGAAACCATGTGGAACATAAAGAAACTAATTATGCAACGAAATTGCCAGGTACACAAAACAAAAGTATCTCTCTGTTACGGTAGGTAGGTATTTTATTTACGTCGTATTAGAACTGCATAAAGGGTTATTGACGAGGGGTCTGGGAAACATCCCTGGGGATGATCCGTGGACATGCCATCGCAATTTTGATTCTCTGCAGAGGGGAAGGCTCCTCTGCTTTGGTAGCCCGAGAAGCTGTGCTCGAAATCGAGAAATTTCTGGTAGCACAGTTTAACGAGGACCAATACGGTGCACCCTTGGTCCCAACGCAGGTTGATCAAAGTGGTCACCCACCCGCTTACCGACCGCAGTCGTTGATACTTGACTTCGTTGTTATACTGATTTCACGGTTACAATAAAATACATAAACAAATAACAAATCTAAGTAAAAGAAGTAGACGAGAAAGAAATGTATTTCAACTAATTCGATGTTGGATACGGCTATGTATTTAATTAACTTATTGTTAATTAACTTTTTGTTAATTGACTTATTGTTAATTGATTTATTGTTAATTGGCTTATTGTTAATTAACTTATTGTTAATTAACTTATTGCTAATTGACTTATTGTTAATTAACTTATTGTTAATTAACTTATTGTTAATTAACATTCTGACTTATGCAGAGAAACTTAGTTCAACTTTAATACATTATTTTGCTGATAAAGATTGGCTGGCACTGATGTCATACATTTCATGTGTGGGTATGGGAGGTCTTCTTCTTGAAGTGCAAGCACCCATTTAGTGTAATAACGATTCTTTTTTATTTAGAATTTTCAGAACCCACAAGAAACATTTCTTAAACGACTGGATGTTGATATAGTATTTAAAGTTTAGACAGTTAATTGTATGTCACATTTATTTCGTCACTAATAATATAAATATATTAACTAGTTTAAAAAGTTTAAAATTAAGTTTTAGTCTAAATTGCTCAAGCTTTAATTAAATTCTTCTGAAATACAAGTAAGTATTATTACTCATAAAAAGCATTTTTTTTTCTTTTTACTTTTTTAACAATTAATTTTAACATTATCATTAATTATTCTAAATTAAAATGTACACAAAAATAAAAGAATATTGTATTTAAAAATAAAAACTTGTTTTTAATTTTGTGTATATGCATTTAAAATTTCAACAAGTTCAAAAACAAAATGTGCTATTTTATTCTTTCATTTTTATTAAGTTTGCAGTAGAAACTTATTTTTATTTATTTTTCTTCACCAAAGCTTAATAACGTTCAAAATCGAATTTTGTCACCATTTTAGAGCAACGGATTTCTTTTCTTTTGAAATCATTTATTTTTCTTTTCTAGTCATGATAAGTTTTTAACTTTTGCTTGGCTACTTTCCAACACTTTCAGAAACTATTTAAAAAAAGAAGAGAAAAACTATTGCATTGAAAAAAAGATTGCCAATGCTTTAAAGCAATTTTGTGTTTTTGAACATTTTGCTACATTATTAATCAAAGCTCGTATTTTTTAAATCTGAACTTATATAAATTTAAGGATTTGTATAATTGCAATTATTTGCATTGTTTCATTTATGTAATTCATTAAATTAAGTAAAGGTTTAACATTTTAAATTAAGCATCACAAAAGTTTTGCGCTTCTTAATTAATATTGTCATTGTGAATTTCCTGTGTTTAATTTCCCATTTTTTTAAATCCATATAAGCTTTAATTGTTTTTATTTATCAAGTATGATTCCAAATAATATGTAGTTTATATGTAGTTTTTAGGAATCTTTTAGAAATCTTTCATAAATTAATTGAATCTTACATTGATAAGTAAGCAAAAATTTATTAATTAGTTAAATTTCTGGTAATTATTAAAAAATATTTTACAAGTGAATTAAAATTAAAATAATGTTTTCAGTGTAACTAGTTTAATTTTAGTTTTCAAATGTTGGCTTATTGCCTTCGTAATATTTGCTAAATCATATTTTACTAAAATTATTTTGCTTGCCAATGTAAGTTAAAATAATAACTTGAGAATCAACTATTTCTCACTTTTGGCTCATTGCTTACGTAATATTTGTTAAATCATGATTTTACTTTTTGTTCTTAAATACCTACAGGTTTAATATAATACAGCATCCTACAACGTTTAATAAATTTGTAAAGAAATAGTCAGAACATATTAAAATAACTATTACTTTTAAACATATATTTTAGCTCTAAACGAAAAGTCTAAAATAATAACGTATATCTCATAGTTTAAGCACATTAGATTTTAATTAAGGCTTTTAATGGAAGATTTCATGTAATAAGAGTTGAGACGATCGTAAAATAAAGTATAGAAATTGCAATGAACTGTAATGGTCTTTCACAGAATAAGATTTATTTTTCAATATTTTACATTTTAAATGCTCAAGTAATTCAAAATAAATCTAGATACATGCGCTGTTTCAATAGAAAAGACTGAATTATATCGTCTATTCAAGAATCTATCTGCCTTCGAAAATAAGTTGTGTGTTCGTTTGGAACAAAAGATAATCCCTGAGACCCATCAATGTTTAATCCTTTCAGATCAGTTAAACTGATTCACTCCAAACAACCTCTTCTGCTTCAATTTGTAGAAATTGTTTTGAAAAGTCAACATGCACGTATACAATTCTACGTTCGTTAAATACGCTTTTGAAATAAGGCTTTTGAGCATTAAAATGAACTCTGGGAAATAATTGAATACGAAATATTTCAGTTGTAATTTAGTCTAAGTGTATATATCGTGAAAGAAAATACATAATGAGTAATTTTTTACTGATTCCATTGTTAAAATAAAACATAATTTTTTTGTGCTATGTAGACTGCGTAGATTGGTAATTGTAAAAGATTACATTCCCACATAAAAATGTTATTTTTTTTATCTTGAAGCGCGTAGATTGATTAAAGAAAAAAGCTATGAGTGGGAAATTTTCTAATATTTTTTTTTAAATTTCCTATGAGCTGCACAATAAGTCTTCCCGATGAGCAGACCTGGTGCGTTCTCCAGAAGTGGTATCCACTCTTTCAGGACCACCACAATGGGTGAGATACCGTTGGCCATGTTAATTTGGACGTCTAGTTTCTGCCACACTAGATGGCAGCACCGAGACTCTATTTGGATGCTAAAGTGCACTAGGAATTTTAATTTTGCCGGAAATGCCAACAGCCAATAAGGCACTCCAGGGATCTTTTACATGCCGCATAATCATACGACATGGCCCTTGAGGATTTTCTGCATCCCGAAAATCCGGTGTCTGGGCCGGGGATCGAACCCGCAGACTTGGGCTCAAAAGGCCGACGACAAACCAACTGCGCCACCCCGGCACAATTTTCTAATATGGATCGAATAAAGTACTTGGGCAATATAATATGTGGTAACAATTCTGCATATGCGCTAAAAGCTTGTTTTGTGCAAATTATTTTAAAGATACACCCATTTAGGTTTAAAACCAAAGTTAACTTCATTCAAGAAAGTATCATGGAAGAAAAATAGCTATCAATAGTGATTATCTGATGAAAGTAGAGCTAAAATGATAAAAAAAAAAATCTAAATTAACATTAAGCCATTCATTCTCGTTTTCATTAATGTTTATAACATTTCTTTTATTAGTCATTTGTATACCGAATTTCATTCATGTCTATTACATTAGTTTTAATACTAAAACTGGTTTGGATCCTGGGTAAAACCATTAACGAATATTTACATTGCAAATTGCAACCCAAATATTGTTGTGCACTAATTTTTTCAAGGTAGCATGAAGAATAAAAGTTTTGATATTCTTTATCCTTTTGAAAAAAATACTCCAATTAAATATCATGCAAATGGTAAAAGGTTATGTGTTTTACATCAATTTGAGTGTTTGATAAGATTTACTTTATTTCTCTTTGCCATAAAACTTTTAATGGTGATATCGATGTGAGCTCTTTCCTCTTATCTATGATCTTTTTAGAATGTTTTGTTTTAAACTTTAAAATTATGTTTCTAAAATCCTGAAGGGGATGGCCACATGAAGTTTTTAATATACATTTATAGTCTTTAACATGCTTTCAGAAAAAAATTTGCTGAAATCCTTAGATTTCACACACACAATATTCCAATTTTCCGAGTTAATAAACCCTTTCATGGCAGCAAAACTCATTAAGCAAATCCGAAAAGTTCCCTCAAGTCTAAGTGGTGACATGTTTTAGAACAAATCAAAATATCTAAATTCTCGCTTTCGAATGATGTTAAATTAAGTGAAAAAAATTCTTGCAAATTCTTGGTTTCAGAATCTCTTGAACCTAGAATTACAGAGAGACGTGCCAAAAATGCGGTTCTTTTTCCTTTCGTATGGTAACGATTTACCGGAACCGGACATTCTGGTTTTCAAAATTATAATTCTTATTACCGCACATTTAGTAAAAATGCAACTGAGTAAATGGCTTTTATGCCGTGCTCTCAGGTAGTAGGATAAAATTATGAAATTTTACCACACTCATTACAGCATGGGAATGAAGCAACATCCCAGCTCCAAACAGCATGGCAACTCCACACAGCATAGCAATGAAACCATTTTTTATTATTGACCTTACCAAAAGTCATTACCAAAGCGCTTTGGTAAAACTTACCGTGTCTTTTGGCTTTCCCCAGAAACTCGGTAAATTTTACCATATTCTGGTAGTTTTGAATAGATGTTTTTTCTTAATATAAGCATTTTAGTTTTATTTGCTATTTTTCATTTTAAAGTAAAAACTACTGAAGAAAAGTAACAAAATTAATATTTTTATTAAGAATAACTCAATTAAAAAGATACACTTTTAAATTTAAAGCTTTTAAAATGTCTTAGAGGAAATGTGAAATTATTTTTTAAACTCATTAAAAAGTACAAATGTACAAAAATTTCAAAAAAGTGCATGCATACCTTTTTTTTAAAAAATTCATAAATTTGTTTTTCATATCCCTTTAATTCACAATCATTTTTTATCAATTCTAAGAAAGCTCAATTATTTTATTGAACAAGCAACACCATTTTAGAAAACCTACACAGTTATAAATTTTTCATTTTCATTCGAAAATATGAATAATGACGTATCAGTAATGCTTTTTTGAAGAAAGAAATTAATAAATGAATATTTGTCGTCCTTCGATTCACTTTTCTAGATGATTTAATTCTCTAAACAACTTCAAAAACTTCTCTCCAGAGCTCATAGATTATTAAAAGTAATGAAAAGAGACTTCAATAACAACTATTTTTTTTATCTTTCGTTCTGTTTGCTTCTCTCTGAAAGTAAAGTGATTAAGTAGGTCTTTAAAAGCAAATTTTATCAAAATAATCGCAGTTTTGTGGAAACAAATGGTATATAAAATAAGAAATTAATGCTCGCCTTTGGAATTTTAATATTGATTCACTCCTACGCTGTCGGAACCGTCAAGTTTAGCTGGTGAGTTAGTTTGATAGCTGTTTAAGTTGTGAAAGATAACGATAAGTAAATATGATTCTGAACTTAACAGCTAATTTAAAAGTTTTTCTAAGTGAATTATGAATGATTTTTCCTATGTCATTAGAAAAAGAAAAACATTTTGAAGTATTAATATATTGAAGCACAGTTTAAGTCATATTGTTTTGTCCTGTTCTTGACAACTCCTGAATTTTCATGATCTTTCAAGTATGTCGATTGAATCCTTACACTATGAAGTATACTATTCGGTAAACTTTCTGCATTTTTAGTAAAATGTTAATTTAAACCATTCTAGTCAACTTAGTAAATGTTAGGATCACTATTCTGTAGACTTTCTGCAATTTAAAGGTAACATGGTTTGTTATAAAATGATTAAAGAAATTATTTTAGCTAACTAATACTAATGGTTTTGTGATGAAAATTTATGTATTTATATTATGATTGATATAACGAAAAATTATTTAATAAATCCAGAAATGATAATTTATCATATGTTTATTTTCCGTTATACTTTTAATTTTTTAACATATTACAAAAGGAAAGATTGTATTTGTCAGTGCTTTATTTATGTCAACAAGCTAATAATTGTGTAAATTATGGTGAAATTTTAAAGGTATTCAAAATATATGGTGATTTAAAAAGTGCCTAACCTTTTTTTTAAGTAGATAACTCAAAAGGTAAATTAAAGGTAAAATTTATCAAAACCAGCTATACATTTTAATTGAAATTAGATATTAAAATGCCAGTCATGTCAACATGAAACAGTTTAGAAAATGCTTTTGTACCTTTGAATTAATTAATTTGTTTAAAAATTTGGCATCTTAATAGATAATTTTTTCCTACTTATTTACAAAGCAATAATTTTAATTTCTGTTAACAGACTGAGAAAAAAAACATCATCAGAAAATAGAAATATTTTTCCTGTCTCTGGTTCTAGTGAAACACACACAAAAAAAAAATTCGGTTATTTTTGCCGAAGTAAGTTGGTAATCACTTTTGATACAATGAACAATAAGATATGGTTTTATTACCATGCTGTTTGGTAGAAAATTTGATAAAAACTTGGTAGTTTTATCATGATACCTTAAAGTAAGGCATAAAACTCATGCATATTTTACTAAAATTACATGACATATTGTATTACATTTACTTTTCGGTTTTGCATATTTATTAAATTATATTATATTTTATTTATTTATAATTATTTATAATTTTAAAAAACAGAATTTCTGGTAAACCGTAACTATACGAACTGAAAAACTGCCAAATAAATGATTTAAATGCCGCAATTTTGGTTTTATGATCTGAATTATGGTTTTTCTTTAACAGAAAATCATTACCATCCAAGTATGTTAATTTTACTTTTTGTTCCACCAGGTACAAAAAACTTTATTGTGTAAATGAAAACTATTTTGATTATATGTTTCATTCTTTCAAAAGAAACTAAAAACCTTTTTAAAATCGAAAAAGTAATAACTGTGAAGATTTTGGCATGATTTAAAAACAGACAGAGATATTATTAGGTTTTCGAGCCGAATGTTTCTAGAAGCGTTAATTAATAGATGTTTTGTTTCTGTTTATTACTATTTAGAGGAATAAAGTACACATTTTTTATGCTACATTTTTATGTCTCGAAGGGTTTTTTTTATTCTATTCTTCATATCTTCTTCATATCGTTACCTTTCATTTGTATAAACATATTTCCTAACACCATCCAACACCTCCTAGAATAAGGAAGGCCTCAGCACGGATCAATTTAGTAGTCCGATGTGACGAAGTTAACTGCGCAGTTGATGAAAAATAAGAAAGATGTCATTACGTTCGGGGTACCAAGCTGCGCAGTGGTTGAAAATACGAAATATGTCATTACGTTTGGACTACTAAGGGATATTTATGGTAACCCGTGCAGAGGCCTACTCTTTTCTAGGAGGTGTTGCACCATCTCGGCTGTTTCATTACTATACTCGATTGCAATTCCAGAGAAACCATTATCCCGATGGAGAGAGCCTGTTTGCATCTAAATGCACGCCAAATGGATGCCAAGCTCACAGCGCAAACGTGTGTATCAACATCGCCAACTCTTGAAACGTTTCTCAGCCTTCTTTTTTCTAGCTTTCTTAAATCATGGGAAATGAGAACAAAATCTAATCAATTTACAAGCAATAAGAATTAATAAAAATGATATCTAATAATTGTTACAAATATATGTCGCATTTAAAGAAACTGATGAAAGAACATTAAATATTGTTTCTTTCAGACAATTTTCTTCTACAGCGAAACAAATGTAAAAATTTTTTATCGCACATTTCATTTGTTAAAAGCATGTCAGCATAAGGCGTGTCATTTTTAGTGATCCAACCAAATCCAATGATCTTGCAATGTACATATAGTTGTTGCATTTTTTTGCGAACGAATGTTCTCCTTATTTATTGAAATACGTCACCAAATCTGCAATTCTTGTAAGACTTCGAAACTATAACTCTTTATTTTAATAATTCTATGATATAAATCGAAAACAATAGTACGAATTAGATTTCCATAAGATAACGAAATCAAACGGAACTACATGCAGTAGCGGATGAATACTTAAATCCTATACTGTTATGCTTTTTTATAACTTGTAACGGAGTATAAGCATAATCATTACTTAAAATTAGATTATTATGAATCTGTTATTGCGCCGGCAACGAGGTTTCTACATTTTTTAAAAGTTTAAAGTATGAAAGAATTTCCTTTTCTCTGACATTTCTCTTGTCATTTGCCCTAATTTTCGTGCAAAATTCTGTAATCATTCTGTATCGTTCTCAACAAAATGTCAAAAATAAGGCGCGTTTTGAGGTCAAAATTTCTATTTTTAAACTTGTCATACTAATCTCGAGTGTTTCTGTCAGCTATGGCATCTTCTCCATGCACATCACAAACGTCACGAGCAGCTTTTATTGTAGCCTTAACACCTTGATTAAAGCAACGAAAGTGGTGTTAAAATTCTCCTTTTCCTCAACTTGAAATTACATTTTAATGATTTCAAAATTAACATAAATAAACTTGAACAGAAAAAGAAGCTTTACGGTAGAAAAAAATATCTACTTTCAAATTATCTAAAAAATTTCAAAAATATTTAATGACATGCAAAATATTAAAATTTTAAAAAAAGAAAAAACGGTAGAAGTTAGTTTCTAACCTCAATATCTAGAGTTTAAACTTTATAATTTCGTAGTTACAGTAAAAATCTTCGTTCTTAATTTTCTACGTGTCATTTTTAATTAATCTTTTTATTAAAACATTTTAACTTTAAAAAACATCTATTTATCATGGTTTAGTTTTTATTTATTAAAAAAATAATAGTTTCTGGTATTTATTTTAAAGTTATCTAAAACTTAAGCCTTTTGACACTATAACGAAACTTGCTTCTTCAAAGAAATGTTTAAACATTTGAATTGTTTAATGGCTTTTTTTAAGTGCACATTAAAGTTGAAGAAAAAGACACGAAAAACAAATAATAATTACTTTTTTTAAGTCTTTCTAATGAAGATTACGGTTTTCAACAATCTGAGCAAAATAGAAAAAAAAACGAAAGTGATTTAGTTGTTTTTTATAGTGTTTCAAAAGTATAAAACATAACGATGGTTTTAGCGAGCACTTAGGATTTCTGATTAAAAAATAACTACGACAAACTTTTTTTATGAATATAATTTGAATCGAGATTAGATTCTTTAGTAAAAAAATAGATAGCATAAACAGATAGCTTTTCAAAATGACATTTGTTTTTACAAAAGCAATCCGTTGCTAAAAACAAAAATTTTGTTTGTTTGAATGATTAAACTACTAAGGATTTATTTTTTAAGAGAAAAAAATTTATTTGTCTTCTTCAACAAAATTTATCTCGGATATCAATGCTAATCGTACTTCATTTTCTTCTTTCATTTGTGATTTTTGTATTTACATAATCTAACGCCGAAAAAAAGGTAAAAACAGAAATAGTAAATTTCCTTTTTCTTCTTTTGAATATTAAATATATCTTTCATTTAAGCCGATAAAAGTAAAGCTTTTATTTGCAAAAACTGTCTTTTTGGTATTTTTTTAACTTCATTTTTCTAGTGAAATGCATAATATTTTATGAGAAAATTGACTTAAATAGATTGGAATATAAATATTTTACTCTAAAAAACGAAAAGAAATTGGAAAGAAAAATGAAAGCATATATTGCAATGCAGTTATTTTGTTTATATATTCCAGGATCACCAGCAATAATAACTGACAAAGACTAGACTTTTCTCTAAAATATTTTGAAATTATTTTTAGATAAACCATAACTAAATAGTCTTAAATTTAATTATCTATATCTCATACTTATAGTACCTTATGCATTTTATTATGTAGTCAATTTCATTATAAAGTCAATTTAAAAATATGTCGTTCTTTCAGTTTGAAAACTAGTCATTTTTGCATCGTTTCCTCTTTTAGCACACAGTGTAAGAAATTTGGGATCAAATTATGATATAAAGTACCGGCACTTTGGGTACATCATCTATAAATTCCATTTTACCGTAAAATCGTAATTTTTAGAGAAATTGTGTAATTAGTGATTCAGTTATTTTACGGTAATTATTACCGTAAATATCACGGTATATCAGTTTTTTTGTTCCGTAACATGTTCCAGTGAAAATGGATTTTACGGTAAAGAAGTGCCATATTTTTTCCGTAATTTGATACAGACTTTTTTGCAGCGTACATTCATTACAGTAAACTTACTTACTGTTATGTTTTCATAATTCATTGAATCGGATAAATAAAACCTCTTCTGCGAATTTCGGAATTCTTAGCCCCCTTGTATGGTCAAGACTGTAAAATTCTTTGATTTTGAAAACGATAACGTTTTGTAATTTCTACATTTTATTGAATAAATTGGCTTACTAACAACTTTTCTTATTCTATAGGTTTAAGTAATTCAAAGTAAGTTGATATAAACAAACAATTGAGTACTTTGTTTCTCACAAAACAGTCCTAAAGACTCTGTTTCTCTCTGCACCTCAGTATCCACGAGCCTTTATCACCAGCAGTGTTTAGAAAGTGGCAAAAATTATAAATAAAACATATTTGCTCTTGATTTTTTTATAAAACGCAAGATGAATATAAAATAAGTTTTTTAGTATATGATCTCGTGACGATCATACAGTTGAAAAGAAAAAATAATGAAGTTTTTGTAAAAAAGAAATTGTAAAGCATGTGCTCAAAAATAAGGCTAAAAACTATTACACAGATATAACTTCTGATTATAAAAAGCCAAAAATGGAGTTGGAATGATATTTTTAAGGCTAAAAACGATGGTGATAGTCAGAGAGAAAGAAAAAATTATTCAACGATTATCTGTACTGAATCATCATTGCCGACAATGAGAATGAAGCTCAGTCTTTCTCTTCATATCTGTCTAGTGTCACCACTATTAGGGCATAAAATAGAAAATATCATTCCCACTTGGTGTAAAGTTTTTTTTTCATTAAAAAGTACAATTCTATGGGGGGAAAATAGCTGTCGCCATTCAAATATTTCAAAATTCTATCACTTTAACCATTTAAAAACTGGATAATGGTTTTATTTTCATTCTTAAACGCGTGTCTTATTAAACCTTTTTACTAAATTTTATTCCATTCTCTCATTTTGCAGTGAAACGATTCCCCATAAAACGCCGAAATCAAGCATTAATGACTGTGGTCAGTAAGCCGGTGGGTGACTACTTGGATCAGTCTGTGAAGTTTCATGAATGCAGTCTGTTTGCATTCATGAAACGAGGGTGTGTGGTATTAGTCCTCGTTAAATGGTTCTACTGTAAAGTGTTCGGCTTAGCTCGCAGGTCGTTGCCAACCAAAACGGAGGAGCTACCCCCTCTGCAGAGGATTGAAATTCTTATTATATGTTTTCGGATCGTCCTCGGGTATGTTTTCAAGACAGTCGCCAGTAACCTATTGTGCAGCTTTAGTACGACGTAAATAAAGAACCTACCAACCTCTCATATTGAGAACATAGGTTCGCCAGAGACCAAATGTGTGCAATGTTGCATTATAATCATTTTTTGGGATGGGTCATCTACAGTTTTTCATATTCTCCATCCGTAGTGAAATCTAACAATTTTAAATAAATAATCAATTGATTCACTTATTCAGTTCAATAGAAAAAATTCCTTCAAATTTTTACAGTTAACACTGGAAAGACTGAAATACCTATATTGCCCAAAAGCAGTCAAAACTACTACATTGTGAAAGAATAACTAATCTACAAAAAAATTTGTTTAAAATTAATTTTTAATATTTTTGATATTATTTTCAGTTATATAACAAGTTATTAGTAATTATCAGCAATAAAAATGAATTATTGGCCATAGATGGCGCCACTGAAAAATAAGAACAATCGCACCCCCTCTGCCTAAACAGGCATACGTCAACAACTATAAAAAAATTTATAAAAGTCACAAAATTCTAAGAAATTGTGTCATTTTGTAATTAAAATGAAAAAACAGTCGAAGTGACTTCTTTGGGCAATCTAGTGTTAAATTTAAAAATCTTTATCTTTTAAATTTAAAAGACTTTATATTATTTATTCGCAACATTTTATAGTGATTAGTTAAAGTTGCATCCTGTAATTTCTTATCTTATCTGACAGGTGAAGGATGAATGGAAGTATGTTGCTATGGTTCTCGATCGTCTCTTCTTATGGATGTTTACGGGAGCTTGTGTTATCGGTACAGCAGGCATTTTTCTACAAGCTCCTCTGATCTACGACACTGATCTACCAATAGACGTCATCAGCTCCAAAGTGGGTCATGTTCTGGACGTGTAGCACATAGTCTGCGAGAGGAATCAAAATCATGATGTGTTTCGTGTGTTAAGAGCCAAGATAAAATATGATGGCTGTCAGCATTTAATTATCCTCCTCATATGTCAACTGATGAAAATGTGATGAATTATCATCCTTAGGAGAAAGACTAGATAATGATTTTAGTTTGAACATGGTATTAGGTTGACAAGAAGCTAGATTTTATGAGTTTTTATTTATTTTTATCCAGGAGAGATTTTTGTTAAGTTTTATGTATGAAAATATTACTTGTGAGGTTAAAATTGTTGCTGTCTCCTAATGTTGAAGCATACATTCTCTAAGAAATATGATAAAATATGATTTATTAATAAAAATTTATTTTGTACAATACACAAACATTTACAGTTGAATAATTTATTTAAAAAAAATGGAACTCCAAATAAGAAAACGAATATAAATATTTTTAAGGAGTCAATTAGAAGTATGCAGGTATTTACAAACGCTTTCATATTAAATTTTATTTTAAAAAAACGAGGCATATCTTGAAAATTTTCGGATTACAAATTTTTTCTTCCACAATTGGCTGTAATGTTGTGTGAGATATGTAAAATAAACCCCGAAATATCTTTTAATTTAGTGGTTGGATTTTCATGTACCAATATACAATCTGAGTGATAAGATGGTCTAACCTTTAACTGTAAGATTTATCATTAAATGCGACCTAAGCTAATAAATCTCACGAGCAAGATACGGATGCCTCGTTGTGATTAAAGCATCAACAATCTCACCGGAGATTCAAGCAGAAGCGGGTTCGTTGGCACAAGGCCCAGAGTTACGTACCCGAGGAACACCACAATTGCCTCGATGAAGAAAATATGCTCGTGAGTCTCCATCGGTCACTCTTTTTCTTTATTAAAACTTCAAGAGTAAAGCGCTTATGCAGCAGTCAATTGTTGACTAAAAAAGGTCAAGGAGGGTAAGGCCTCAAAGTTCCAAAAAAAATAGCAATGTGGGCAGCATTATGCACTGACCACTTTGTTTTCCAGACAAGCTTGTATCCTTCTATGTGAAGCTGCGTAGATCTACAAGTTAGAGAAAACAATTTTAAAATAGTGTGCAAATTTATTTTATTGCTTAAATAGTTCATGAGTTATAGCGAAATACGTAACAAGGATGACTAACATTAAGCGGTCCAAACTCTGAAATGTTCTCTTGACTAAATTATTGGGACCATATTTACCAGATAACAGTTGGATTTTCTCTTATATCTTAAGGGTAAAAAAACCAAATCATTCGCTAAAAGTCATGTTTTTCAAGGAAAAAAAACAAGTCTTGAGTCATTTGCTGGCTGTACTTTAGACCCACGAACTATTCAGATTTAATTTCAATTCCTGAAAGCCCAAATACTGGATCAAAAATTATTGTGACATCAATCAAACATTAGTCAAATCACCTATTTTTTATTTTATGTTATTTACAATGTTCAAGTTAGTTTTATGTTTATTTAAGTATATAGGTATGTAAAGCTTCCTTAAACATTGATATTAGGAGACAGCAACATTAAATAAAGTGTTGTAGAATGAGAAAACAGTTTAAAACTAATATTTTAGACAAAATAATTACTTTAATAAACTTTTATTTAAAATGAAAAGAAAATGTTAACACTAATGACACTCGTAACGTATTTGCTAAAAGGAAAAACACTATCTAAAATTCTAATTTTTAAAAAATTTTTAAAATCATGTTTATTAAGAGTCCGTGTAATTCTAATGCAGTTGGATTGGATTTGATGTGAAATTTTTATTCGATTAAAAAAAAAATTGCTAAAATAATTATACAGTTAAGCATTATTTAAATATAGTTGAGCATATAATTATTATAGCAAGCTATTTAGCACATCAAAAAAATTTACTAATATTTGTTTAACATCATTTGATTTTTTTCTCTTTGTAAATAATTTAATTTTAAAGGACACAAGTAATCTACAGGTATTTAATTGTCTTAACTTAAAACTCTGTTTTGAATGTGTCAGTATGCAAACCATGGACTTACTTTTTCAACTAGAGTAGCATGATTTTTAGCCTAGTGCCAGTGCCATAATTTAGCAATTGTTTGATTACTTAAACAAACTTTTTGCATAAAAGTCAATTTCAAAAATTTAAACGCATTATAATTTTTTTATTTAAAGATTCATAGTTTGAGTTTTTCTATTAGACAAGTTTAATTATTCAGATATTGAGTTTTTTTTAAAAACGAATAACAATTTAAATAGAAAAACTACATTTCATAGTTTATTAATTGGTTTCTACAGGTGTAAAACATATGAATTAAATATTAAACTTGTTTATTTTGAGCAAAAGCGCTATTTTATGAGTATTATTTAAGGAAATACATACGTTATAGCTTTTTTTTTATGGATTTTATAATTACTTTTATTACTACCATAAGTCGTAATAATCCTTTTATGATATTGATGCATAAATTTTAGAAAAAAGTTTCTTTTAAAGTAATATTCATATAATAATTTTAAACGGAAACAAATAAAAGGAAAACTAAATTATGCATTTTCGAAAATTGATCATCACGAAGTCAATTTCAAAATGAAAGCTACATACATGGTTTTCATATGATGAATAAAACTGTTGTAAATATGTATATAAAAAAGATGAAGCTAAATTATATTTGTATCTGAGAAAAAAGTGCCAAATTTGAAGAAAATAAATGCTAAAGGAAAATGTTAAAATATAATTATGAATTAATTCAATGTTAATTAATGCAATGTTAATTAATGCAAATGCTTAAATTCAAAATTAATTTACCCATTTTTATATTTAGAATAAAATTTATTTTTAATCAAACATTATTAATCTTTAAGAGGCACCTAAATTAATTTGAAATTTTTATGGAAATAAATAAACAGCATATTTAATCAGCTTTTAATAAATGCAGTTTATAATTAAAATTTTAAATTTTTCGAGTTTATTTAAGCTTTCTGAAGTTATAAATATAAAAAACTTTCTTGAATGTACAAATAAGTATTTGATTAAAAATATTTTGATACAAGAGGCTCAATCTGATATTTTTAGTCAATTGTCGTATATTTAATACCAAGTTTGAATATTTTAATCCAACCATTTTTTCGATTGAAAATTTTTCACATTTTAATCATAAATTTAAAAAATTTTTTAATCATTTTCATAATTTTTTTATGTATCGAAACAAAATAAATATAACTATTGTGAAAATGTAGACTATCTAGTGCAAAATTTATCGATTGCATTTCTTAAAAAGATCTAATGAATGTCTTTGATTGAATATATAAGAAAAAGAAGATAAGAATGTGTAGAGCATTGATTGTATTAAAATATGATATAAAACTCACAAGTTAGAAATTATCGATAAAAAATCTCAATTTCGATACTTCATCTAAATCTACTGTATTTGCCTCTAAATCCTATTTTGAATTCTACTTTTACTAATAATTTATGACAATTTGGCGAAAAGTTTGGATTTTTTATTTTAAATTTACTAGGAAACTTAATGTTTTAGTAAGAGAAAGTTTAGCCAAATATTCAAATGTTCAAGCAACCTTTTACCAAATAATGAAATGAAAGTTCAGGGGAAATTTTGACAAATAATCAAATGTTCTAGGGAATTTTTATCAATACATGTTTCTAGATAACTGCACCGTAAAAAATTCCAAATCAAATTACAGTAAAAATTAGTGCTGAAAGTTCTTTGAAATGCCGAAAAGTGCCGGCACTCAGGGTGCCAATATCCTTTACTATAAAAGCCATTTTTAACGGAACTTGTTTTCAGAATAAAAAATCTGATATACTGTATTTATTATAGCAATAATTGAAGAAAAATCACGGAATCACTCTAATTAAATAAATATTACTGTAAAAATTAAGATGTTATATTTTACAGTAAAAATGGATTTTGCGATTGATGCACCCAAAGTGGCAGTACTTTATACCATAATTTGATCCGGAATTCTTTACAATATAATAAAAGTTTTGCTTAATTTCTGGGACTTATCTGCTAGTGTAGGTTTTTCATTATTTCATGGACTTTCTGAGAAACTTTTTTCCCTCAAAACTGCAAAAAGTTTTCGGTTATGTCTTTTTTTTTCTTAGTTTAAACAATAATTGTTTATTATTTGAGTGATAAAAAAATATCAAAAAATATTATGTAAAGAATTTTATTTTTTAAAAGAGATAAGATTGCAAATTCAGTGAATAGTTTGAATTTTGTTCTTTTTACTTTTATTGTACATTTATTATAAATATGTAAATAATATTATTTAGTATTTATTCCTCGAATCCAAATAAAATGTTTAAGTTATTGTGCAATATTGTAACATTTTATTGTTAAATACAACTTTTATAACAATGTTTAGCAGCAACAACGCACAGGGGAAATTTTCCCTACTTAAATCATTTTTGTTTAATCTCGAGGAATAATTTGCACAAATGTGTTTGGTATATTTTTAGAGTAAGCCAGCTTCAAATATACTAGCAACGAATATAATGTAAATAAATGAAATAAAATTACTCTCTAATTTTGTATTCAATTTAGGAGTTTGTAGAATTCATGATTAGTTCATTACAATAATTTTGCAAACAATTTGTAAACTCACAATTTAAAGCATGAGATCATTAAATTATCATAACCAATTTTTGAATTGTTTCTGAAAAGATTTAGTAACTAAATGAGCTAACTTCATTTGTAGAAATTACAAATATTTTTACATAAATTTTATACTTAAACATTTAGATAATGCTGTTTCGATATAATTTGAAAATATGTTTTTAAGTATAGATACAAATCTATTTTAGAATATTATTGTGAAAAATATGGTTAAAATTTTTGAAAATGGAAACCAAAAATTGTGTCTGTAAATTATACAAACTCAATTTTGTAGAAATTTTACAATTTTTAATTTATTAGATATATTGTCATTTAAAAATATTTTTTTAAATGCAATAGAATCAGTCGTATTTGAAATATTTTTGTCATAGTTGGTTGTTGCTAACTAGAATTAAACTAGGCTATTGATAAAAAATGTGTAGGTTAGAATTGCCTTCATAGTTATTACTGCATATTTGCACACCATCTCAATGTCGCAGGTTGTACAAGTTTATGCCTTAGTCATTATAAATATTCCTCATTGATTTCAATATGGTGATATTTTATTTTAGGACATATTTGAATTTTAAATGTTTCTATATTATATGTGTAAAATGAATATTTATTTTTTGTACTATTGTATTGAAGTTTTAATTATTCGTAAAAATCAACTTTTTTACGAGTTATTAAATATTGTTCTTCGAAACTACATTTTTGAATAATATTGTTTTTATTATTCTATATAATGTAATATTTTATTATTGCAACAATTTCATAACTGTTTTAACACTATTTTATTTATTTATTTTTATTTATTACTGTTACAAATTGAGACGTGGTGGGTTACAGGCAATGCGTACATATGAATAATGTGCAATTTATAATCAGTACTGGACATATTATTATAATAATTTCGTTTTTATCTTATATGTTAAAGTTAAAAAGCAGAAAAAAATCTTTATTTTTAAACTTGTTTTATACGTTATTTTAAAAGTATTAGTTACGTTAATTTTAAACTTATTTTAGGTCTCTGTTGCATGAGCATTTCAGTATTTGGTAGGAACATATATTGCCTTTCATATTGCTTGACATTGATTCAATAGATTTTTATTTAGTTTCCATTTCATACTTTTATGGAAAAATAATACAAGAGGATAATTCCTTATCATTATTTACTATCATTGTTTCTTTTTTCAAAACAGAATAAGGCTTTACTTACCTTATTCCCTGCATTACTGATACTATTGGAAATTTCGTTGATATGTTATGTAGTACAAACAGTGTTATAAAGATTCGGTAAAATTACAGGCATAAATATGAACTTGAAATCTTCAGGAAAATATTTGTGATTTTTAAAAAATATTATTTCTTGGAAAAAGTCATTACATACTTAAAAAAAGAAAAATAAATCAAATTATTATAATAATTTAGCCAGTACTGTACGTTTATTTGAGTTTTCATTAAGTCTAAACAATACAATTTTTTTGTTATTATATTTGTGATTTTTTTACGTAAGAGAAGCTCTAGTTATTTTTCTACATAGATTCAATTCACACGAGTGTTATTTTACTTACAAATACTTAAAAATCAAAATTCCATTGCAAACCTTTTTTGAATCTTTAATAAAAAACTGCTAAAATTATAATCAAAATATAATACAAAAATACTAAAAATAATTCAACTTGAAAAATTTATTTTCTCATTAGTTTTTTAAAATTTAATAGAAAGAGTACAACATTTATATTTAGCAGTACATTATTTTTAACTATTGTAATAAAAAGTTTTTCGTTTTATTCAAAAAAAAAATTTAATAGAAAGAGATAGAAGAGATCGCAAATTCTAATTCAGTACTACCGAATTTTAGCCATATTGTCCCAATTGTACCTAACCAATGAGTTGGTATAACTAGAAACTTTTAGTTAGTTGGTTACATAATTAATAATAATTTTATTAACTAATAAAAAAGTTACTTGCAGAAATTATTCTATTCATATTCCCAGTTTCTTCTTCTAACTATTAAAAGAATAAACTCTCGTTAAAATGAAGCTGATTACCTACTAGAGAGAATTCAAAAATAAATTATTCAACTAATATAATTAGATAGTTTAAATTATGAATACTTAAATTAGAACAAGGCAATTTTTTCCTGAAAACATCATAAAGTATTGTGCTCACGTCAACTTTATGCGAGATACAGTCGAACTCGTTTATATCGAGCACAAAGGGACCGTAACATGTACTCGTTAAATCCGAGTGCTCGTAATAAACGGGTCCTTAAGGCAGACGTGCAACCAGAAGGGGGGGCTTGGGAGGTCAAATGATTGAGTTGACTTAAAATTTAATTAATACTTACTTTAATTACATTAATTAATTTAATTAAATACTTTTCTTAATTTAATGACAACTAACCCCCCAACCAGCAAAAAAATTTCTAGTTGCGCTACAGTCTTAAAGGAAAGAATATATAAACGGAAAGAAAAATAAAGGAAAAGATTCTTACCAAAACATTTATTTTTTTCATTAATTTAGATATTTAAAATAGTCTGTCAGCTTACTTTGAACTCGCTCATTTCACATCATTTTGAAAAAAAAGATAAGACAGAAAGACTAAAAAGATGAGAAAAAAGATTGCAAGACAGAAAAATATTGCTCGCTAAAATCGGGTCTTGCTCGTTAAAAGCGACTTCTGTTCGATAGACTTAACATTGATCCAACCAAATATTCTCGTTTCCCTCGGTAAATCCGAGTTCTCGTTAAATCCGAGCTCGTTATAAACGAGTTCGACTGTACTTATATTTTTATCCAAATTCAATCTTGAATATGAAAAAAATTATTCGCAGCATATTACAGCGTTTGAGCTTTCAGCTTAGTATATTTTTATACAGTTTTCAATTAAACAATCTTCAATAAATTTAAAAAAAATTCAATAAATAATATTTTTTCTTAATTTAAGAACTGGTTTTTATTCTTTTATTAATTTAAAATGCATTCAAGGTCTTTTAAGTAAAATACGCTCAAAAAACTGAATTTCATTAACTATTTTAAAATTTCATTTATTTAAAAACAAACAGAAAATATTAATTTTATTTACATAATGTAAATATATTTTTTTAAATTTTTACTAATTTAGAAAAAAAATAAAAATAAATTGTTTTTAAATTTTACCTCCCTAATTAACAAGGTTTTGTTTAAATATTTGTTTTTAAAATTAAAACTACGCTACGTTCTTTCAAAAGTTCTAAAATATCTTAATGTGAAATGCAATTGACACATTTTTAATCAATTCATGTAATGATATATAGTACAAACTAAAACAGTGTAATGTATAAAATTGGATTTTACTGCATAACTTATTTAATGATAACTTGCTTTTTTTAGAAAATAATGACGAATTGTTTTTGTGCCCTTAAAGTATATCTGCATCAAAAATTAATATTCATCATCAACGTGAAAAATTGCATGAGAAAAAATACATTATAATTTTTAAACTGACGCATTTTTTTATATATCGCCCCCTTTGTAGTTCTGCATATTTCAATATAGTTTGAACAACTTCACAAGTCGTATAGTTTTTGAATTAGGAAATATGTATAATAAATAATATTTCCCAAAGCAATAATATTGCTCTACCAATTATGTCCTTTACATCCTTTATTATTAATGTATACTCTTTTCCCAAACTATTTTTGGCTAATTTTATAGCAATTGGGACCACTTACAAATAACAGGACCACAATAAAGCAAATGACCTTCACTTTTTTGAACTAAGCTATTTTTATCATAAGGCAATTTTACGCACTTAACACGTTATTTTGAAATTATCCACTTAAAATCTACCGGACCACGCTATTGCAAAAGACCTTTACATTTTTTAAAAAATAAACAGTTTTATAATGCTATTTTATGCACTAACAAAATTATTTTACAACAATCCACTTACTTTATATCTGTTTAAAAATTAAAGGACCAAACTAAAACAAAAAACCTTCACCTTCAGCAACTAAACAACTTTGACATAATACCATTTTACGCACTATCCACATTATTTTAGTGTACAGTGCTCCAAAGAAAACGGACCACCCTGAAAAGCTTTTGATCTAATGATCAGATCTTCACTTTCGAGGACTTAATATTAATGGTTTAAGGAGGTGTCCTCAAATATGCTAATTAATCAATTCAGACAATATTTTAAGGTACAAAATCAGACACAATAAATATGCCTTTTTTGATCGATTTAGATTTCTGACCAAAACATTTTAGGGGTAGCAGCAATCTAGAGAGCTATTCAAATTTGAACCCTTTAATGGTGATTTTATTTCTTGCTTATTTCGCCATATCTCGAGAATTTTTTAAGTAAATCGAAAAATTTTGCTGCTCACAATTATAATATTCATCACTTCAAAAGGAATTCCATGCAAAAAATAACTTTTAGTAAATATTTATTATTTTTTATTATTTTATTTAATAATAGTGGAAAGAATTTTGAATTATAAGGTATAAATTTCTTTTCGTGATTTTAAATTTTAATTGTTAACGTAATTTTAAATGGCAAAATACAAAATTTGACCGAAATCGGTCAAATATTTTAAGAAAATCGAATTTAAAAAAAAGTCGTATAGTTAAAATTCGATACAATTCCTAGAACGTACAGATTCGATCATTAGATCAATTTTTATGACTCACTGTACATTATATTTCCATTTGAGTTTGAATGACTCAGCAAAAAACCAACTAACTCGAAACATTTTATTAAATGCATTGTAGAGAAACATTACATTATCTTGATACAATGCTTTTTTGTCAATTAGACAATTTATAAGAATGCACTTTTTTAAACATTGAAATTAAGGGTCAAAATTTGTTCTATATTACTTCATCATTGATAAATAACTAATTTTTTATTACGTAAAGATGTACAATATTTCTGAATTCCTCGGAAAAACAAGATTTCAACTGAAACTTTAAATTAGTAATTTAACATTGCTAGATCTCTAACATAATTTACTAACAAAGAATACATGGATAAAATACATTAATCCTTTTAGTAGATTTTGAACAAGAATTCAAATTGTATGTATAGAGTAACTACGCAGTTCATTTTCTAGTAAATGATCCCAGTTCAGCTCCACCTCTGCATTACACTTGAAAATATCATTCTTCAGTTACTCCAGTCCTATCGGTTACGGTGTTTCTCTTACCTTTTCCTTTATTTTTTCCCTATTATTTATTTTTTTTCCTTGGAAACTGGGTTTCTTATTCTCCTACCAGTTATAAAGCTTTCATCATCGGCATTTTCATTTTGACGACGATTGATATATTTCGGTCACATAAAACGAAACAACTCTTCTTCTATTTTAATTATGAGCGAATCTATTTTTTACTTTTATTTTGCCGGTAAATAAAGCGAAAAATCTGAGAATTTGAATATCAGCTTATGGCATTTGCGTTGTGTATATTATTATAGATAATGAATCATTATATATATATATATATATATATATATATATATATATATATTGAATTATATACTTCATTAGAATAGAGAGCCAACTCTTAGTCTATTTTGAGAATCAGGTTTCTAATTTCCAATAAGCGTATTGCTTTTCTATCCCATTTAATTGTTATGTCATCTGTTAGGGAGCAAAAAGAAGCTAAATGCTAGTTTCAAATTGCATTAGAAAGTTTTCTCCGATCGCGATAGTATGACTAACTCGAGTTTTTTAATTCGTGAAGTTAGCCCACTGTTCAAATAAAATAATAAAATAAAATCCTTCGTGTGGTATGTGTAATAAACTTTCACAACAATTTGCATAAACATAATAAAAATTTTGCATTTATTTATGCTGACCATCACAAATGTAATATTAAACCAGTTGTAACTCAATTCAAAGTCTTACGTCATAAAAATTAATGATCATCAGTTTTTTTCTTCAGTTTTCATTAATATGCTGTTTCTGACATGCTATCCATAATTTATATTAACAAAGGTATTTTGAATTCAAGAGATAAATAAAATTTAAGGATAGTGAAATTGAAAAAGAAAACTCATGATATTATCTTTGTGCATATGTCTGGATTTAAATTGAATAAAGGCATTGAATTCTATTTAAGTGTTTTTGGTATCAAAAAATAAAAGCTAAGTATTGTGAAATAGAAATAACTTTATATAGTTTGTTTCATCGCAGTTATTTGCAGTTAAATACTGTTTATTTTAACCCATTTTTGGCCAAGTATAGTTATTTTGACCAAGTATAGTTATTTCTATTGTGAAATAGTTATTTATTATAATAGTTATTGAGATAGTTATTTCTATAACTATATATAATTTGCTTCTTCGTCACAGTTATTTGAAGTTAAATACTGTTTATTTTAACCCATTTTTGTCCAAGTATTGAAATTTTATAAAACGGGATGTTATTTTCATTTAAAAATGCTTAAATTACATTCATTAAGACACAAAAAAAAGTTTCGTGCATGAAAATAATACTTTATTTAAGAAATAAAATGCACTATTGGAAAAATCATTTAGTGGAACACAATTTTTTATGACATTTGTTTTAATTATATTCAGAACTCAGTTGCAATATTTTATTCATAGAACTTTCATCTTCGATCTATCATAAAAACATAGGATTATTGTCAAGTTGAATAATTATATATTTTCATTAAGTCGAATTTGTCAATACTAGTTTTAAGTTTTAAAAAAAACTAGCGTTGTTTAAAGATTTCTCAAAAGGAAGTGTTACCTCTAATTGAATTACTAATATTTTATAGATGTGATCAGAACCCTTCAAATTAGCAAAAGCTAAACTCTGAAAAATATACGTCACAGTGATAATAAAAAAATATTTATTCAGATAGTTCTCCGTCACAAATTTCTCGGAAAAAATGGTTAAATAACAATGTATTTAATTGTTATTTTACACTAGAAAAATTTATTTACTTGTTATTTCACACAGGAAAATGTTTTTTAATTTTTATTTTTTACTGGAAAAAACTTACAAAACTGCATGCTTCATATTTTAAAAGTTTCCACGGACCAAAAAGCTCCATTTAGTTTTTAGATGTATTTTTTAAAAAAGGCAGATTATAAAATTTTTAAAAAAATAACGAACATTTCTAGTTAAATTTTATTTCTGGAAATAATTTTAAAACCGTTTATTTTCTTTTTCATTATCTCGTTTTAAGTTATCAAAACTGTTCTTAAAATTTTAAATGTTAAAGTATGCTGTGATACTTTTACCCATAATGTTTTCCAAATATTTGCCTACATTTAGAAACTCTCATGAGAGTTTTCTTTAAAACTTAATTCATGCCACACTCATCCAATCAGAAATATTGCTGAATCGTAATATTTGTACCATGCGCCATAAGAAAAGGAAGAAAAAAAACAGACTACCCTGAATAACTTTTGATCTAATGATCTGATCCTTACGTTCTATGACTCAATCTTAATGGTTTGAGGGGGTGATCTCAAAATAGGCTAATTAACTAGTGCAGACAATATTTTAAGTCATGATATCCGACACAAAAACGCACTTTCTCTGAATTAACATACCTATTTTTCAAAGGATTTTGATTTTAGATCCCTAATATATAGGGAGTAGATCAAAAATTTCGACCTCCTAATGATAATTTTACTTTTTGCGTATGTCACCATGTCTCGAGATTTTCTTAAGCGAATTAAAAAATTTTTGCACTCAATTATAAAATTCATTTTTCCAAAAATAATTTCATGAAAGAAAGAAATTTTTGTAAAAATCCATTGCTTTTTATTTAATAACAGTCGAACAATTTTGAATTTTAAGGTATAAAAATTTTTAAACCATTTTAAAGTATTTAAGTGTAATTTGGCAAAAGATTAAAAAAGGCATCATTCATATGCTTTCTAACAATATATTTGTCGAATATGGGTATAACATAACAAATTATTAGCTATTAAATTGTTTTATAGGAAATGCTTGAGAATTATGTAAAATTTTAAACTGAATTCAACATGTTTCTTCTAAAGTAAAATGTAAATTAAATATTCATTTAAAATTTAAAAGAGGACAATTGTTAAAGAAAGAACTATGCTCTATATTTTTAATTTCTTCTAAAAAGATATGCTAAATTTGGAATAAATTTTTCTGAAAATTAATCTCTTTTTTAACTTGTGCTTTTCGGAGCAAGAAACATTTTGTGTTTCTAAAAATTCCCTTTTTAGTTGGTTTTTTTTTTAATACAAAACTCAATTTATAATATTTAAATTATCAATACTTTTTAATTCTTCAATTTAATACTGCAAATAAGTTAAATTATTCACTTTTTGATGTCATGTCTAATTATATTTCATGATTTCTAATTATATTTCTTATTTCAGTTTAGTGCTTTTTTCCAATCCTATTTTTGGGATCTTTTAATATTTCGTCAGAAAATACAATAAACCAAATTATTTTTGTATGAAATTGAAAAGTATGTAAAACTCTTGTGCAAGGTATGTAAAACTATAAAATCATTATGATTTGTGATATTTCAAACTTATTGTTTATTTTTCTTATGCAACGGATCATATTTGTAGCGTTTCGAATAATTTTCTTAAATTTTAAACTCCATCTTGTTGAATTGAAAAGTTTTGTTGTTGCTGGTGATAGTGTTTGTGTAGATTTGTGAGTAAAATTGTTACATGGTTAATAAAATGTATCAAATGATGTGGTTATTTCATTTAACATAGTTGTCCTTAACACAGTTACATAGCTTCTGCAATATGGTATTAACAGATGCGATCCAATTTTTGAAACGTAAGACAGTTTATACCTACTTTCTTTGATACCAGATTGTATAATACTAATAGATTATAATTTGGCGAAATTATTAGGTGTACTATAATATTCTATGAAAAATCTATGATACTATGATACTATATTCTATGATTCTATGATACTATGATTCTATGATACTATACAGTTTTATTGTTTTTACGCGACTGAAACCTGTTAACACTTGTTTGCGTTCGCGTATCAATCGGTTAAATTTTACGATATATAATAAAAATTCGACTATTGGATAAATTAGAAGATATATTATAGAAATATAGAATAATTATTATATCAGGTAATATATTAGAATATTATAATAATTAGACCAAATTATTAGTCTCACTGTTGTGCTTTAATAAATGCATGTTTTGCACGAGTTTATATGCAATACTTGTTTACTTAAACATACATGTAATGGGTTTTTATTCAAGAGATTTTCAATGTACTTCCTATTCGTATTTATTTAAAAAAATAAATAAAAAATAAAAATAATAAATAAATAAATATATATATATATATATATATATATATATATATATATATATATATATATATATATATATATATATATATATATATATATATATATATATATATATATATATATATATATATATATATATATATATATATATATATATATATATATATATTACCCCTTTGTCACACTGCGCGCTACGTTACATAAGTTTATACTTATACTAACAGTTTCGAAACAAACACATGTTATTATATCATGTTTCAACATTTACTTTTAAACTTTAACAGTGCATTTTAATGATATTTGAAGACCAAGGAGGAAAAGCAGTTTATGTCCATTTGTCACAAAAATGGAGATTGGGTCGCCATCACTTTCATTTCGAGGATTACTAAGCTTTAATTATTCTATATCATGGAAAAATCAGTTCCCCCCGAGAGTTATTACATAGTGAAGATGAGCTGTTTATGTCCATTTGTCACAAAAATGGAGATTGGGTCGCCATCACTTTCATTTCGAGGATTACTAAGCTTTAATTATTCTATATCATGGAAAAATCAGTTCCCCCCGAGAGTTATTACATAGTGAAGATGAGCTGTTTATGTCCATTTGTCACAAAAATGGAGATTGGATCGCCATCACTTTCATTTCGAGGATTACTAAGCTTTAATTAATCTATATCATGGAAAAATCAGTTCCCCCCGAGAGTTATTACATAGTGAAGATGAGCTCTGCAGGAAAAAAAATGTTTCTTGTCCAAGCGTAGAGGGGAACAAAGAAAAGAATAGTGACGAAGGCGGGAAGATAAATGAGTAAGTACTGACAGGGGAGTAATTTTGAGGAAACATTGATGAAAAATACTAAAAAATATAATAACTCGTTGTTTAGAAATATTTATTCTGCTGATTTTAAATGTTCCATTTTAACCAAAATGTGTGAAGATATACATTCCCTTTTCACAGACCGCTGCAATTTTTAAGACTAAAATGTTTTTTTAAATTTAGAGAATCACTCCAACTCCTCTAAGAGTAGCATCATTTAAGAACAGCGCTGAATTTCTTCTACTAACCCCATTCACAAATAATTTAACGTTTTATCGTGAATACTTTTTTTAAACTATTTGAATATTTCGTATCATCATCACATTTAGTGTAAATGTGTGAACTTTTTTTTCGATAATTACTGATTTTAGTTCTTTAAGTACATCAATTAATAACACCTTTGATCTAGAAAATATCCTCTTTCTTTTAAGGAAATGAGGAAACATTTCATATTTTCTTTTTTCCTGAATTTGCAAATAACCTACAACTCACAGTGCTTAATTTTAACCAGCACGCTTTTAAGTTTTATTTTACTATTTAAAAGTAATTATAATTTTCATTTTCCCTCCATTGTTCTATTTTTTTCCCGAAAAATAAGCATAGTGAAAATTTAGGATTCATTAATGATCTAATGTACTTTACGAATAGAATTTACTTTATAATTGATGTTTCTTTTATAAATTACAAAATGATAGTTCTTTTAAAATAAGGACTTAACAAATTTAGTAAACATACAATTAAAATTCGTTATATATTCATTGGAAAAATATTTAATCAAATGCATTTTAAAGCCAATTATTACAAATGCATTACAATTTAAAATAGAGTGTTTCCGTTATTTTTTACACATAAAAACCTTTTTTATTAAGTAAAAAAAGAGACACATTCTTATAAGAATTAATTCACTTATCCAAAACTTAATTAACTTCTTAAATCAGAAATTTTTTAGAATTTTGTTTTTATTTAATAAATCTCATTACAAGTAAATTTAATCAAACTACAATTTAAAGAATAAGTAAATGATAATATGAAAAAGTTTAATAACTTCTGCTTAAGTGGTGTTATTCGTAATCGTTTTTTTCAACAAAATTAATTTTATTTAGTCACCGACTTGCAGCATCGTTTAAAGTACTTATATAACGATTTTTTCTTAATTTAATAATTTGTGGTTCTTTTCCTTCTATGAAATTTATTAATAGTGTTTCAGTTTTAAAATAAGATATTTTTTTTATTATTGTGGAAAAGGAAATAAGTGGAGAAATTGTGTTTTTACCCTTTTAAGCAATCAAACTTTATCAATTTTGTGTATGTGTTTTCTTAGTTATGCAAAAATGGTGTGATTGATGTATGTTATTACATTTCTTTTTAATTGTTACAATTATTTTATTACATGAAACTAAATTAATATATAATAAAAATTTTGTATTATGATTGGAGATTTAGGGATACGTCTTTTAATAAATTTAGTTTTCAACATATGTGTGTTGTAAGCTGATAAAATTATTTTCCTACACTGAGAAGAAAAGAAATAATCAATTCATGCTCAGAAAAGCAAAATTGCAATATTTTCCAGGGGGAAAAAACATCACACAGAATCGCGGTGCCTCAGGGGATAGAGGGCATTCGCCTCCACATGAGCTGAACCGGGTTCGAATGCCAGCAAGGCTGGTCGATACGAATTCCGTACCCGGCTTCCACTGACCACAGTGCTGACTTAAAATATTCCCAGTAGTAGATGGATCATGGGTTAGAGTCCCCCTTGTCATCAGGCTAACTGTGGGAGGTTTTCGTTGTTCGCTTCACCATGTCACGCAAATGCAGGTTAGTTCCATCAAAGAGTCCTCCACGAAGGCAAATATTTCCCAATACTGGATACAGGAGTTCTCTTGTCTTCTGGATTGAGTTCAAAATCCACAAGGCCTCGGAGTAGAAAATTGGTAGTCGTGAATCCAAAAATTGGGTCGGCTGTTCACCGGTTATAAAATAAAATAAAATCAGAGCACGCAAGCTAAAATAATCTCAATGTAATTTGTATACAATTACTAAGTTTTATCTGAATCATTAAAATGGTTCAAAAGTTATTAACATGTGCCAACAAATCACGATTTTTTTAAAAATATAGCTTAATAATTATCATCTTGCAGAATAAAACTAGCTTTTGCCCTAAACATAAGTTAATAAATGCATTTTGAGAAAGAATGCAAAATACAGTTGAAGAATACTTCATTTTAAGTTAAAATTATTGTAAGTGATAAAGTTGAAGCTAATTAATTGTATTTCTTATATAAAAATTCATTGCTTTTAACACATTGTAATTGAAATTTATAGTAAATTAAGATTAAAGCAACAAAGTTTACGAAATTGAAAAGTAGTTATTAAATGTCAAATATAATGACAGAATATTTTGAAAAGTTCAATTAACTTTATAGAAATATTAAAAAATTTACATTATTTATAAATTTAAATTTCATCTAATATTTGAAATAAGTAACAACATTTATGTCTTAGAATAAGCTTACTAAACGCCAGTTGACACCACCATGAAAGAAACACATTCTATTTGCAAACTGTACGTGTTCTATGCCCAAACGGGTCACCACTTTTAGGTCCCCGTGTGTTCGAGGGTCTATTGAGCGTTATACATAAAGAAATAAATATCATTTATACGTAAACTAAATTTATTAACTAAAACAAGAACACAACCATCTGATCTGACGGCCGAGAATGGAAAGTAAAGCTGAAAAAAATGAAAAACCAAATTACAACTACAGTTGTCAACCGGACGTTGCCAACGGTGTTAAATAAACTTAAAGCTTTAAATACAGTTAGGTGAGGCTAGATCCATAGCTCACCATATTATTTTCCTTGAATATGTAAAACAAAATCATCAACACAGGCCTGCCAAGAAAGATTATCAAGTGATTATCAAGTGAAAGATTATCAAAGATTATCAAGTTACCATTCATATTTACACGCAAAAATGAATGGTAATTCATAGACAATAGTTTCCTAATAAAGGATTTTCCATACCGTTTATTTTCGATTGTTTTTTATTTTGTTTTTGCTTCAAGACCTTATTATAGGCCTACTTCATACTTGAAATATCCAATTAAATTCACCATGGGGGCCTAGAGGCGAAAATGCAGTTGTGGCAGAAAGAGACACAAACTCGTGCCCCGAAGCCGCTGAGGAACTTCAGTGATTACAAGAAAGTTTCAAAACTAATTAATCTTACATTCACTTCAGAGTTTTACGCAATAAATTCGTTTAATTTCAACTTTACTCGAAATGCAATGACAACAAAAACTGCTATTTAATATCTAACTTGTACATCTAGCCTACGTTGCTGAGCGATTCTGACTTATTTAAAGGCAATTCCATATAGAACAAACAAGGAAGGAGTAAATATTTATGTCAATAATTAATATTTAACTTCCAGCAACATTCCGCACTTAGCCTGGTATGCAAAAAAATATGGATTCAATAAACATCTGTTATTTCTGGCTGTTGTATTGTATCTGCTATTTCTGGCTGTCATATTGTATCTGTTATAAGTGGCTATTATTGAAACTTTATTCACTCCATTGTTCTCATAGACAAACAATACAGAGAAAATTTGTTGTGAGGATTTACCCCTTAAGCAACAGCGTAATGATAAAAACACTGATTGTCTCTTTCCGCAATGTCCATTTAACTTATCTTGTCTAAACGTAAAATTCGAATAGTTATTCTCTTTTTATTTGACCAATATATTATACGGAGAATCATAAAAGTATGGTAACTATCAAATAACTTCAGAAATTTGCACCGGATAAAAAAATATAAAAATGTAAGAATGAAAACTTGAAAAAAAATATTTGTCCAATTATATCAAATTTGACCCTTTTCCAACCTCTACCTAAAGAGATGAGGTAGGGGTAAACATAATTTGCGACTAGTTTGCCTCCATTAGTTAGGATTTTTCAAAATATTAAACACGACTCTTTTTATTTTTTCATTCTGGTGTGCATTTCACGAGAGATTTTCATTTGAAGCAATTTCTACCTTATTTACATTTTGCGATTTACAGTACCATTTTTAAACCAAACTTCAAAGACAGCTAAGTTGAACTGGTATTTCTTTTAATGAAAAATCCTAATCTGGTATTTAAAAAAGAAAAATTATATTTAATATTTTAAAGTTTCTTGCATCCAGGAAGTGAGGTTGGGAGATCAAGTTATGTATCATTAAATGCATATTTTGAAAATACATATTTTTTACATGGAGTTTTAGATTTTCCATCTGATGCGGAATTCTCAAGATATTTAACCATATTCAAACTTTACGAACAACTTATATCTATAATGAAATTCTGTTTATTATTTAAAATGAATAGAAATAGTAATTATATGCACTATTTCATTTTTAATGATATTAAAACTTTTTCAGCAAATTTCTGACGCTCTCAAAAATTTTATTTTAATATACACTCATGTACAAAAAAATTAGCGCAACAGGAAGGAGTCAAAATGAAACGAAATTTTACATACGTAATGACTACTTTGATATAAGTAAATAATTAGAAAATCAAAGATTATCGTTTTTCTTTGATTTTCTAATCATTTACTTGCATCAAAGTAGTCATTACGTATGTAAAATCCTTCTCCGACTCCTTCTTGGTGCGCTAATTTTTTTGTCTATGAATGTATTTTTGAATTAATCAGCTGTTGAACTGATACATGAAGTAAAAAATGGATGTAATAATATATTTAACAGTCGATATTATATTTTATGAAATAAAATTGTATCGCCATTTTCTGAGGTGTTAGTTTTAAAGCGATGTTCAAAACATGGTAAAATTTGCCATGCTTCTGAATCTATGGAATCACCAAACATCTCAGTAATTTTTACCAAAGCTTTGTAAGATTTGATAATTTTATCAAAATACCTTAGAACATGGCATAAAATTCATTTATTCGGTTAAATTTTCCTTTCAGTTTTGTATTTATTCTTAGTTCAGTTTTGTATGTAATAAGTACTATAAAAAATTCTGAAAACCTGATTTTTTTTCTGAACCGTTACTATATGAACTGAAAATTATCAAATGAATGATTTAGATACAGTATATTTTGGTTTTTATTACCAGAATTACGTTGTTGTTTTTTTTTACCTGAAGTGTCATTACCATACAATTCGGTAATTTTATTAGGATGTTTTTTTCCGTGAGTGAAATCCAAATCAGTATTTTTATAGACCTCACAATTGCATCTAAATTAACATTTAAACAATTCATTTCGAAATGAATAATACAAAACTTCAAGTAATAATTCATCAAAAAAAAATTTAAAATCAGTTTCACTGAAATTCAAAAATAAAAGACTTATTGGAATAAACTATTTTTCAAACTCACCGCCGATATTGTACATGACTTCACTATCAATAAAATAAATAACAAATCACGTTTTTTTTGGTGATTTATACAAAACGTTCTAGAACCCGATTTTAAAACATTCAACCCTAAATGTTAAACTTATGCAACCATACACGTGATGCAAAATAATTTATGAGGTGTGCTTTAAAGCATTAAAATTTTGCAACACTGACATTTTTTACCTTTTAAAGAAATCAGATTCTTTCATTTTCATGCCATTTTAAAGAACGAATTCCAGTCATTTTTCTCAATCTAAATAATCTATTTCACACTATATCTTTTTTTATATATATACCCTAGTCCGTTATCTCTGACTGCATATGGGGTGAAAATAATAAAATGAAGTAAGGCCCATTGACCTGTTTTATCGACCATGATATGCGTGATATGGCAAAAGAACCAGAAGAATAAGAGATTCGAAACTGGGGTGTTCTACCCTAGCTATTATAACAAATGCTACATAATTACTAAAGGCACAAACTGCTGCCATTACATTAAGATTTACGTGGCAACGTGTTTACTTAGACTTAATGCAGGAAAGAAAGCAGAAAATGCAACCATCGGTTATTTTTGCCTTTCTTTTTTATTATGCTGTTTATTATTTAAGCGGCGAAGTAAATTTCGATTAATGGAGCAGCGTTTTAAGATCGTTATGGAACAAGTGGAAAAAGTTTATGTTGAATGACTTTTTACAAGATTTAATTTGAGTATCCTGCTTTTAAATTTCTTTTAAAAGTCGTTTTAACCTAATACCCACCTATTTAAATTACGTTTTTACTTCTACGCAAGAAACTAATGGCTTACCTTAAGATTATTTGTTGGTGGATACTTTAGAACACTTCTCGGTAATAAATCAACCTAGAAAATGGATTTTAAAGTGAGAGTATGATTTTTTTTTATTCTTATTTACTAGAATTGTTCATTTAATCCAAATTTACTTTAGGTCTCAAACGGAATTCTTTCACACATTACCGTATTCTAAGTGAAAATTAAAGCTTTCCCTTTTATCGATAAAATTTGTTTTTTTTTTACTTTATTGGCTTGTTGTAATCAAATTGCGCAATTCTCTTTCCTTTATTTTTGGAATTTTATGTTTAGAACCGCTTTCAAAGTTACTTTTAACTCAAAATATGCTTGAATTATTTTTAGTGTCTGGAATAAATCAAATAAAAAATGTGGGAATAAAGAAAGATGAATATCTCTATGCATTTTATTTTCATTTTTCTAACATTTTGGATTAAACAATAAGAATTGGTTTTCTTTATCGTTCTTTTTTGGTTTTTAAAAGTGAAACTTTTGCATGAAAAATTCAAAACTTTCAGAAGGAATTTAGAACTTTACCTTAGCATCAGAATATCATACTTTTGTAAATTTCTGAATATAGATCAGTACCATTGCATTTACTGCGACAAAATAAAATAATGGTTAGTCAAAAGAAAAAGTAATACCAAGAAAAGAGCACCTACAACAAACATCCAAAATTTATGATTTTTTTGCAAGTGAAAAATATATATATATGTTGTTTAAATATTGGAATAGTTTTACATGTTTTATCATAAGCTTATTACATTTTAATGTTTTTTGTTAACTGTATTTCATATGAGAAAAAAAAGATTATTAAATAATCATTCAATCGGTATTAATTGACTCTGAAAAATTAATACAAAACGGAAAAGCATATACAAACACACTTAAAAAACTAAAATTATATGTAAATTTCTTGTAATTATATAAATATTTATTATTATTGTTAGTTGCTCTTACCAATAACTTTACGTTATTAGATTAAGCAAAACACGTTTCCTTAAGTTCATTTCAATAAATTCAATTTTAAGTATCCCCAGTATCATTAAGTATCAAGTTTGAGACAAGAAGTTAAAAAACTAAGTTTTGTACTAAATTGCAGATTCATCTGGAAAATTACTTAAATTGGTTCGCCCGGATCAATAACACTATTTTCGGTGTCAAATGATGTTGAGTACCTTGTTAATCTTTCTTTTGATGAGCTGAACTTTTTTTCATCATTGTATATGTTAAAACCGTCGAGAAAAGCAACAAATAATAATAAACTTTTTTTTATTATTTTAATTTAAAATTTTTATTACAAAAATAATAATTAAAAATTGAAATAATTTAAATTTATTTTTGTTCAAAATTGTACAGTGTTTATCATGAGAGTTTCTTTTTTTGTTAGATTTTTACTTTGTACGAAGAACGTGTATTTAGCTTAAATTTGTTGTAAAACTCTATGATAAATAGTATTAAACAGTTATAAATTCGGATGAATGAATGGATTTATCACAAACGTGCTCGTATTGAGTTATTTTATTATATTTCTTTCGAAAACTTAAGTTTATAAACAATTTGTCGCCAAAATATTTTTCATGCAAAAGCGTCAATAAATACGTCTTGCAATCAATAAATGCGTCGATGTTTAATAAAAATTTCTTAATTTGAGTATTATTGTGTTGAAATTTGTAATTACAATTTGACCCATCGATGGTAGGAGTACACTGTTTGCCTTCCTTCCACTATTTGAAAAATTTTAAGATATCTTAATAGTTCTGTTATTTTAAGTATAAATAAACATAGTTGATCGAAAATTGATCACTATTTTAGCGTGATAGCAATATAATGATTTAAACATTAAAAATGTCCTGTGTTCATAATTACAGTACTCCAGTAACATATATATATATATATATATATAAGGGCTTGGAGCAGTATATTGATAAACCATGATAAACCACACTTTTATTTTGGTCAGGAAAACGTTTTATCTCAAAAACCTTACAATTTCAATAAAAAATTAAAAATTTTCGTATATTGTGCTTTTGAATAGTTGATAATCTAGAAGCTTACAAAAGTTCTGTTCATCTATCTGAAAACAATGCTAAGAAACAGCTGATAATTTAATATCACTTTTGTAAAAATGTCATATATATATATATATATATATATATATATATATATATATATATATATATATATATATATATATATATATATATATATATATATATATATATAGCTCTTAAACTTTCATATTATGGAGAAAAAAACTTTAAATATCTTATCAATAATTACATAAAAATACTGATAATAAGTATGTTAAATAAAATATAAATAAAAATAATACAAGCTGAAAAATAATCTGGTCAAATTACCGTACTGTATGATAATGACATTTCTAGTTAGAAAACCATAATTCATATGGTAATGATATACCGGAAATTCTGGTTTTTTTAAATAATAATTCTTATATTACCATACCGCCGACTGGACTGTGTATTGGTTGGGGAGCTGACCTTATCTCAGAAAGGTTTTGGGTTCGAAACCCGGACAGAGCATGGATGTTCATCTCTGTACTATCTGTCCTTACTGTGGAAGCAACGTTGGCTCACCTATGGTGCCTCTGAAAGAGTCACCAAAAAATCTGCCTTTCAGATGCCTGTATGACGGAAGGTCATTCTCCAGGTGGGCAATGGAAAAAAATATTACCATACATTTAGAAAAAAATATAAACTTGAAAAATAATTTTAACCTAATAAAGAATTTTTATGTCACGCTCTATAGTATCATGATAAAATTAATAAATCTTGTCACATTTACCAAATTTTACCACATATTGTAAAACAAAGTTTCATTGTTAATTCTACCAAAATCTTTATCAAAGCGCTTCGATAAAAATTGCCGATCTTTTTTAGTGTTCCATCTTTTTAGTTTTAGAGATTTAGAGCCAAAAATGCGGTAAATTTTACCATATTTTGGTAGTTTTGATCATACTTTTTATCTCAGTCCATAATTAATGTTTATTAATAAAATATTTAGAACATATTTATGACTGAGTGGGAAAACAATTGCGCAGGTTTCCCTCAGGTTATGTCTGCTGAGTCGGAATTCAGCTCTTCCCGAAATTCTAGTAATTGCGAGCACTTCTTAATTATATGACACACTTACTCAATTTAATTTATAAGTGTGATAATTGAAAATATAAATGTGACTTAAACTATTCTTTTTTGGTTTTATGAATCGAACTTCATTTTCCTGGTAGAAACTTTAATGAAAATTTTTCTCAACAAAAACTTTAAGCTTCGGCGTGTCAGATTTTCTGCAAAAGCATATCCCGAACAGAAAACGATAAGCTCTCTAAAAATAAAATAAAAAATATAAGGTAATTAGATTTCCAAAGTTTTTTCTATGTTTTCGTGTCAAAAACAGATTTATAATCCCAGATTAATTATATACTTAATCATTGGAAGCAAAATCAAAAAAATTTCTTAAATATGCAAATAAAATAATCTGATTTAGAGCTTAAAAGAGTAACGTAATAAAGCTTAACAAAAGGCTTTCTTTTTTAAAATAAGGTTCAGAAAATGCAGGAATTTTCTACCTCAAGCAATATAGTACATTTTTTTAAAAAAGTAAATAAGAATGGCTCTAAAATCGCGGAAAGCAATCAAAATACTAATAAAGTTGCATTGAACTTTTTCTTTAGATCATATTGTAGTAATTAATAAAATAATGTCAAGTATTCAAGTTAATTACTTAATGCGTTAAAAAATTGTTTTAAAATATGTGTATCTAACGTTTGTTATAATTACTTAATACCGTAGCCTTCGAGTTTTAAGTTGAAATAATGATTATTGTTTTCTTTCTCGAGGAATCTATTTTAATATTTTAAGGTGTTCTAGTAAGTGGTACTCTCTCCTTTTTCGATTATTTTTGCAATCAAAGCTTGCTAAGAACTACAAATAAAAAAAAATTTCGATGATGGGATTATATTAAGAATACTACATGGAGAAAAAATTCTGATAAAAGTATAGTACTGTATAGTAGTCCATTTTCTGTTTTTTTTAACAGACATAATTTTGATTTTAAAAAAATATAATGTACTGTATTTAAAATATTCGTTTGGAAATTTTTCCTTTCATATGTTAATGGTGCTCCGGAAGTTCTGGTTTTCAAAATTATGGTTCTTATTAACACACATTGAGGGAAGAATACAAAACTGTAAAATAAATTTAACCTAATAAATGGTTTTCACGTCATGCTCTAAGGTATCATAACATAATTACCAAATTTAACTACATTTACTAAATTTTATCACGTATTATAAAAATATGTTTTATTGTTATTTTTACCAAAGTGTTTTGGTAAAAAGTACCGAGATTTTTGCTGTTACCATAATGTCAGAATCATGGCATAGTTTTTTTCTCAGTGTATGAAAGTATACATGCAAATATCTTTATTAATTTTATTCTTCTGAAATTTTATATTATTATGAAACATGTCAGCAAACAAAAAATAAGATAGTTGCTATTAAATAAGAACATCGCAAAGTAGCATTCCAAAATAATAAAATAATTTCTTTATTATTAAAACACATTAGGCGAAATTTCTATGTTGCTTAGCAGTTATAATTAATAGAAAGAGACAGTTAAATAAAGAAAACAACTGAGTAAATAAATAATTACTATTTCAATAATTTTATCTGAATAAAAAAAAATTACTTGCGTAACGGTGTGTAAGTTATGTATTATACTAATTTCTTATCTGCATATGTTCTTCTAATCAGCATATCATCTTATTCTTGAGATTATCATTTTATTCTTGAACTTAAAGTAAGTAAAAGTAAATGAAAAAACGTCTGGAGTTTCCAATTCTTATAAAATCATTTTTTTATTTATTATTTAAGTTAATTATACTTTTTTTTTTATCCTCAACTTTTATCACAGCAAATGTATTAAAATAATAATAAAAATACTAATTAACTATCAAAAATATTTAGTTATAAAGTGGATAAATGAAAAATTATAAAATTTTTTTTATTAATTAACAAGTTTTTTTACTCTTTTTATAACAATTAATTGTTTTTTAGAAAAAAAACTTTTTTTTCTTTCTATTTTTCAGATTGATTGTTTATGATGAAATAAGTGCATGCCAGCAAGTATTTTCTGCAATATATTTTCACTTAAATAGGAAATTTCAGATCACTTAATCTAAAATTAATAATTTAAATAACATTGGTGGGGAGGTTTTAAATATTAATATTGTCCATATTTGTATGCTAATTATTTATTTCTTTTCAGAAACATAATATTTTAAAGAAAATTGAAAGCGTACTGCAATACTTAACGTAAAACTCATCCTTTTTAATAAAACAGTAATCTTAAATTAATTTTTCCAAGATATTACATTCTTGGTGCCAAGGACACACGAATCATTTTTGACAAGATAATTGCTATACTTAATATTTATGACACCGAGTGATGGTTTGTCGATAATAATTTTAAGTTCAATATGTAATGTCGGGATATATTCTACGTAAGAAGATTCTTTTTTTACAAGAAGTTTGGATTTTGTTTCTACGAAAACCCTCTTTTAAAATTATTGCAACCGATAATCAGAGTTTATAATTATTACACAAAAGCTTACAATTAGCTCCATAATGAATTTCTAAGTGACATTTTAACGGAAGCTCAGATTTCTAATCGGTTATTAAAATAGTGTTATCTTTCATACTTTAATCTTCCAAACAAACAAGATCTTTAAGAATTTGTACTTGATATATTAGTAGTAAACTTGTAGCTCCAGCAACAATGCATTACAATTTATCTAAACATGTATTCACGGAACTTCATTTTTTTCTATGCCATAGATAAAACGATAGGAAATATATAAATTTTTAGTTCCTTTTAATGCCATTTACAATCGCATTTCCTAATAAAGATTTTCAAACACCAAATGCAGTTTTCATATAATTTGTAAACTATTAATGTCTAATTATATTTCCTTCATGTCTACCCATTTTATTACTACATACTATACTATATTATATTACATATTATATTATATTATATTTTATTATATTATATTATATTATATTATATTATATTATATTATATTATATTATATTATATTATATTATATTATATTATATTATATTATATTATATTATATTATATTATATTATATTATATTATATTATATTATATTATATTATGTTATATGGTTAGATTATATGATATTAATTAAACAAAAACACTTGACTGAAATGAAAGATTTTCAGAACATTTATTATTAATTGCATTCGTTCATAATGCATTTTATTAGTTTTTTAGCTTTTAAACTAGCTAGAATTTGAAGATAATAAAGAAGTATAAAAAAACTTTATCGAATGATTATAGCATAAATATCGGTAGTAATTATTTTTCTATCATAATGCCATTAGTATCCTTCGTCATCATGAAATACTTTTAAGTAAAAATATATATATATATATATATATATTGCTCATTGACCCTTTCATAAGTTTCGCAGCTGAAAATTCCACTTAGTTCCCCTTGTATTTATTATTAGTTACCCTGTAAAATAATTAATTCGCTGATATATTTTGTGCTATGTACTCCAATTTAATGACTTTTCATGTGAAATAAGTTATTAAGGGATATTTTGATGAATAGGTAATACATTCATTTGACAATTCTAAAGTAGCATTTTCCATGAGTTAAGAATCTGTTACGTCTTCACATCAACCCATTTAATTTTATGCGTTTCCTCGAGCTCCTTCGTTCATATCTATCCACAATTCTGAAATGTACAGCAGTTAAATTTTTCTGTTCCGAAAGAATGTGAAGAAAGATGTTTGAAATATTACTTTTATAAAAAGCTCATTTAAAACTTGATGCCAGTTGGCAAAATTACTAGAGATAACCAATTAAAATCTAAGGTGAAACGAATATTAAAAACATATAAGTGTAGAGTAAAGCCGTTATTCTTTTGTAATTGAATATCTCACTGATAAAAAACAGATACAAAATAGATCGTTGAAAGCATAAAAAATTTTATTTTATTTTAATTAGTTGGTATAGAAAGAATATAATAGTTCACAAATAAATTAATTCCACTAAGTAATAATAAATAAATATTGAGAAGCAGCCATTCCTAATTAAAACAATTGAATGTAACATTGATGTTGCCATCGAATATGAGTTCGATGAATGTCATTTTTTAATCCTCACGATGTTTAATTAAAAAAAAAAAGATATTCATTTTTCTACTAAAGAATGATTAATATCAGATTACATGAATAAAAAAATAATCAAAAACTCGGCAATAAGGATACATAATTTAATAGAATTTAATTTGAAATCGAATCTAGGAACAAAAAAATGTGTAACATGACTTTTAATTTAAGATTTTAAATGCATTTGACGATTTACAATTTGAAATAAAATGCTTCTTAAAACGTGAACTAGACTCGTTGATTTCGAGAATTTCTTTGTAAGAAAAAGAACATTTTGTTACTTTTCCTCCCCGCATTGATTGCTTTATTCAAGATTTCGAAATTTTTCATATTCATTTGATTCCAGTTTCAAAGAATGATATTAATTAACTGTAACCGAAAAAATAAAAATAAAAACTCAGTTACACTGCGTTTCTTAATGCAGCTAATTAAAGATCATTCTTCTACGAGCCTTTTTAAAGAACTACTACTAACTGTTATTCATCTTTTGAACTGAGTTCATTTAGTTTTTTTTTTCTTTATTAGTCGAAACTTTTCGAACGAAGAACAGATTTAAAAGCGAGATTAATTAAAAACTTAAAATGCACAAAAAAGTGACTTCGGTAAAATGCTTCAAAATAGTGCATAATTAAACACTGCTTCCTGAGAAATAGATACGTTGTGGAGAAAAGCGGTAAAAAAATTAATTAGGGCGCATTTTTCTGTAAGAGATTAATGAAATAAAATAAAAATAAAAAGTGATAGGACAAAACGCTACTGCTTTTGAAAAGGAAATGTTTTAAAACTGTTTAGTTTGAAAAGCAAAAATCTTGTTAATTGATGTAACATGATTTCAAAAAAACGATTGATTTATTTTAAATGGTGACTCTTAATTAAAATTAAATTAGTTTTTCCTACTTTCCTAAATCATATATATTAATTAGTTAGCACAAATAATATGACACATATTTTTTTTAAAATTGTATCTGTTGCGCTTATGATAGTAAATGAACAGTTTAAGATGTTTTTCATAGATAGATTCAAAACTGAGTTCCTAACTTGAAGAATGGCTTGACTTTCTACAGAGAAAGTAGCAATAAAACTAAAAACGAATTGAGTTTAGTAACAATTCATATTTTTTTTTTTAATATCTATGAAGGA
Source organism: Parasteatoda tepidariorum (assembly GCF_982258835.1). NCBI lineage: Eukaryota > Metazoa > Arthropoda > Arachnida > Araneae > Theridiidae > Parasteatoda > Parasteatoda tepidariorum. The sequence continues at coordinate 64,909,123 of NC_141760.1, read as the reverse complement.
CTTTTCTTTCAGATTACCAATTGTTTGAAAAATTTCTTAAAGAAATAACAAAGAAGATAAAAATGTGCAGTTTGCTGTGTTCTGCATAGGGAACAAAAGAATAAATTATCCTTAAGTTTCCATTTTTTTTGCACAGTTCGTCAACAAACATCACTTCTAATCATGAAAAAATACAAAACAAAGCATCAATAGGACTGAAAATATTCTTTTTATAGTTTTCTCACTCAATAGCTGAGAATAAAAACATAGTTTCCTCAACAGAGCTCAGCAAACCTCACATTTATAAATCCCTTATTTTTCCTCTGATTTTCCAAGCCGCGATTTATTTTTAGGGCACACAAAGAAATAATAGGTAAAAATAAGTATAGTATATTTTTTTCTCTCTTCCAGAAATATAAAAGGTGTTAAAATACTTCTTAATCAAACTTTATGAATAGAATAGTGCAAAGTACCACTAATTTATGGAGAACTCTTCAAAGAGTAATTGTACCTTTAAAAAAAAGTGTAACTTATTTCGTACCTTTAGTTGAATAGAACTGAATAATTTAATATATTTGTAAATTAAAACAATCAAAGCATTTAAAATTTACTACTGTTTTTTAATAAATTACTTACTGATAGATACTACTACTAATTTGTTACTGTTGTGTCTGGCAAAGTTCTATGTAAAAGTTTTTTGTTAACTTTTCCTGGCTTTCAAGGCTTTTTTGCTGAAATTTCCAGAGTAACTTTTTTACAATATTACAAATTAAAAAATAAAATCAACGCAAAGTTTAACTAAACTTTAAGAAAACAAGTTTAATAATATTAGAGTATCATACACTTTCACTAAAAAAAATTTAAATATGAACAATAGTTTTACATTAAAAAATGTAATTTGGTTTAACGTATCAATCATGAAACAAATTAGGAAATTTTATAATAAATACTCAAGTATAGCTTCGGTCTATTTTGTTTTATTTTCGCGTGTACTTATAATGTGTTTTCTATTAATTATTTTTTTAAATCATGTAAAGTTAAAAAAAAACTTCATGAATAACCATGATTTAATTATCACATTTTTATTTACTGGGTCTATTAAGTAGTAGCCTCGCCTTAAATATATTAACTAATTATTGCAGAGGATATTTCAAAAAAAATGATATTAATATTAAGGGGTCCAAACTGCAGACTGCTCTCCTGAATATATTGGATCATAATTTCCAAAATATGGCTGTTTCCATATTTTAATGGCCGTGTATCCAATTTCGGCGAAAAAAAATATTTTTTCAGAGAAAGTACGTTTATGCGTCCTATTTCGTGACTTAAAATACAATATTCACTTATTAATTCGTATATTTAAGTAGAGGCCCTCGAACAATTGAGATAGAGTTCTAGTATGGAAAAATCCGATCATTGGATCAAAAGTTATTCAGTGTGTTTTCTTTTTTTTTAATTTTCTATAGTGCTCTACATATTTATGAATATACAATGAAAAAATACTCATTTTTAAAAAATGTATGCAAATTAACGAAGCAAATTTTACTAAATGCGTTTTTCTTATTACTCACTAAATTAAAAGAAAAATATTTTAATTCAATGAAATATTAAAGTGAACTATAAAAAAGCATGAAAGTTTGGTGCAATTTTTTTCAGACGTTAAAAAATAAATTAAAAGTTTAATTTTCATCTCGGAAATTCAAACTTTTTTAGACGTAAAGTAAATCATCTCAATTTTTTTCCGATATCCTGACATTTCCAAGGGACTCAAAGTTTTCAGATTGCTTACCACCCGATTGAATCAGTAATTGTATATTAATTTTGAAGTGGTTTTGTTAAGCAAAAGAAGAAGAAAAATTTGTTAAATTTTTCTTGATAAAACTTATTTCAATTTCATAAATAAATTATATATTTATTATTTAAAATAAACTGAAATAATCTTAAGAACTAAAAAAGTGGAGAATTTTAAAAAATATTAAAAAAAATAATTTGAAAAAAATAGAGTTGAATTTCTTTGTGTTTGAGACATTTTTGAAAAAAAAATATAGACAACACAATAGAAAATAGTAAAAAAGTGAGAGGGAAAAAAATACAACTAATGACTATCAAAACGAAAATAAAATGAAAGTTGTTTAATCATGCTGTTAATAAATTTGCAGCTGTTGCTTATTATTCTTTCACTAAAATTATTCAATATACAGTCAAACCTCGATATCTCGAACTTGAAGGGAAAGGAGAAAAAATTCGAGATAACGAAAATTCGAATTATCGAAAATCGCATGTTATCGATGGTAGAATAAAGAAAAATGCTCTTTACATACCTTATTTACTATTCCATATTTATTCTAAAAATACTTTTTGCACTTTCATTTAAAAAAAAGATTCAATTATAGTTTGCTTTATAGATGTGTAAGAAAGTTTGTCTATAACACTTTCTAAGTGGACTATAGCTTTAAATGTCTCCTCTGACATATTTGGCTGCCTCTCAATGAATCTCCTTATAGTGTCCACTGCAGAAAGTGCTTTTTTGTTAGTAACATTGGGCGGTAAATCTTCGATTTCCTCATCCTCTTCTTCTGATAGTTCATAACAAGCTTTCGTTTGAGCGATGATATCATTGTCATCCCACTGACCACACACTGTTACTGCATCATCTACGTATACAAAGTCATGAAATTCCATGTCATCAAGCTTCATGAGTTCGGTCAATCTGTCCCAATCATTTTCGTTGTAGTTTTCAGTAGAATTAGCGATATTGATTGTTTGACTGCTTTCGTGATCTTTAATGAATCCAGACTTCTTGAAGCCATTCATTACCGTAGAGGAGGACACATCATTCTATGCCTTGTCAGCCAATCTTAAATTTTTTTTTTTGAATATTTTTTTCATTTTAGAAAAAAAATCTACACTATTTATGGAGAAAAAAAAATTCAATTTATCGAGGGATTAGAAAAGAAAATTCGTGAAATCAAGTTTTTTTTAGCATCGAGTGTATAGGAAATTTGAAGGGATTTTTTTTTTCCTTCGAGATATCGAAAAATTCGTGAAATCGAGGTTCGAGTTAGCAAGGTTCGACTATATTTTATAATACTATATGTAATAAACTAATAAGGTAAATACTTACAAAAAACAGGATTTTTTTAAAAGAAAAAAAATTAGCTCTTTCACTTATATTTATGTGAAAATCATCAAATAATAATAAAAAAAAATCATGAAAAATCACTAATGATTAAATAAGAATTAAGAATTTTTCACTTAAGAACATTGCTCCTCATACATATTTTTCATTGAGGACCTGATGAGAAATAAAATATTGAGGGAATCGGAAATGATTTTCCATATTCAGTAGAGTCAAACAGTGCTTTCAACTGTATATTTCAATCTCGCTTCATTTGAAATGCAGTTTTCAATTGTAGCTATATTTATTTATTGTTTTCTATCTTGTTTACTGCTATGAAATTCTGTATCACATTTTTATGCAAATTTCTTAAAATAAATTTAAACAAGAATATTTTTCTTTATATTCAGAAAATATATGAAGTAATTGTTAAATAAAACTCCAGTTCTTCGTAATTATATGTTTCTAATAATGTAGTTTTGATTGATAAAGAAAAAACTTTTTAGAAATACATTACAATTATAGTTTTATTTCTCTACTTAAAAAGGACATAATCATCAAACGCTCCATAAATTAGATTTTTTTTCCATTAATCAGGTACAATTTTTTCTTAATATGACTCTTTATTTAAATATTACTTCATTCTTGGAGTAAATTAATTTATAAAATTAATTGAACTAAATAACGGAATAATACAACTTTAAAAAGAACAGTCTAATTTTGACCTTCAGAAAATATGACCAGTGTCTTTTTTGCCTGACTAAAATTATATACATTTTTAAAACCTCAAAAAAAATTTGAAAAATAATGAATACCAAAATTTTAAAAAATAAACTTGTACGTCCAACCCATTTTTTCTATTGGAGAAAAAATCATTAGAAGTTTTTAAATATTAAGATACAAACTTTATGAATCATATTGGGATTTTAAATATTAAGGTAATGTATTTTCTTAAATTGTAAAAATATTTGGTTGCGCATAAGGAAAAAGCATGTCCCTTTTTCAAAATTTTAAAAGCATTCATTTATCACGAAATTATTATATAGTTTCTTTTGTCTATGTTTGTTTGTTGTTATAAATATTCTTCAATCTACTTCATTAATGAAGTAATGTAATTAAACCAAACGACTAGAGGGAAAATTCGATTATTTTTTCTTATCTAAACCAGTATTCAAAAGTCTTGCTTTCAAAACCATTTAATTACGGTTAAAAAAATCAATAAATAAAGTAATATAATTTACCAAACTAAATATATAGAACTCATTTTTGATTGTGATATTGAAAAATTAAAAAAAAACTTACAAAAAAAACACGCTGATAATTATGCAGAAACAAAGTTAACCAGCAGTTATACCTGTATATATTTCATTCCCATTGCACCAGATATTTCAGCTTAATTGATAATTTAAACAACTATATTAAAATTCATAACTTTTCACCCCTTGATAAGTCAGAATCTGTTAAATCACAGAAGTCTTTAAAACAGATCGATAGTGCCATCTACTGGTAAAGAAGAAAATCATACAAATCATTCTTTCTGCTTAAATATCGTAAATTTTGTTTCTCTTACAAGAAATGTTTTAAAAAATCATTTTTCAGTCAGGCGAGAGTGGTCAATAACGGCGAAATTCGAAAGTACATATTAATCCATTCAAATTATAATTCTTACTGAATAATTACACAAGTATAAAAAATTAGTTTTATAAAGACTTTTTTTCAAATACATAAATAAATAAAAACTCGAATTTAACAATGAACATCAGATCATTTTACAAATCCATTTGCAGTAAGTAAATCAGAATCATGTGTATGAAATAGAGCTCAATTACTTTGAAATATGAAAGCAGTAAAATGCTTTGAAGTTCAATTTAGCCTTTTAAATAATTTAATTATCTGTCAAATGCGATAAATTAATACAATAAGTGAATTAAATTTGCAAGGTGGAGATTAATTTTGTATCAAATTTATAATTGAGTACAAGTAATGAATTTTCAAATGAGTAATTTTTCATGAACATTATATAAATGAAAATTATTTTCAAAAGCTATTGAAATTATCATGCTAAATTTGAAATTATCATTAATTTTTGAATATTTATAAAAAATTGTCTTAAAAAATTCTTTAACTTAGGAACTGTCATAAATGGTATAACTTCATAAATAATAATAATGAGTTTCTTTTTTTAAATTTGTGATTATTTAATAGTTTTTAATAAAATTTTAACAGACTTGTTAGAATGAATTTCAGAATTATACTTATAACAACAGAAACAATGCTTTACTTAAGAATAATTAGATGATTTAACCAGGTTAAAATAAAACATAATCTTCAACTAAAATATTTTTATTTTTTCGATAGCGCTAACGCGTTTAACTGGTAATTTCTTAATAGTAGACAAAGGCGTGTAACGACAAAATATATTGTAACTAAATTGTGGAATTAGTTTATTTCGGTGAAACAGAATATTACATTATAAGTTCACTAAAGTTTTTAAAAATTAATTTATAAATTTGCTCCTAATAACTTACTTAGCTATTAATTCAATTCATTTGAGTTGTAACAAGAAAAAGTAAATGATAAAATATAGTGTATAGAAAATGGTATAGAATTGAATAATCTAGTCAAGTATGTATTAGTGAATAAAATAAATGATGGAATGTGACGTAGCAAATAGTATAGATATGAATAAACTAGTTAAGTATGTATTAGTAAATAAAATAAATGATGAAATGTCATGCATAATGAATGTGATAGAGGTGAATAAACTAGTCAAGTTTATATTAGTAAATAAAGTGATAAAGTTTATTCTCGACTTTGCATTTGATTCTAAAATAACTTTATTATATTTGATTCGATACATATTTATTGAATTATACTCTATTTTAAAATTTTTATTTTGATCTGTAAAAACCAAAACAGAAAACTAAAGTATTGGCGTTTTTTTTTCTTTCTTTTTTTAATGAAACGTTTTTTTACGAGTACTTAAAAGGAAATGGTTGTTTTTAAATGCATTATTTTTTTTTCTTATTCTTTGTAAAATAATTTCTTTATTTAATTAATGTATCTGATTTGAATGTAAGAATCGTACCTCATTAATCAAATTTATTTCTTGAAATATCACATTTTCTTCTTTCCAGGTGAATTTCGCGACTCTTAAATTAAAATCTTTATTTATTTACTTACATTATTATTTATTTACTTTATTTATATCCTTTGTTTCTTAACTTATTTATGTTATTTATTTATATATAATGCTTATTTATGAAGGTAATATTTATTAAGGTCCGGGTGAATTTCACTATCATTCGACTTATATCTGTACTTATTTATTTATATTATTTATATAGTCACAATACTTACTTAGTTGTAATATTTTATTTCTTTATGAAGGAAATATTTATTAAGGTTCAGGTGAATTATTCGACTCTTCAGCTTAAATTTTAATTTATTTAATTATATTTACATATTTTATTTATTTGCATTATTTATTTCTATTATTTATTTAGTTATAATATTTATATCTATGAACTAGACAAATGAAAGGTATTCGAAAGATATTATTCGACTTATATCTGTATTTATTTATTTATATTATTTACATAGTCACAATACTTACTCAGTTGTAATATTTTATTTCTTTATGAAGGAAATATTTATTAAGGTTCAGGTGAATTATTCGACTCTTCAGCTTAAATTTTAATTTATTTAATTATATTTACATATTTTATTTATTTGCATTATTTATTTCTATTATTTATTTAGTTATAATATTTATATCTATGAACTAGACAAATGAAAGGTATTCGAAAGATATTATTCGACTTATATCTGTATTTATTTATTTATATTATTTACATAGTTACAATACTTACTTAGTTGTAATATTTTATTTCTTTATGAAGGTAATATTTATTAAGGTTCAGGTAAATTTTGCGACTCTTCACCTTAAACTTTAATTTATTTAATTATATTTATATATTTTATTTATTTGCATTATTTTTTTCTATTTTTTATTTAGTTATAATATTTATATCTATGAACTAAACAAATTAAAGATAGAGCCTTTTTTGTTGAAAACAAACCAATATCTGATGCATTAAAGAAAAGGTTTTCAATGCGAATCTCTCTAATAGATATATGGAGGGGAATTCAGAAATCTCAATTGCAATGATATTTATGATGCCTTGTTTGCTTATAGCAAAGATGTTATGAGACTTCAAATTAACATGGTTTTTGAATCATTAACATTTGCCTTTCAGCCAAGTAAAAAATAAAAGACACAGTTTAAATGCCTTACCCCTGGAGAGCAAAGCGATGTTACTTATCTATATATATCATCTTGCCATGAAGAATCATCTGGGTTTAGAACGAACAAATAGCTTAAATAGTTAAAAGTTATTAAACGTTTTTTTTTAAAAATCGCCAATTTGGTGACATTTTTCCTCCTATGTGAAAATTATAAAAAATAACTGCCTTATTTTCAGCTTTTGCTAACTTTTATAAGCCTATTTTATGCAGCATTGGAGTAATTTTTTAAATATTAAAAAATTAAACCACAAACGCTTTTCATTCTCTCAACACTGTGGTTTCTCTCCGTATCGATGTTTTACGCTATTTTCATAATATATACAAAGCCGGCTTTAGATAGGCTGAACTTGACCTAACAGGCATAAGCAACTGTTGCAAATTCACAGCAGTTATGAAAATAGCATATTATTCATAAAAAATCATCATTTGATAGGACGATGAAATCGTAAGTAGTTGCTTGAACTGTAAATATGTATAGTACAGCAAAATAATTATATTTCGTCTGTTGAATAAGAAAAATAATTTATAAAATTAACTTATTCTTCATTAATTTATTCAAAATTTTAAACAAAATATTAACACGTTATAAATTTTACAACCTAATAACGTAACCTTCATTCGATTGTTAATAAAACTATCGAATGAATGTTTATGAAACTGAATGAGTTGATGAAACTACCTCCCACCATTAAATGAATCTCTTTGCCTATATAATCTGACAAATATGTGTCCCATGTTTTTTTTTCGAGTTTATTAACATAACCCTGTAATGATAAAAGTTGAAGATCCCTTTATAAAAGAAACCTGTACAGCAAAATACGCAAAAAAAACTTTTAGTTATTGTGTCTTTTCTCTAAACTCTATTTAATACCTGTGATATTAAATCTAATTCAAAATTCTAAACAGGTTTAACAATAAATTTCTTTTGTAATAACTTAATTAATATTTTTTTTAAAAGAAAAACTATTTAAATAACTTGTAAAAATAGGCACTTCGATACTTTTTGGTGCCTAAAATTCCAAAGAATATTGAGAAGTTACAGATATATTTTTCGGAAAAGAAAGATCTATGCGCTTCCAAAGAAACAAAATTGTTTTTGCGCTTCCTAACAAACACCTTTGTAAACAGCTTGAATCACGCAATACTCAAATCACAAACACTTTGAAAAGCCTTATATCACGCTATCTTTTCTGCTGTGCAAAAGAAACAAAATTATTACGTAAATCAACCTAATGCAATAAGAACAATGAGAACAAGAAACATTACGTAGTATTATTTTGTAAAAGAAAAATAACACAGAAAAAGAAGGCAAACTAATAATGTCTACACTGTGTTAAAATAGCTTCGAAACAAATATAGTCGAATTTGAAAACCCATATTCAAAATTGAAACAGCCTATACTCATTTTTGAGTAAATGCATTGTCTCAAAAGTGACGTAGAATGAGAAATGTGCGGTGGCAGTAGTAGGATTCGAATCAAGAACCTTTAGGATCATAGTTTGATCCTTTAATCCCCCATAGTTGTACACATGTACGCCCCAGTCCAGGGAAAATAAGGACGTTTTCTATAGTGACCGCTTCATGTTCCATTTGCTTAAAAGTTTTTAAGATACAGCAAATTAAGCAAAAAATGCGAAGTTAAAATTACTGATTTCCGGACTAGGCAATTGAGACCATATTAAGCATTACAGCAAATTAAGCAAAAAATGCGAAATTAAAATTACTGATTTCCGGACTAGGCAATTAAGACCATATTTTCTTAATTTCAATCCTTTGTACCTTTGAAAATTAGTATGTCATGATGTGCCATTGCGTAGGCTATAATATAAAGCTCCCTAGTTTTCCGGAGATCTAACTTTAAAACTGGTCAGAGCACTCTACTACGAACTCGGAGGTTCTTGGTTGGAATCTACCTGGCTGCCAACGAGCATCTCCCTCACACATTTCTCACTCCACATCACTTTTGACGCTAGGAATTTTGTTCAAAAATAAGTATATATATTGTTTCCAATTTTGGATACATGGCGTTTTCGAATTCGATTATATTTGTTGTGGAACTATTTTGACACATTTTTGTTCAATTTTGGGATACTCTTTCTTGCAATGTAGTTGATCATTCAAATGTGATGTTTCTTTGATATTCATCTACATTGAACCTCCATAAAATTCTGATTATATTAGTGAGATTTCAATATAATTAAATAAAATTTATTAAAATGAAGTTTTCAAACCTTCAAATGAGAATATAATTTCATTTAATACTTAGCAGTTATTAGATTTTAGACGTTGAGAGATTTTAATTGATGATAAATTTAATTTGTTTAATAAAACTTGTATGTTTATCCATAGAAAAGGTTGATTTCATACCCAACTAATGATGATATCTCTTGTACCCCAGAACGTATCAAACTACTTATTTTTATATTTTTCCTTTTTTTTTTTAAATTTATTTTTAAAATCGCCAGTCTTTTTCGGACAACCGGTAATAAACCACACCGTCTCTTAAACTGCCTCAAAACAAACATGTGCACGGTGCGAGGGTTAGCACTTCCAGCATTTTATTACAACTGCCTGAAAGTGATAAAAATAATAAATTCTTAAAAGTAGTAAATTCTATATAAATCAATTGGAATTTGTAAACTTCAAGTGGTAGCTTTTCAGAGATAAAAATGATCTCAAAGATAACCACTAAACTTGAATCTTGGGAAACAAAAAATACATGAATAGATAAAATTTTATATAAACATTAAAAATATAAATTTGAAGAAAAAAATGTCTAAATAGAGCTAAAAGAAACGAGTCAAATTAGTGATTTTTGTTAATTGAATAAAAGTACCAATTTCAAAAATTTAGTTTGAAAGAGTGAAAATTTCAATACAACATTTCATCAGTGCCATTCTGTTTTTGAAACTTACTAAATTTGCGTAAGTGTAAATGACCCTAATAGTTATTTCAACAAAAATTATAGGAATTTTATGATTTTCTTAAACTGACTTTTTTGCTTTTAGAAGTCTGAAAATATGACAATCATAAATAATGAAATAGCTCATTTGTATTCCTAAGAACTTAAAGCTATAAGGATTTATTTCAATTAAAAATACTGTTTATACTGTTGGCTGTAAGAAAATATAATTTAAAATTTTTTATGACATTTAGAAAACTGAATTGGAAAAAAAATTTAATGCCTTTTCTATCCATCTCTTATTCTCTCTTTCTTTTTAAGCAAGTTCACGTCATTAAGAAGCAGAAAAAGAAATCTATGAAAATTTCGAACCATCAAACCACAGAAGTCCTACATTTTGTCATTAGCATCGATTTTTCTGAAAGACAAGTTCTCTTTAATAAAAAATAATCCCCTTTTCTTAATTTCTAAAGGAAGTTATAGTAAAAGAAAAAAAAACGTTTTATATGTTTTTAGTTATATTCTTTAAGCTTATTTTTCCAGCTGTCAGACTTTTCCACTTCTTCTTCTGTTGCTGACCATCAATCCAATTTCCGCAATTACCTTCCCTGTTAAAAGCAAAACATCCTTTCTTTAAAGCAATCTGTTATCGTCACTTGCTTTAGAGAAACTATTTCTGACTGTGCTGCTGTACTTTATTTCCTCTCAAGCAGCTCGCGTCAAGAAATCATCTAAATCGGTTTGGACAATTACTCGAGGAAGCAAAACAACATCTGACTGGGAGTGACAATAAATAAGTTTACAAGGGTCTTCTTCTCTCTCCAAAACACATTCGATTCAAAATAACTATTCCCACCCAATCTTGGTGCTGTCGGAGGCGAACAATTGAAGATGCAAGCAGTAATGGAATTGGACAAGTAATTTAATGTGATTTTTCTCTTTCCACTTTTGCCAGTATCACCTCCTTCCTCCTGCCCCACGATTGGATGCAGACTAGCCCGGGTTATATTTAAGACCCCTTTGTCATGTAAATGGGTCACGCCATAAACATTTCTTGTACAATGAATGAATGAATATCTCGTCTAACAGTTTCGAATTCCAACTGTAATGGCGGATGATCCGTCAATCCATTCCGAAGCTTGTTGGAAAGGCTCGGGGGAGGAGCAGAAAAGAATGCCTCTTTTAACAAAAATGAAAAACGGGAATTGATCATGGCCGACGGCCAAATGGGAGAGACTTCACTTTGGAATGACCCATTTGCTGGTAGACTGCTGCAGGATATCAATGGACGGAGTTTTCTGAGGTACAATAAATGTTGAGTGGACCAGGTTAAAAGTAAGATTTCGCGAACGGCTGAATTTTCTTTGTTGGTTTTGCTGTTTATACTTTAAAAGCAGAGCAATAAGGATGAAATCATAAATATAAATTTTTGCATTAAAGTCTGCAAATGATCAGGTCATCCGTAAGAGTGCATTTGTGCGCTTGCTGAGAAATTTTAAAATCTGTTCATTGCTTCACTAGGAAAAAAGGAAATAAAAACATTTTGACAACATGCTTTGATAACTTCTATCATTTCAAAATTGTAGCTTTATGATTAAGTAGAAAGCTTTGGCTATTAGTTTTTACATTAAAATCATAAAAAGGCAAATTATTGTTTATAGTTATAAAACGTGTAGTTTTATATATAATAAATGAAAAATCTTTGCTCATACGAAACTATTGTTTAATATTGTAACAGTATATATATTTTTTTTCCAATCATACATGGGTAGAATATTTAGTGCATGAAAAAAACGATGTTGATTATTATAAAATAATTGTAATTTTTCGACCTAGAATATCTTATTTACATCAATTATTGAACTTATCAAAACAGATTTGAAGGGCCGAGATAGCCTGGTCTGTAGGGAGCTGGGCCCATATCCAAGAGGTCGTGGGTTCGATCCTCGCCGGCCGAAGACTCCCCGTGTAGTAAATGGTGACTGATGCACGTTAAATCTGTCGAGTCTCAAAGTCCTCTATGTTCCCACAACAAATCAATACCTCTGGGGGTACTGATCCAAGAGTTTCCTTGTCTTCTGGATTGGTTCAAAATTACAAGGCTACGGAGTTGAGCGTAAGTAGTCGTAAACCCATGAAATTGGGTCGGCTGTTCAACGACGGTTATAAAATAAAAAAATAAAATAAAACAGATTTGAAAAAAAAAATGACGAGAAGAAAACATTGTAAATAAGCATTCAAATCAAGACAATAAAAGCCACGGTGGTCTAGCGAAATTAACGGTGGCCAAAATAAACAACTCGAAGCAAGTTTTTGAGCTCTCTAAACATACAAACTTTTTCCACCTTAATAAATTACTTTTTATAAAAAAAAAATTTCACAAATTTGGTTCCAATCAAAAATATATTTAAAAGAAATTCTACATAATATTACTTAAATATTTATAACCTTACATGATATCATCATCATTTTCTGCTAATCGAAGATCTACTAGGTTTTTCCTTCCTTTATTTACATCAATTACTAAACTGAAGTAAACAATAAATTTAATGTTATTTACATAAAAAATTTATATAAATTTCATTTCCTTTTAATGTATTGTCTAAGCGAAACATGTCCATTGAAATACGAGCATTTATATCCTGCCACGGGAACATAGACATCTACTGTTGATCAATGAATTTTTGACAAGAACTCTTTTCCACTTTTATTTACAACAATTTCTGAATCCAAACTTACTGATATAAAGCTAGAAAGCTTAGTTAAATTTAATTTTCACATATAAAATTATAATGCTTCAAAAAAATTTATAATCTTAAAGAAGATCATCAACATCATTTTTTTTGATCAAGGATCGATTGGACCTTTTCTTTTTTTATTGATATCAATCACTGAAATCAACAATTTAACTATTAATGTAACTCAAAAATAAACCTACACAATTCTTTTTCCTTTTATTATAATAGATTGAAGAAAATTCACATGTGACTTTCGAAATATTTATAACCTTACATGTGAGTTTTTACATCTTCTGTTAATTGAAACTTGACTGGGCTTCTCTCTTTACTTACTTCTATAACTAAACCGAAATCAATAAATATAATGTTATTTATATGTGTTTAATATTAAATAATACGGGCTTGACCAACACAACAAAAATGTCGCCATGCAATGGGTACCAGCGCACTGTGGACTTCAAGGTAACGAAACTGCAGATTTCTTGGCCAAAAAAGCCGCCAAGATTCTACAAATATCTCTTAAGCCAGTTCCTTTCCACACCGCAAAAAGTCTAATAAAAATCCCTCTTCGAACAACATTTGAGACAAAACTCCAAGAAGCAAATAAAAATAAGGACTGGCTGGAAGGAATTAAAGATATTCCGTCATGGCCAAGAGAAAAATCTGTGTCCCTTTTTCGCCTTGCCACTGGCCATGACTATTTATCAAAACACCTGTATAGAATCAAACTCTTTTCAAGCCCCTTTTGTCCATTATGTAACCTACAAGAAGAAATGGACGCTAACCATCTGAGACTTTGCCCTGCACTTCCTCCTGGGCCCTTGTGGGAACGTTATTGGCGGGCGAGACGATTATTACAGACCTATAGACTCTTTCTTTTTGTAGCTCCTGTTCCCGTTTTTTGTTCTTTCTTTATATTGTTCTCAACTTCAAATTTGTCTTTCATGTCTGCCATTGGAAATAAAAAAAATGTATTAAATAATAAATTTAGTATCCCTGTAATTTATTGCCTAAAATGAAATAACATAAATGCGAGCATTTGTATCCTTGCATGAGAACATCAATATCTTCTGTTGGTCAGTGATCTTTTGACTGGACCTCGTCTGAATCCAAACTTACTACGTATTATAAATAAATAAACAAAACTTGCACAAATTTAATTTCCTCCGACTATAATATCTAAAAGAAAATCCACAAAAATGACCTTTTAAATATTTATAACCTTACATGGGAGCATCAACGTTTTCTGTTGATCAAGAGTTGACTGGGCCTTTCCTCTCCTTAAGATGAAGTTATCGAGTATTTCACATTCCTCACGAATCTTTACTTAAGCAGACAGGAGGGCGCACAAAGTCATCATCTTCTTACCAGAAATTATTCACGAAACCTCATAAATATGCTATAATAAAGGTCTCGCATTGTAATATATCTCCATCCCAAACTCAAACTCTTCCCATTGCTGTAGGTAATGATGCCGAAGATGATGCCAAGTGGGAAAGAAGATGCGGAGGATGAGCAAAAGATGATCCGAGAAGTCTTCCGGAAGGGTTAAAGGAAGGTGGGATGCTGCTGCCAAAAATGTGATGGATAGACTCGGTTTTCCCAGTAAACAATTCCAGCTTCCGATATATTTCATTCTCCTCTCGTGCGTAGGGTTAAGCGATGACGATGACGGATTATCGATATCAAATAGAATGGATATCCGCATCGACTGGAAAGGTTTGCTTCGTAATTGAAAGGACCTCAAAAGCTGTACTGTTATTTTATTTCCTAATAAATAGTGTTAATCTTTGGTATTTCTGAAGTCACATTTGTAGTCCCGTGTATCAAGCTAAAGCGTCAATTTTATTTAAAAAAAAATAATAATAATAAAATAAAATAAAAAGTTTCCGATTTTTTTCAGACAAAAATAATAATAGTTTTACTTTTCTATATTATTTTTTTTAATGTTAAGTTACACATTATTATTATAAAAGTATACGATATTTTTTAATACTCTGCATACTTAAATTGTTATTAGACTTTTATTTTCTTCTGAGAGAAAATTCGTGAATGTTCTTCTTAAGAGGTTCTTAATTTTATAAATATTGAGAAGTTTTTCATACAAGCTAAAAGTTTTGTTTAAAATAGAGAGAAATAAATATAAACCATTTTAAAACCATATAGATCATTGTTACTAGTCACCCAGAGATCGTACACTTTTTAACAAATGATTTTTATTTAATTTTTAACAAAATCATTATGCTTCAATAAAGTCAATTTTTATTGGTAAATAGATCAATTTTCAAAAACTCAAGTGCTTTCAAGTTAAGTATTTGTTTCAAGTCAAACTTGCAACAGTTACCAGAATCGATCATTTAATTATATTATACTCATCACAGAATCATGCAATTTAATTATACTTTATTTTTATGCTTAGAAATTTAAATTTAATGCCAGCAACGACGTTTTAAGGCGGAAAATTTTGTGCTTTATAAGCAAAATGCAGCCACATTTAAGCATAATGGCCATTGGAAATTTCGACAAAATTGAGCTTATTTAGCAAAGTATTGGAAGCTATGTACCTGATATCGTATATTCGGCACTGAGAAAAAAGTATATTCCAAACTACCAAAATATTGTATATGGGAATACCAAAACCTTCGATAATTTTAACTGAAGCACTGCGGTAATGATTTCTCTAAAATTAACAATAAAGCATGGTTTTTTAATGTGTGATAAAATTTGGTAAATTGGGTAAAGTTTGAAAATTTTATTATGATACCTTAGATCATAGCATAAATACCATTTATTCGGTTAAATTTACTTTATAGTTTTATATTACTTAATAAAATGAGTAGTATGAAGAAGTATAATTTTGATAACCAGAAATCCCGTTAAACCGCTACTATATGAAAGGAAAAACTACCAAATGAATGGTTTAAAAGCATATATTTTGGTTTTATTAACCAGAATTATGCTTTGTGTCTTCCGTAAATGTCCTTACCATACAGTTATATTAACTTCAATAGAACTTTTTTCCTCTTGTGTATACACACCTATACTGTATACTTAAAGAACAAAAACTCAGTTTTAAATTAAAGGCCTGTGTTTTTTTATAAAAGTAATTTTACTTCTTACGTTGCTTTTGGAGCACTCTAGTTAGTAACACTTCTGTAAATTTGAGAAAATCTGCTTTTTTAATTAAATGCTATTCATATTCATTCCCGACTTATGTTTCTACGAATGCCATTTTTTTCCTCTCTTTTTTAAATTTCTACTGTTAGTTCACTCTCTCCTTATATCTTATTCAAATTTTCCATCGTAGTTCACTCTCTCCTTATATCTTATTCAAATTTTCCATCGTAGTTCACTCTCTCCTTATATCTTATTCAAATTTTCCATCGTAGTTCACTCTCTCCTTATATCTTATTCAAATTTTCCATCGTAGTTCACTCTCTCCTTATATCTTATTCAAATTTTCCATCGTAGTTCACTCTCTCCTTATATCTTATTCAAATTTTCCATCGTAGTTCACTCTCTCCTTATATCTTATTCAAATTTTCCATCGTAGTTCACTCTCTCCTTATATCTTATTCAAATTTTCCATCGTAGTTCACTCTCTCCTTATATCTTATTCAAATTTTCCATCGTAGTTCACTCTCTCCTTATATCTTATTCAAATTTTCCATCGTAGTTCACTCTCTCCTTATATCTTATTCAAATTTTCCATCGTAGTTCACTCTCTCCTTATATCTTATTCAAATTTTCCATCGTAGTTCACTCTCTCCTTATATCTTATTCAAATTTTCCATCGTAGTTCACTCTCTCCTTATATCTTATTCAAATTTTCCATCGTAGTTCACTCTCTCCTTATATCTTATTCAAATTTTCCATCGTAGTTCACTCTCTCCTTATATCTTATTCAAATTTTCCATCGTAGTTCACTCTCTCCTTATATCTTATTCAAATTTTCCATCGTAGTTCACTCTCTCCTTATATCTTATTCAAATTTTCCATCGTAGTTCACTCTCTCCTTATATCTTATTCAAATTTTCCATCGTAGTTCACTCTCTCCTTATATCTTATTCAAATTTTCCATCGTAGTTCACTCTCTCCTTATATCTTATTCAAATTTTCCATCGTAGTTCACTCTCTCCTTATATCTTATTCAAATTTTCCATCGTAGTTCACTCTCTCCTTATATCTTATTCAAATTTTCCATCGTAGTTCACTCTCTCCTTATATCTTATTCAAATTTTCCATCGTAGTTCACTCTCTCCTTATATCTTATTCAAATTTTCCATCGTAGTTCACTCTCTCCTTATATCTTATTCAAATTTTCCATCGTAGTTCACTCTCTCCTTATATCTTATTCAAATTTTCCATCGTAGTTCACTCTCTCCTTATATCTTATTCAAATTTTCCATCGTAGTTCACTCTCTCCTTATATCTTATTCAAATTTTCCATCGTAGTTCACTCTCTCCTTATATCTTATTCAAATGTTCCATCGTAGTTCACTCTCTCCTTATATCTTATTCAAATGTTCCATCGTAGTTCACTCTCTCCTTATATCTTATTCAAATTTTCCATCGTAGTTCACTCTCTCCTTATATCTTATTCAAATTTTCCATCGTAGTTCACTCTCTCCTTATATCTTATTCAAATTTTCCATCGTAGTTCACTCTCTCCTTATATCTTATTCAAATTTTCCATCGTAGTTCACTCTCTCCTTATATCTTATTCAAATTTTCCATCGTAGTTCACTCTCTCCTTATATCTTATTCAAATTTTCCATCGTAGTTCACTCTCTCCTTATATCTTATTCAAATTTTCCATCGTAGTTCACTCTCTCCTTATATCTTATTCAAATTTTCCATCGTAGTTCACTCTCTCCTTATATCTTATTCAAATTTTCCATCGTAGTTCACTCTCTCCTTATATCTTATTCAAATGTTCCATCGTAGTTCACTCTCTCCTTATATCTTATTCAAATGTTCCATCGTAGTTCACTCTCTCCTTATATCTTATTCAAATGTTCCATCGTAGTTCACTCTCTCCTTATATCTTATTCAAATTTTCCATCGTAGTTCACTCTCTCCTTATATCTTATTCAAATTTTCCATCGTAGTTCACTCTCTCCTTATATCTTATTCAAATGTTCCATCGTAGTTCACTCTCTCCTTATATCTTATTCAAATGTTCCATCGTAGTTCACTCTCTCCTTATATCTTATTCAAATTTTCCATCGTAGTTCACTCTCTCCTTATATCTTATTCAAATGTTCCATCGTAGTTCACTCTCTCCTTATATCTTATTCAAATGTTCCATCGTAGTTCACTCTCTCCTTATATCTTATTCAAATGTTCCATCGTAGTTCACTCTCTCCTTATATCTTATTCAAATGTTCCATCGTAGTTCACTCTCTCCTTATATCTTATTCAAATTTTCCATCGTAGTTCACTCTCTCCTTATATCTTATTCAAATTTTCCATCGTAGTTCACTCTCTCCTTATATCTTATTCAAATTTTCCATCGTTAATAAAATACTCTTTATTCATCCATTCAAGTTCAAATGCATTTTTTTAAACTTGTAGTGGATGACACTTAATGTTAATACAGTTTTTTCAAATATTTATTCATTAATTACATTTAATTAATTAATATTAGTTTTATATGAGAGAAAATATTGTAATTATTTAATAAAAAGTAACTAAAAGAATTTTTTTTTTGTTGACCTATGTAGGAATTCACTTTTAAAAAAAATTTTTTTTTATATATTACTTGTTTTGGATATTAAAAAGAAAAAATATATTGCATTCTTATGCCGATAAGAAGTTTTTTTCTAATATAATATAAATATTTTTAGATAACAAAATATATTTATTAACTCAACTAAGCTAGAATTCATTGACTATACACAATAATAAATTCGATACTGGTAATATAATAACTGTATAAATAATTTATTCGAACTTTTATTGTATTTTTCGTATAATTATATATTTCATAAAATATATTTGTTATCGAATAAATTATTTCCATTTAAAGTTTAAAAGCAGCTATTTAATTTTTTGGTTGCATCAATTCAGAAAAAAAAATTTAATAAAAAAAAACTGCTTCAAATCATGCCTAATTACACTGGGAATAATTAATTTTTAATCAAAACTCATTCAATAAAATAATTTAAAAAATGTTTTGTCAAAGATATTTAATCCTAGAAATGTGAACTTTTTTAAAGTTTTTTTTCTTTGAGAATATGGTTTAATGTAAACAGGAGGATTCATTTCGAAAGAAATTGATTCTTCATTCGTGAAAAAATAGAAAAAAAATTAGTAAGTATTTTTCAGTAAAAATAGCGATAGCAATTAAAAGTGGTCTTAAATAAAAATTTATAAGTATTCATGCACGCATATTTTGTGTAAGTGAAATTTTTTGCTGAATATTTTTTGCGTAAAAAATAGTACAATTGTTATTAAACCTACTTATTTATGCTATTTTTTTTAAGTAAATTGATATATATATATATATTCAACTTTTAGTGCTATTATATTTCAAGATATCTTGTCCTATTAGAAATTAATAAAATTAAGTCAAACAGTTTACACAACAGCCACGAACAATAAAAAATTGTATTTGTTCGCGTTTTCATTCTCAACAGTTAATTTACATTTTACTTACAGTAGTTTACAGAAAAAAAACGTTGAATGATTACATCACAATTAGTGTGCAAGGTATTATGTAATCACCACTTTTAAATGTATATTTTCAGAATTCTTTTAAGAAATAAAGTCTTAGAATCTACTAATTAGATGTCACAATTTGGTTATTAAGAAATGAAATTAAACCTCACACATTATAAAAAACCGTAAAAATGGAAATAAAATCACCAAAATACAAAATTAAAAAAATCTGAAGGCAATTTTAATAAAATCTACTTGGGTTGCTTAGTTAAGAAGTAAGCTGCAGTGGTTGCCACTAGTTAATTTAAAGTTTTTCGACAAGTTATTATTGGATTAAATCTTCGAGTTCGGGGATTAGTTTTCTTTGCCATTTTTTCTAATAATAGATTTTGTCATTAAATATTCAGATGAAATCATCAATCTATAATGAGCAGCATAATCAACAACTTTAATTTACATTTTGAGAATTCTTGAGAAAATCGAAATTTAAAAAGTATATACATTAGGGGTCGCAAATTAAAACACTGTCGAATCATTAGTGAATAAGTTAGAAAATCATCCTAACTAGTTTGAACTCCTAATGAGATTTTAGTCTGCTTCTAATAATCACCTTTCAGTTCTACTCAGCTTTTTCTGATAATCAAACAGGTTTTACTGTTTTCAATCTCATATTTTTCATCAAATATTTTTCAGATTTCGATAGCATTTTTTGTTTTTTCCTCACTTTAGTATTAAATTGCGACCCTTAATACGTTTTTGAATCCTATTTTACGAGGATTTTACAAATGTATATTAATAATAGTCGATACGGGCACGGTGAATAACGGTTTCTAATTACATATTTTTCGTTAAAGTTCCAGAAATGCATTTGGGGATATTTACAGAGTATTCTGGGTAATTTAATTCGTCAGTCATTATATTTTGCATTTAAATTTTCACATGAAATTCTTTCATTTAAATTACTAAAATAGATATAAGTAATAAAATTACTGAGGCTATATACCAAACAGCTTGAAGATACAAGAGTAAAAAAAAAACTAAAAAATAAAAGTACATTATTTTAAAATAATAATTGAATAAGATTTAATTTTCTTCAGTCTCATTTTTAAGTACATCGTAAATAAACTTTGAAATTTCAATTTTCCTTGGCTTGTCAAGAAATTTTAATACGAAAAAAAAATAGGTTTTAATCTACGTCAAAATTTATTTCTTATACCAGCAAGTCTTAAATATTTTATAGAAGTCCTCTAACGGCATATAAAATAGTCAGCAATATTTTTTACTCAAATACTATGTGCGATGACAACATTTGAAGAGATCCAATTTTTTAAGGCGAAAAAAAAATGACAGATAAAAAAAATAGGAGCATGGCATTGGAGACAAATTGTCAAAACAGGCAACATAATCCATATAAAGTCCTAGAATATTCATTTACCAATATCTGTCTGTTCTAAAATGTGTTCGGAATAACAGATGGTGCCGGCGTGAAAATCTCATAATAAATTATCAAACCGGAGGCGTTCGCTCATCTTTATTTTCTTCTATCGCCGTAAAAATACGCCAACATGCTATAGGGATATCACTCGAAGTTGTCTGCGCACAACAGCCAAAGATGAGATTTCAGTTTCAAGAAGGTTTCTCCGTGCTGAAAAGTGGTATTGATGGCTCCTTGATAGTTAACTTGGCAGTTTTAAAAGTCGCCGAAGCAGATTTATTGCTATTTTTACTGTCGCTTCGTATACTTTAAAATTTATAGCTTCGTTCTGATAGGTTGAGGAACGAGAAGCAAATAATGTCTAAAAGTACCTATCTAAGGGTTATTATGAAACTTTTATTTATGGATTTTTTATCGATGATTTACTTTCGATCCTTAGTCTTCATTTTCAATCACCAAATAGATTATTATTACGTTCATCTGCGCCGCGAAATATATGAACTGCCATCTGCTTGAAAGTAATTTGTTTGGTATTCAAATGAAGATTTTGAAACAAAAAATGCTTGTAACATTTTAAATTAATTTTTCAGTTTTTTTTTTATGATAAAAAGAAATGAAATGAAAATTTTTAAAAAAATTATTAAGGTGACCAAACGTTCTCAAATCTTGAGACCAGTTCTCGAATTGATTGTTCTCAAAAGTTTTCCAACCATTTGAGGACAGAATATTTCCCCAAATTTTAATTTGTGTCCTCAAATGTTCTCGAAATCCACTGAAAGCATATATTTTTTATGTGTAGTATAAGAAAAGTAAGAAGTACGTAGGTCTTTTTAAACAAAATACTTTTGCCTCAAAATAGTTACGAAGTTTATGTACAAAGTACAAGTTTATGTTACAAAGAATACAAAAAGAAAAGCTGAAGCATAATGCTAAAACTAACAGATGAAAACGTCATACTCGTCTTAAAATAATTTCAGCTGAAAATAGACTAATTTTAACAGCCATGTACTCATTCATTTTACATTTGTTCAAACGCAGAATATTTTATGGGGGAGTAAAGGTACTTAAAGTACCTTTCCTCCATCAACCTTGCTTTTTAGTTATGGGGAACCGTAGAAAATCAACATAGGTAGATAACGCTTAATCAATTTTGGCAATATGTAATATCTGTACTTCTGGTATTATGGCAATTGGTGCAATTTTAAAAATAATTCTATAATGGACTTTTTGTAGTTTCCGAAAATATTTTTTTCCAGTTTCAGCAACGATAGTGCATTAATATTTTAATGAATTAGAATTGAAAGAACTTGTTTCCAACCCTACTAATAAATATTTTAAACAGTAAATTAAACTTCAGATAGAGAAATGGTCATGCTCTTAAGCTTTTATCGAGGTCTTAAAAAGAGAACTAGTTGTTTTCAAAATTTTGGATTTAATTTGCTACCACTGATAAATGTAATTCGCACATAACTCATATGTTGAAGGATTATGTAATAGGTACCAAATATACCAATATAGGCATAAAGTATGATATTGATATATTAGGTAATTATTAAAACAGCAGTAATACTGAGCAGTTGTTATACTGATACTGTGAAAATTAGTGTCTTACGGCCCTTCGGAAGGGATTGGAGAAAATTTCATGAAAGTGGTAAATTTTGACTATCATGAGTAGGCAGCGAAATAGCATCATGCCAAGTGAACATTTGCTGAACACATTTAATCTATATTCTGGTGGAATGGACAAGCAAAAAACGTTATTTGCTTAATTTAATAAAGTAAAGTCACCGGGAAGGGCAATAAATAATTTTAAATAAATAAAAAAACTAGTTTTATTAATAGTGTCGGCATAAGCCTCTCAGTTTTCCGTATGATTTCTTAGTGTATTCAGCTAGTATTACGTAAAAGCAATCAACTTGTATATAGTAAAATAAATTGAATTTGATTAACTATTATCATAAAAAAGGTAGTTTGACTGCCCTGCAATCAACAGATCTTGATCCTGACCACGACTCTACCTCAAAAAGTTAATGAAATTTCTAAAAATGAATATCCATCAATTATAATATCAAAATTGCAACACTATTTCCTAACAGCCCACTAATCTGTAGAAAACATATGTTTAGAAAAGTGTATCCGGTTAAATAAGATAAGTTAATTTAGAAAAGTCCCATAAGGAGATATCATAATTTAAGAGGTCAAAACTACATCTAATTAAAATAGGAGATAGAAATTATAAAACTATAAATAAAAACACGTAAAAATTCATACGATACAAAAGCAAATAAACAAAAATTATTTCTACTGAACTTTTTTCAATGTAGTATTTATCATTTCCGTGCCCCTGCCGAGGAACACAGCATAGCTTTTTACATCACTATTTTTCATAGCCAGTAGAAAGAAGAGATATATTACGTTTCCCAACTGTCTTCAACAATAAGATTTCCACTCTACTCTTGGAAATCAAACGATCTGAAACTCTCCACATATTATGAATTATCAGTGTATCCGCACGGATTTGTAGCGCCACCTAGTATAACTTGTAACACTGAGAAAGAGTGTGTGTGGAAGGAGAGCTGTAACGAGCTACAAAAAAGCTCTCTTCCAAATAATAATAAATAAATATTGTGAATTTACAGTCCGCTTATTTTCTGTTTATTGAGCGAGTTCATATTTACCTGAGCGTCGACATAAGTGGTCCGCTCACCAGGAGAAATAATCAGCAAAATTAAAAACAATTAACGAAAAGAGTTTCGTTTTGAGTTCTAAGAGATAACCATTGTGGACAGTGTTACGAGAAAACTGTGGATTCGTGCCTTCCCATTCAAAGTAGGATTGTTTTGATTTTTTATAAAATACTTTAATTTACAATGTTTAAGAATTGTAAAAAAGATGATTTAAGGCTTATTGCCAGTGAACTAGATCTAGAGATTAGTGATGATATGACTGTGGTAAACTTAATTGATATAATTAAAAGTTGTAAAAAATATAAAACTGACTCTGAAACTGTTAGTGATCTAGTAAGTTTAATAGTAGAAGAGCGCAAGTCTGAAGAATCAAAACAATTAAAGTTAGAGAATATAAAGCTCGAGAGAGCAAAAACTGAACTAGAAATTGCACGTATTCGTGCTGAGCCAAAGGAGCTCGAGAGAACAAAAACTGAATTAGAAATTGCACGCATTCGTTCTGAGCCAAAAGAGAATAATATAGAGCTAATTGAATCTAATAATTCCCTAGATTCTTTGATTAAGAGCATTAGAACATTGACCATTAAAGTGCCGTGTAAACCCGAAAATTGGGGATTCTTCTTTACATCGTTAGAACGAGCATTTATAGTTAAGTGTGTGCCAGATAAATATAAATCAGAGATTCTTCTTAATCTACTTGGGGAAAGATCGTCTAATATTATCACATATATAAGTGATGATGATCTTAATAATTATGAAAAAGTGAAAGAAATAGTACTTAGAGAATTTCAGCCAACGGCTCAATCTTGTCTGGACAATTTCAAAACAACCACGCGTCAGTTAAACGAAACGCACGTCCAGTTTGCGTCACGTTTAACAACTAGTTGGGATTATTACTTAAAATTAAGAAATGTGACAGATTTCAAAACATTAAATCAGCTAATAATTTCTGATAAACTCTTCCAAACATTGGACAGGGAAACCGCTACTTATATAAGTGTAAAACAATCGGACACCTGGTTTGAACCAATTAAACTAGGAAAGGAAATAGATTTATTTATGACTTCTCGCGGAAAATCTTTAACTAAGTGCTCTTATAATAAAAGTCATAATGAAAGAAATATTTCTAAAACCTTTTTGTCTGATGTTAAGAGTTCGAAGTGCATTTTATGTAATGAAAATCACCCCCTTTATATGTGTTCTACTTATAAGAAATTATCTGTGTATGAGAAACTGCAAATTGTTAAAGATAATGAATTGTGTTTTAATTGTCTTGGTAAACATAAAGTGATGTCTTGCAAATCAAAATATTCTTGTGCTAAATGTGGTAAAAGGCATCATATTTCATTACATTTTAATCGAGAACATAATTATTCCGCGAAATCAAAAATAAGAGAGGAGAACATTATGAATTCAGAATCGAATAAAAAACAAATTGATAGAGGAAATCCCCCCCTCTCTCCACTTGCTTCTGAATTTACACCCGCAGCATGCGAAGAGCAAAACACAGGCGCCAATATCTTTTCGGCCACGAGTAGTTATGTCTGGAATAAAAACAAAACAGTTCTTTTGAGTACTGCAATTTGTTATTTATGTGATTCTTTTGGAAATGAGAGTGAAGTTCGTGTTTTATTAGATTCGGGATCTATGTCTAATTTCATAAGTAAAGAATGTGCAGATCGCCTACAATTGAGAAAGAATAAAATAAACATAGTAGTGTCTGGGTTGAATGATTCAGCTATTTCTGTTAGGTCTCAAGTTAATGCTACTTTAATAAATAAAGCCCGAACTTTTAACGCAGATCTGAATTTATTAGTTGTTCCTAGAATTACGGATCTCACACCCTCAAAGAAAGTAAACAAGTGTATGGAAGGGTTGGAAAACATTAACTTAGCTGATGAGTATTTTCACATTCCGCAGAGAGTTGATTTATTAATTGGTGCGGAATCCTTTTTTGAGCTAATAAAACCTGGGCAAATTTACCCTCCTAACTCGAATTTAATCTTACAAAATTCTGTGTTTGGTTATTTAGTTAGTGGAAGCATATCAAATATGGAGGATAATAAAATCCATTGTGGGTTAGTTAAAGAAACTCTTGATTTAGAACAAACTGTTAGAAGTTTTTGGGAGATAGAAAATATCGAAACTGAAATAATTGAGAGTAAAGAAAAAATTATTTGTGAAGAACATTTTAAAAACAACTGTGCTAGAAATTCTGAGGGACGGTACATAGTAAAGATGCCTTTAAAAGAGGATCCTAAACATTTGGGAAAATCTAAAGAGTTTGCGTTTAAGAAATTAAATCTGATGTGGAAACGTTTAATTAAGGAGCCAAATTATTTATCTTTATATAAAGATTTCCTTCATGAATATTTAGAGATGGGACACATGTCAGAAATTTCGGATGATGAAGAGGAAGAAGCCACTTACTACATTCCCCATTTAGGAGTTTACCGCCCTGATAAGCAATCAACTGTCCTAAGAGTTGTTTTTAATGCGAGTTATCCTACCTCAACTGGTAATTCCTTAAATTCTTTGCAATTAAATGGAGGCATAATTCAGAGTGATTTATTTTCCATCATGACACGGTTCCGTAAATATGTCTATGCCTTCACAGCAGACATAAAGAAAATGTACCGAATGATCTTAATTCACCCAAGCCAAAGAAAATTGCAGCGTATTCTTTGGAAAGAAAAAGAGGAAGGACCTGTCAAAACCTACGAGTTGAATACCGTCACTTACGGCACGGTGTGTGCACCATTTCTAGCAACTCGTACATTAAAGCAAATAGCTATTGATGAAGGAGAAAAATATCCTCTTGCTGCTCCAGTCATTGAAAATGATTTCTACATCGATGATGTGTTGACCGGCTCTGATAATTTAGCAACTGCAAGAGAACTTAAAAATCAATTAATTGGTATTTTAGGAAATGCTGGCATGCAACTCCACAAATGGCATAGCAACTGTGCAGCGTTAGTTTCTGATGGTGAAGAAATATATAATTTTACTAACTGTGATGGAACTCAAGTGCTAGGAGTTTCCTGGAGTCCGAAGAAAGATAGTCTTTATTTTAAAGTTACCTGTAGTGCATCACATAGAA
This sequence comes from Parasteatoda tepidariorum, assembly GCF_982258835.1. NCBI lineage: Eukaryota > Metazoa > Arthropoda > Arachnida > Araneae > Theridiidae > Parasteatoda > Parasteatoda tepidariorum. The sequence continues at coordinate 64,882,193 of NC_141760.1, read as the reverse complement.
AAGACTCGAAAGTTACGAAGCGCTGTGTCTTATCCACAATTGCACGCCTTTTCGACCCCCTTGGATTGCTTGGACCAGTAGTGTCAAAAGCAAAGATATTTTTGCAACAGCTATGGTCTTTAAAACTGGACTGGCATGAAGAACTACCTGAGAAACAAATCCAAGAGTGGAAGAGGTTTGTCGAAGCTTTAAAGAGTGTTAACAACATGGAATTTGATAGATGTATACTTACAGAGGGAGCTGACATGATTGAAATTCATGGATTCGCCGACGCGTCAGAGGTTGCTTACGGTGCTGTTGTTTACTGTAAGTGTGTTAAAAATGGTCAAGCAGCGACTATCAAATTGATTGCTAGCAAAAGTCGTGTATCACCTTTGAAAAGAGTAACCATCCCAAGACTAGAACTTTGTGCCTCACTGCTTCTAGCTAAATTAGTGAAAAAAGTGATAAAAGCTCTTGATTTGCCTATATCCAACATCTACTTATGGAGTGATAGCATGATTGTGCTTTCTTGGATACGTAAGGAGTCATTTCTACTTAAAACTTTCGTTGCCAATCGTGTATCCCAGATTCAAGACTTAACTAACATTGACAGTTGGAGATATGTACCATCAACTGAGAACCCAGCAGACATTATCTCCAGAGGTCTCGATCCTGATAAACTTTCACAATGTAGATTGTGGTTTGAAGGACCAAATTTCTTGTGTAACAGTGAATATCCAAATAGAGACATTCCATCCAGAGTTATTGAAGATGAATTTTCTAATGAATTTAAACCATCTAGTGACTTCAATTGTTTTATTAGTGATAATAGTAATTTTCTTAATAATTTTTTGGAAATTAGTAATAATTATAGTAAACTCATTCGTGTATTAAGTTTTGTATATAGGTTCATCGATAATTGTCGGAGCACTTATGACACATCAACTGGGTCTTTGTCTCCAGATGAACTTAAAAGAGCTGAACTAAAATTGGTAAGTTTAGTGCAGAAACGGGAGTTCAGCAAGGAAATCAGAGATTTAGAAATTACAGGTGAAGTTTCAAAGCAGAGTAAGGTAAGAAATTTATGTCCTTTCATTGATAAAAAAGGTCTCTTAAGAGTAGGTGGACGTTTGTCCAATAGTAATTTGTGCTTTGACAAAAAATTCCCATTGTTGTTACCAGAAAAACATAAATTAACAAAGTTGATAATTATTAGTAATCATATTAAGAATTTACATGTTGGACCTCAAACATTATTGTTTATTATAAGGCAAAGATTTTGGCCAATCAATGGCAGATCTATTTGTAGAAAAGTAGTTCGTGAGTGTTTGTTGTGCTTTAAAGCTAAACCAATAACTTGTGATCAAATTATGGGTGATCTACTCAAAAGTCGTGTGAGTCAAAACTTTCCATTTGCCATTTCAGGTGTGGACTTTTGCGGTCCATTTACAATTAAATACAAGAACCAACGGAAAGGTACTTTTCAAAAAATTTATGTCGCGATTTTTGTATGTTTCGTCACAAAAGCGATTCATTTGGAGCTTGTGACAGAGTTGAGCTCTCAAGCATTTATAGCTACATTAAAGAGATTTTTTTCGCGTAGAGGAAAAAGCAGTATTCTGTACTCAGATAATGCGACTAATTTCGTTGGGAGTAATAATGAGTTACAGCGATTATTTAGCTTAGTTAAAAATCCTGATAAGAGTTTATGTAATTATATGAGTCATGAAAATATCAAATGGAAATTTTTGCCACCTAGGAGTCCGAATTTTGGAGGGCTCTGGGAAGCTGGAGTGAGATCCTTCAAATATCATCTGAAAAGAGTAGTGGGTGATAAGAAATTAACTTATGAAGATTTTTTGACTGTAACTACTCAAATTGAGTCAGTTTTAAACTCAAGACCGCTTACCCCGTTATCTTCAGATGCCAATGATTTGAGCGTTCTCACTCCAGGCCATTTCCTGATCGGAAGACCGTTCACATCAATTGTTGAACCAGATGTAACCAATGTATCTGATAATAGGTTGAGTTTATGGCACAAAACCACTAAATTCGTGCAATTAATATGGAAAAAGTGGCACAAAGACTATTTGTCAACTTTGCAACAAAGGTCGAAGTGGTACATTGATAAGCAAAACATTAAATTTGGAGATATGGTTTTGATAAAGGAAGATAATTTAGCTATATGTAATTTTCCAATTGGTAGAATTGTGGAGGTCTTTCCGGGAAAGGATGGCAGAGTTCGTGTTTGTAGTATTAAAACGAACAAAGGGATCTTTAAAAGGCCCATTTCCAAGATTTGTTTATTGCCAATTGAATGAATATTTTTTTAAAAAAAACTTTATATTACTTTTCATAATCATGTAAAATGTGAAATTTATCGTGTAATAGTAATTGTTTAGTATAGTAATATTTGTGTAATAGTAGTAATATTGTTGATAGTTGTAGTAATATTGTTGATTGTTAAAACAATGCAACGCCCGGCGGTATGTATCCGCACGGATTTGTAGCGCCACCTAGTATAACTTGTAACACTGAGAAAGAGTGTGTGTGGAAGGAGAGCTGTAATAGTCCGTGGGCCGAAGTCTCAAAAGTAGCTCTAAACTAATTTTCGTTCCGACATTTGAGGGGCAATTTTATTTTACCAAAATAGAACACAATCTTGGCTGAGAATCATAAATTCATAAAGTTCTCCAAAATCCGACTGGCTATTAATTGATAGTTATCAGAACAATGAGGAACTATTTTATTTTCTCGAATTCAGTATTTTGCCCAAGAATATCCGAAGAGAAGCGTAATTTGACGTCACTTGGAAATGAATGGACCAATCAGAACAAAAGCAGTTGTCTGCATATTACGATAGCTTCCCGTTCGTTCACGCTTCTTTTGCGCTAAAACACTTAACAGTTTTTTATAAGTATCTACTTCAAAATTTTTATACAATTATAGTTACTTCAAGATCTCAAAATCTTTTTTTATTTTTTATTTTAAATTATGATTATTTGATAATTCACTATTAAAAGGTAAAACATAGACTATGACAGTTATAGTTGTAATATGAAGGGTTATAATACTGTATCTGCGATTATTTTTCAGTTTTTTTAAAATTATTTTTGTAAAAATACTTATACTTGAATTCTATAGAATATATAAATCTTTCCTCCACTCTGTGAAAATTTAAATTTGCATCAACTTTTTAAGAACTGCTACCCTACAGAAAATAATCTGATTTTCTTCAAAAATCTGGAGATATTTCTCCCTTATTTTTTAAAACGATACTTATTTTAGTAAGCTAAAAAACCCTTTTATACAAATGAATATTTTGAAATTCAGTTTAACATGAAAATAAAAAATTTCATTTGTGTAAAATTTTCAATAAATTTGAATTAATTTTTTTTTTTTGATTTGTTGCTTGGTACACTGTCTTTTACTGAAGCTTTAAAACTTTCTTTACTATATAAAAACCGGATATTTTACGCAATGAACTATCTTGATACATAATTTATTTGAACAATTTAACAAAGTTTGGTTTTTCATTATTTAAAATTTTAATGTTTTGGTACAGCATTAATTTTGAAAATAATAATATTGATTTAGAGAAAATATATTTAGAATGTAGAATTCATAGCGTTAATTGAAAAAAAAATGTTTTCAAGTGTTATTTCAAATAGTTTTTGCAAGTGTAGCAAAAGACAAATACAGAGTGTTCCAAAAAACCTTAGACAGGTATTGTTGAATATATTTTTATTTAGCAAGAGAATATAATTCCAGACATTAATATATTTGGAAATTTCATTACGGTTTGATATTCAATAATTTATTTACATTTAAGTGTAGAGACATTATTTAACTATTTTTCGAAATAGTGCCAGTTGGAAAATTGATTAAACACATTTTTTAAACCAATATCTGAAGTTAAATGTTTAAATCATGTTTTGAATCTACACTATTGTTTTCAAATTCAATTCAAAAAAAATATTCAATGATTAAATACAAAATTGTCAAATTTCTTGTTGCTGCTCCTACAGAGAAAACTTACATAAATTTCCTTAAATTTCATGATTTATTTTTAGTTTAGATTAGTTAACAGTTTTTTTATAGCTTAAGAGTAGTATTTATTTAAGAGGAGTATTTTTTATAGCTTTTTTGTAAGAGCAAAAAATAAAAATAAAAACATAAAAAGTTTTGTTTTCTTTTTTCCGAGTAAGCACATCTTAATAAAAAATTTTAAATTTATACGCCATTCAGAGTTTAAAAAGAAGTAATATTTAAGTAAAATTAAAATGCAAGCAATATAAGATGTGCGCTTGACTCTACAAAAATCGCAGATATTGGATAAATAAGCCATCAGAACAACCATCTTTTGAAACAATACTTACCATAGCACCTTTGTTAGTGAAACAAAAATAATAGTTTTTTTGAATAATGGATCATTAACGTTAATATGTAGATTTTTTAAACATTTTGGAACTAAATGTGAAAGTAATGAAAATTGTTTAAAACATTTTTTTTTAACATTTCATCAACATAACTACAATACTTTCATTTCTTCGGTGGGATCTATATATAAATATCCCCCTTAAATTTGTAACTCAGCAAATATTATTAAAATTAAAATAAGACAAATAATTCCTTCTCATTTTTCAGCTAAGTATATATTTTTGTATCTTAAAATCGGAGACGAATTCTTGATTAGGTCAGAGAGGCATCGCAATGCGACCGCCTGCACAATTCGAATTTCGGAACGAAAATCAAATATTTAACAGTAAAGCGGGAAAATGAAGCGTTATCAATATATAGTTGGCTCTAAAAAGAGACCTTTATTTAAATTTTAAAAAAAATTCAAAGGATTAAAATGAAATCGAGAAAATTATCATCAATGCAACCAACAATTTGCTTACAAACATTGCTGTAAGCGACTGTGAGGAGACAATGCGTGATTGGTTAGCTTGGCGGAGGAAAAAATAATTCGACGATTTCACTGGATGAGAGTACGAAGGCATACAGAAAAAGAGTGCGTCATAAAATCGATTGTCATTAAATTATGACCAAATAATATTTGGAGAACTTTATAAAATTAAAAATACTAAAACATTCTGAATCGTTTTGTCAAAAGAAAAAATTGCCCCCAAAGTATCGGAACGAACTTGAACGATAAATGAGTTTGGCCCACGGACTATAACGAGCTACAAAAAAGCTCTCTTCCAAATAATAATAAATAAATATTGTGAATTTACAGTCCGCTTATTTTCTGTTTATTGAGCGAGTTCATATTTACCTGAGCGTCGACAATCAGCTTCAGCAAAAGATTAGAAACAAGGGATAAAAAATGGCGTCTACATTGAACGGATAAATCTACCAGAGGTTTATTAAATGGAATAGAATTTATGGTTGGAGGAGTGTATATTTCAACGCCCGGTTAGAGAAAAGGGAGCAGAGAAATCTCATGCTGGTCTTACATGGTTGGTATTCTTTTTTAGCCCATAAACTGAGGCCATGACATCTTTATGGGCTATTAAGGACTGCAGAACAGACAGACAGCAACAATCTGGTGTATTTCTTGCTTTGCCCCCAATAGATTTACTATTTTTTTAAAGTAAATTGTGTGTAACTCATAAACCAAAAGAAAAATAATGAATGATAGCGGAAAAAGGGCATAAAATGTAAGAAGTTTAGTGTAAACTGGATTAATACTCTGATGCGTCAGCCCAAATATAACTTTTAATAAATTTTCTCAATTTTAAAATTATAAGAGGATTCCTTTATAATGAAAGTTTATTTATTCATTGAAATAGTTACTCTTAAACAGGAAAATTAATATTTTGTTGGGTATTCAATTTATAATGTATTAATATGATAACCACAGTTAATTGAACGGGAAAGCTCTCGCTTCTGATTTACGAGTTCTTCCATTGTTGCTGAGTCTTAGGGCTAGCATAAAATATAACCAAGGGCAGATAGATTATGGATTAGAGTCCCTTAGTCGTGAGGATAACTACGCGAGTCTCCATAGCTTTTGTTTGTGTATAATGCAATTTATAGTTTCACTCAATAATTTAGTTCTCACAAAAAGGCTAATTTTCTGCGATATTCAACTTAAGAGCTCTCGGGGTCTTCTGAGCTGAGGTCAATGTTACAAGTACATGAAGATAAATGATTACATATTAAATTAAATAATAAGTGATCGATAAAATAAATTAATAATTTGTTTCACACAGAAAAGTTAAAAGAGAGAAACGTTTTGGACCAATGGGTAACAGAGCATTTTTTTCTCAATTAATTATTCATTTGTTTTCTTAAGCAAAACATTTTTTTCAGCGGTAACACTTTTTTCTCTTTTAGTTTATTTTTGTTCGAAATTTATATAATTCAGAGTTTAACAACGATCAACTTATACCAAATAACTACTTAATACGAACATATAACTTCAAAAAAAAATCTTAATTTTCAGAAAATGTTCTCTAAACATAACAATTTTAAAACTATGCAAATTTAATTTAAAATAGGAAGAAAAAATATAATTCATATATATAAGAAATAAAAAAATTGATTCTGACCTGAATGGCTTCTCTTGAAAAAAACAAATATAACTTAAGACAGAAACGCTTTTAGATACCATTATTTTTTATACTTTAAAGTATGTGAGTATTGCCTATTAGAGGCTGAATTTTCAACGTTAAATAAATTATAACTTTAAGATTAAGGACTAGTAATCCACAGGTTCGACGCTATAGTTATTGTCAGATGTCAGTTCTTTTAGACATTAGATGGTTAAAATTGTTAAAAAATGTTTTCAGTAAGCAGATGATTTTTTTATTTTTTTATAAATGTAGTGCTCAAAAAAAAAAAAATTATGTAGTGAATTATCGTTTGGCAAAATTGGATTTATCAATAATAAAAAAATCAATACTTCAACTTTAACTTATTGCAATTTTCAATGATATTTTGTATATCATTATTACAGTCAGTTGAAAATGTAATAAAAAAAAAACTCCTGCCTGAAAACAAAGGTTCTGGAGTCAAAGAAAGTTTTGCATGAATCAGTATCAGAATTGAACAGCTAATCTTTATCAGCAAAATGATGTATAAAACTTGAGCTAAGTTTCACTACATAAGTCAGAATGTTAATTATATAACGATAAGTTAATTAAATACATATGGGTCATTCTCACAAAAAGGTGATTTTTTAAGTCCCTGAGTAATAAATATTAGGAAATACAGCAGATTTCTTAATATTTTTCTTTATCATTTTTCGTGAAGTTCTTAACTAACAAATCATATGCATTTCTGCTAAATGTATTTAAAATTTCATTTTTATTTTTTAATAAACATGACTTCAAAATCCCCTCCGTGGACGTCCCTATGTCTGTGGTACAAAATAATTTTTAATGCCTGTTAAACAATTTAAATGTTATTTTAATGATTTTTGTAGTTTTACCTGGTTAAATGTTTATAGTAACTTTTTATTTAATATTTAAAAAAAAAAAAATTTTTTTTTTATAAAATAAATGATTAGTAAACTTGGTCCATCAAAAATGATGTCTCCCTCCATGGACAATTAATATAGTTCTGTAAATATGCAATAAAGGGCAACATATGCGAAATCCCTATAAGACAGCTGCTGGGAGGGGTAACCATTCCATTTTCTAATGTTAAATATCAGTTGTTTTTGTTCTCTTTGGTGTCAGTTTTGGATTGTTGTGTTCAACTGGGGTTTGGCAAAGTTCTCACCATATACTCCGTGGACATCATAAAGAAGGTAAGAGAAAATTATTTTATTTTTGATAGATGAATTTTAGATTGCAAAAATAGTATATTTAACAAAAAGAACTGCCCCATTTTTGTAACTTTAAAATTAAAAATCAGAAAAATTCAAGAACTAGTTTTTGTCTCCTCCGTGGACATAACAAGTCCACGGAGGAGAAGACACAGTCAATGTGTCAGATAACCATAATACAATTTTAATAATTAAAAAACTATTTTCTTTTAATTGATATTTTTTTAAATGGTGTTAATTTGTTTCTATTTTTAAAGAAAATCAATTAAGTTTAACTTTTTCTTATCGGAGAAGTAAATATTGGCAATTTTTCTAAATAATTTCTGTGATGTTTAACATTTTTTTTTCTCTTCAAATTTTAGTAAAAAATTGCAAAACCAAAATTTAAGAAAAGAAAGCAATCAAATGTTCAAATGCAAAGGAGAAGGGAACAGAAAGAACTTAGTATGAGATAAGCTAGACAGAAATTAAAAGAAAATCCTATATTGTTTAAAGAAAGTGAAAAAAAAAAGAGCAAGAAACTTTAAAATTTGTATCAGAAAAAGATTTAACAGAAAAATCGCTATTAAATGTACTTAAATTTCTAGAAATTGATAGAGCTAGCCGTTTGTGCCCAGGGAAAAAAGAAACAATAACAAGAAGAAAAGAGAAAAAACAAAAACGTTATTTGGATGACAGTATGTTTATTTTGCATAAAATGGTCACAAAAGAGTACCCTCAACACTCAACTTTCATGTGGAGTGTGAATTTTTATTTCAATAGTCTTTACATTTTAATTTATTAATATTCAGTAAGAGTTACTTAAGAAATTGTACACCTAGGTTAAAAATGGATTTTTTCTTTCATAGCAGCATGATTAATCGGAAGTAGCTCTATCTCTAATAATGAAATATTTTATTATTTACTTATTAATGTTAAACTCATATCAGTTGTGCCCAATAATTAATGAATTAGTCCTCATTGACATCTTATATTTTATAACATAAAATGTCTCCTCCGTTGACTATTACATCTCCTCCGTGGACAAGGCAGAATTTAAAATATTTTAAATCTTGTAAAAAATAAAATAGAAAACTTGACCATTATTATAAGGACATATAACAAAAGTAAATAAAGGCATTTATGTAATTTTTATCACTTTTTTAATTACTTTAATTTAAGAAATTTTTTTAGTCTATTTATACCTTTTTAGTGAGAATGACCCATATATATTAAAAACGTTAATTAAATACATTATATTATATATGAATGAGAAGTTAATTAAATACATAGCTGTATCCACATCAGATTAGTTGAAATATAATTCTTTCTCATTTACTTCTTTCACTTAACTTATTATTTGTTTATGTATTTTATTGCAACCATGATATATTTTTGTTTTGTATACCTGGCAGCTTAATTAGTTTACATAATTAGTTTATGTTCCACATGGTTTCTTGCCTGTCTTTGTGTTACAATTCTGTGTAAATATATAGCAAAAAAAAAAAATAAAAATAATAGAAATCTTTGAGAAAGAATTTAGAATGTGTCACTTAAGAGAATTGATACTTGACGGGCTTGACTTACTCAAAATAGAGTGGAAAGAACAGTTGATAACCTAAACAAACGCCACGTTTCAACAACCAATCAGGCCCACACTACTCACTTGCAGGTTTCCCATTTGCTTTTCCGGACTTGCATTTCGCAGGATAGCATTTGATAGTTAATTATGATTGCATTGTATTAAAACAAATTGTGGAAGCAAAAAGGAATCAATTTAAGCCCATTAGCTTCTATGAGTTTTGATTGATGATAAATTCTATTTAAAGATAATATGACGATAAGTTTTATTTTTAGCAACGTGAAAACAATTGAAACTGGCAATCTCATTCAGTACAAAGCTTTAGTTAAAATTTTAATGTTCTAGCTAATCTTAAAAAGGGCGGCATTTTGATTGACGCTCAATTCCTAATGTCGATAAAATCTTGATTAATTTTGCTTATTATCTATTAGAAAAATATTAAAACTTACATTGTCATCTGACACAGAACTACAAAATTTTATAAACCCAATCGGAAAGTGATCCAGATTTCGTTCTTAAGATTCCGTCCTTAACAGACCACCAAACAGGACAAGGGAAAAATAATTACAACTAAAACATTTTAGTAATTAGTTGTAAAAAGTTTTTGTGTTTAAAAAAAAAACTTAGTAATTTTTTGTTAAACGTCACTTTTCAATTAGCACTTAATTGTTTTCTTTAAACACTGCTTTCCAATTAGCAATTGTATTTATTAAGAAAAAAATTTTGACAGTAAGAGTGCTAAAATTTTTCCTTGTAAGAATATCAAAAGTTAAAGCATGAAACAAGACTTTGAGTCGAAACGATGACAATTAGTGTACATTTTCTAAGCTCGAGATATTGTATGTTTGTTATTTTTTATAATTATTAAGTTTTATCATTATTAATTAACATAAAAAGATGATACAAGCATTCCAAAATGAATAGGATTTGTAGTCTATTATAACTACAGCACCGAAAATTAGTGAAAGTCTTTGAATATAATTATCTTCATAAACATAAAGTTAACATGATTCCAGGCATAAGAAATCAATTGCTTTAATCATTCTCATGCTTTACTTTGAACAAACCAGCTCGGAAATATCACAGGCAGAGAAATTGTGGTCGAAACTTAACCCTGTCATTTTGACAAGAGCGAGAAAGAAGGGGTAAAAGAAGGAAGGGGTTTAATAAGAAAATTTTGGTTCCAATCTTGATAATTATCTGTTTAGCTGAGGAAAAGGTACAGTCTTTCATGCCAATTCCTTTGCATTTGATACATATTTCAAATTTTACTTTTTTGGTTCAAATGAAAAAAAAAAAACACCTATCAATGTCTAAAACATACTGGTTTTGACAGACAGTGGTTTTTCTCATTTCTTTTCTACTTAAACAAATGTAACAAAAAAAATTACGAAATGATTCTTATAAAAATCATGTATTAGTCTAAATGGCACATTCTGGAGAAGAAAAAAAATCAAGAATATCAGTATGAAATGTTAAAAATCAGAACAACTACAATCCCAGCATTAGATTTTTTAACTTATAAAAATTATATAGCTGCAAAACACAATCGCTGCTTCATCCTTGTAGAGTAAAATTCCATAAAGCACAAAAATTAAATAGTCTTAACAAGTTTACAAAATTAAGAAAAAATTTTTTTCAGTGAATTTTCGAGTAAGTTGATCAACGAGATACAAAAAAGAAATGAAAAATAATTTTAGATTTTAAGGATCAAATTGTTGTCTACTTAGCTAGAAAGATAGTTTGCTTTTTAAGATAATTAAGGAATGAAATTTGCATCTTAATGGGTGAAAATCTGCTCAGATCATTGAAAATAATTCAGTGTCTTTTTTTGTTTTTATTGCAACTAAGTTTCTTGAATCTACACATTTATTAAATTTAAATTAATACAAAAAAATATTAAAAAATATTACAGTGAAATATAATTTTTAATAAATATAATGCTTAGCTTTGTATGCCAATGTATTACTTAATAGTTGATAAAACATGACCCAATATGCATTTTAAAGTAAATCAATAGTTTCAAGAAACAAATCATTTGTGAAACATAGATTGAATAAATTTCAATTTAAGCTTTACTTTGGAAATGAAAGTTTTGCTAAGAAAATAAGTATCAGGTTAATAGTCAATACTTTAGTATGACTTGAGAACGATATCTCGAATATTACAACCAAGGTAGCGATTTCTTACCCCTTCACTCAGTATTAGTTGCACTGTCAACATCTATATTGCACTTTATGACATATTAAATGAAAGTATGCCTTAAGATTTATCTCATTAATTTCTAATTGAAGTTGCTAGATGAGCTTTGTTTATCATTTGCTGTTAGTGATAGTAAAATAAAATTAACACTTGTAAGATAAAATTAAGGACAATAAATATATATTGAGGATAGAAGTTCAACTATAAGGCAAGGAGAAAAAAAAGATATGGATTTGAAGTATGGAATTCGCTCTAATGTTCTGTTGAAAATATTAAGAGAATGGAAAAATATCTTAAACGATATGAATCCATGAATTGGCTGTCAAAAACAATTGTTAACGTTTGAAAGGTGAAATTCAAAACTAACAGTTAATGAAACTTTTAATTGGTTAAATTCTTTGTCAGTTCTTTCAGATTCAAGAAATCAAAAAGGATTGAAGATGGAGAGAAATCATAACTAGAGCCTTAAATTTATTATTATTGTAAAAAAGAAATGTAAACTAATTAAGTTCATATAAGGCTTTTAATGGAAACATTATATTTGTTTCGATATAGCACCAGATTCATGAGAAATTAAAATTCTGTTAATGTACTTCCTATATGGATGAAAAAAATACAATTAGGATTTTGCAATTAATACGAATATCTATTGTTAATGAGATAAATATATTATTTCTTTAATAATAACATCAATAACAAGTTATCTATTATAAATGAAATAAATATAAAATCAAACATAGGGACAACAACGATAATTGTGAAGAAACAATTGTATTATAGATATAAAATAAATTATATTACAACTGCAAAACTTAAATAATTTTATTAAACATCAAACAATAAAAAATTTTAAAAAAATATGCTAGTACATAATTTCTGTCATCAATTTTCAACATATTAATAACCATCAAAAACATAACTTTAAAATGCAACAAAATTGGATGTGATAACAACATACATTTTTTTTTTATTAAGTTCATTTTGTATTATTGTCAAAAGGCTTTAGAAGTAGGTTTGAAACAGTAATAAATATCATAATTTAATAATTAAGAATATAATTTTGTTAAAAAAAACTTCAAGCTACTTTTTTTCTAAAAAAAGCATAACATTTCTATATTTGTTAGAACAGTTTCAAGCAATTTTCTTTATCTACAAACAACAAATAAAATTTCAAGAAGCTCTTTATCTCGAAATGGAAAAAAACGACCGAACTTTTTGGATATAAATAAAAATCAAATAAGCAATTGAAAATTCTGGAAAAGAACTTCATAACTGATACAATGCTCAAACTTCATTACATTATTATTTGGATGAAAGAAATTATTTTTAAGTTTCCTTTGAGAAAGGAAATATCATAGAATCTTGATTTTTTTTTACAGTTAATCTAAAATTCATAGAAATTCGCAGATAACCAGAAGGTATTCCTCTGCAAATGCAAATATTTGAGAGGCAGGAAAGTGTAATGCTGAAAAATTTGTTTTAAATATAACGATAGAAATAGATTGTTTCATAACAGATTAAATAAAAGTGTAAATAAAAAATATGAATAACTTAGTATGACATCAAAAAACCATTATCATTAAAAAAAGTTCACATTTTTTAAATAATTTTCAAAATGAAATTACGAGTTTAGCACATTTCTGTTCTCTAATTAATAAAATATTTTTTTAAGAACAAAGATCAATAAAAAATTTATAAATCAAGATAAAAACACACATTTTGCTCCTTATTTGGAAAAGATTTAAAACAATGCCTTAGCTCAATTTAGGCAACTTTGCAAAATCGTTCATAAACTTGCTTTTTAGATTTATTATCAATTAGAATAAAAACAAATTGCTGATTTTTTTCATCAGAGGAAGCTTGGAAAGATCAATTCCATTATTTCTTGGTAAATTTAAAGAATTATTTTGTAATAATTATATTAATTGCATATGCAAATTGTGCCCAGTTTTACATAAAACATATTATAAAAGTACTTATAACAGAAATTAAATATGAATTATTTATCATTCAATGATAATAAAACAGCAATTCAAATATGTATATTGTAAAATGTAGCTTAATATATCATACAATTATTTTGTAAAATAATAAAGGAACATTATTTTTAGTAATAAGTTACAAATTTTGAAATATTTACCATGAGTGTCATGTTTGTTATTTATAAAAATAAGTCAAAAGCTAAAATAAGCTATTTAAGCAATAAGAATGCACTGACAACAATGTGAAACAATTTTAAAACAATATCCTCTATGTTATATAGAAATTACAAATACAAATTACAAAGCAATTAAATCAATCTTAATTTGATTAAGAATAGATAAAAAAAAATATGTGTCATTGCTTGAAGGTTCAACTTTTCATAAATAAGGCAATTCTTTTTATCATAAATAAGGCACAATAATTATGTGATTGATAAAATATTATTTGAGTAAAAGAAAGAAAAAAATTTATAATAATAATAACGAAAAGAGAAAAAAATCGAAGAACTTCTTTAAACAATATAGAATGGGCATAAACTTTATTCAGATGAGTAAAAGTGGAATTTAAAACCTCAATTATTTTTTTCCTTTTACTATTTTTCTCCATTTATTTTTTTCTTCATTAATTTTCTTCCCTCAGTACAATCTGTACCCGCTTACATAAACTCATTGCAATAACATAATTTTTTCTCAATGACCCAATAATAATAGTAAGAAAGAAAAATCATACTACGAATTGCTGAAGGTAACTTTTTGAAAAAGAAGAAAGTCTTACTGAAAAATCAAACAAAATGCCCTTAGACATTCTTTGCTTAAGCAAGTCAAAAATATTTACTAAGCAAATTATCACAGATATATATAGTTAGGCATTAAAAAACAACTTGATTAGTCATTTACTCCCAAATCATGATCTTTAAACTTTTTAAAATTTACATAAAGTTCCATCAGACAATCTTTAACAGTTACATTGCATACATCTACACAGTGAGCACAAAGTGAAGAATCTGCATTGGACCCTGAAAAAGAAGTTTTAAAAAAGAAATATTACATTAAAAGAATTGAAAATTAGAATTCCATTTCATAATATATTTTAAAAAATTAAATACTAAATCGAATACATGAATAAATCTTAATAAATAATAATAGCAAGAAAGGAAAGTGATTATTATGAATTCCTGAAATAAACTTTTTTGTCTTTAGCTTTTAAAGATTTAATTATCAATATTAAAGATTTGTTTGTAAACATAAATAAATCCTTATGCACAATAAGTTTTTAAAAGATTTCCCACAGATAATGGAAAAGTATTAAGCTTATAGTTAGTCCAGAAAATCGCCTACAACTAGAAAATTTGCCTGAGGCATTATCTCTTTTTCATGCTACCATACACATGTTAAATGTTTAAAAATATAAAAATAGCTTTTTTATATTAAATCACCCATACTTCTATACTTTTATATTACAATGTTAAGTTGTGCTGTCCAAGGGTATGACCATCTTTTCTTAATATTATGAAACCTGTGTTCTTGTATTTTTATAATATCAGCAAATAATACGAAGCTCACAATAATGCTTTCATAACATTGCATCAAAAATAATCAATTTCCTTCAATAAAATTCCAGCATAATAATGAAAACTTGATAAAGACAATTGCTTTTTTTATTTCATAAAAAAAATGCTAGTATAATTTAAAAAAAATATTAATCTATTTACAAACACTTGTTAAAGAAATTTTAGTAAATAATTTTAACTATGAATTTCACTAATTAAGGTTTTGTTTTACTTTTGCAAACATTTTTTAGGTTTTGTTTAATACATAGGGTAGGACGAGGATAGATGGCCATAGTTCTTTCAAATCAAGAGAAAAGTACTAAAATTAAAGGCACAAGAAATGTTTATGCATAATTTAAACTCTCATGAATGTACTCAACATATTCCGTGCTAAATAGTGGAATATTGAACAGAAACTATGAAAAAAAATAGTTTGAATTTTAACTAATAAGTGGCCATCTTTCCTTTTATTAGATGACCATCTCACCTCGACATAGTTGATGTCGAGGAGAGATGGTCATCAAATTAAAAATAAAAAAAAACTGAAGTTAAAATATGAAAAATAACACATTTCATACAGTTAGCCAAGAAAAACTCACAATAAATTGTAAGAAATGAATTTTACATTTAATGGTAAAGGTTTTCAAAGTTTGCACAGGTTTCATGGAACCAGTGCATTCACCTTACATATCTTATCAATTCATTGTTTTTAGTTGTGGTATTGTATTCTTTTTCAAATCTAGTACACTGATGCTCATCCAATGAGTAGGTAACATAGCTCTATCGGATAATTTGAAGGTCTGTAGAATCAGAATGTACAATGCAGGGTTTGTATGGTCCTCAAAAATTTAAAGCAGTGATTTCAATTTTATAACAAAAACAAAGGATTTAAAATAATAAAACTAAACTAAATAAAAAAAATTATGAACCCAAAGATTATGTAACAAGATTTATTTATTTGGAGATATTAAGTGTTTCAATAAAATACAAATTATTTTCTTGCTGTTACTACCTCTTTTTAAGGTCCCTACGATCCTTGATATACAAATTAATGTAACATGGATATATCTCAATGATTTTATGTGGCTATAACTCCTAAAGTCGATGATGAGGGGTCACTGAGCTTATAGTTTCACTCCACTGTACTATTCTTCTGCTTTTTACATAAAAACAAATATATGTGCATTAAGGGTTCAGCTAGTTGAAACAAAGTAAAACCTATGTATTGACAAACAGAACTCATTTTTAAAAAAAATATTTGAGCCCTAAGTAAAATAAACATAAAAATTTTACATATTTTTTTTAATCACAAATATTGGAATATTGTCATTAGTGTACTTAATTTTGACATCTTTATCTTAGATACTTAGGTTAAGAAAATAAATTCCACTAATAAAAAAACATTTTAACTGAAAAATTTAACTCTGTGCTTAATATTACATCTCTCAGTGTAAAATATCCTATATTCATTAGATAACTCAGACTTTTCATACAAAATACTGCCTCTTGATAAGGAAATGAGGTTAAATTGTATCTGTCACAAAAAAAAAATTCAGACATGAAAAAAACAGAATTGCTATTCTAAGTATATACAAGTATTTGAAGATTGTTGATATACTTATAGTTTAAGTTGAAAACAAAAGAGATAACACATCAGCTACAGTACAGATACCATTGACATACCAAGACTGATGACAAAACTAGCATGAATCAGTGGTAGGTGTCATAGATTAATTTGGCCTTGCAGACAAAATTAAGTCAAATTTAATTTTTTCTTCATTTAATAAAGCCAAAATTTAGTCAATACTTAGGGATAAAAAATAGAAGTTGTCCTTCTTTGAGAAAGGCTAGTGCATATAATTAGAATTGATAATTAATGTATCTGCACACATCATTTTTATCAATGCTTTTCACCACGAAAGTTTATCTTTTTCCCTTTTCGCAATCTTTCATTTTAGCTTTTACAGCATGATTTAAAATGCAACATATTTCATTTCATGCAGAATTTTGTAAATATTTTTTACAGTTTACTTAATTTGTTGACTCACTTTAATGAGCTCCAAATGATTCAAATGGTAAAGATTAAAACAAGTAAATTTTTCTTTTTAATTTTTTTATTACTCAGATTAAATTTTAAATTTTTATGTATTTATTTTGATGCGTTTTTTTTTTCAGTCTGTAAAATTCAAGCAATTTTGGTTATATGTTGTACGAACTTCACAGTTTCTCTCTATTTCACTTTCATCCAGCTTACTAAATTGCTGTTTTATGATCAAATACCTATTTTTTTTTAATTTTTTTTTTATAAAAAAGGACAAAACTAGCAGAGAGTATTAAATTACTTGTAAGAAACAATACAAATTCAAAATGAGGGATTCCGTAAATATAATAAATTGTTTTAATGCTATTAGCTCATATTGTTTGTAATACAAGTTTCACTTGTTTGTAGCAATGTAACAACTTTATAATAAAAAAAACTTGAGTATGAACACAAAAATTACCTGAACAGGGAAAGATGTAAAATGATATAATCACTTGTCGTTTAATTGATCCATTCAAGCAGTAAACCCAGAAAATCTGATTCATTAA
Organism: Parasteatoda tepidariorum; assembly: GCF_982258835.1. Taxonomy (NCBI): domain Eukaryota; kingdom Metazoa; phylum Arthropoda; class Arachnida; order Araneae; family Theridiidae; genus Parasteatoda; species Parasteatoda tepidariorum. The sequence goes on along the minus strand of NC_141760.1, from coordinate 64,864,550 downwards.
AGGAAGAATTGAAATATCTTTTATGTTCATTTTCTAAAAACAAATAAAGATGTTGAAACCTTAATTCATAAATGTTCAAAAGATTTCCTAATAAATCTATCAAACTTTTCAAATAATTTTACAATTTCAAATGATTAATATTTCATAGAAATTCAAGGCCCTTGGGTGAAACAGCTGTTGCCAACCTTAGGAATCAAAAATTAGGAACACTATATGCAACAAAATTATACGCGCCAATTATGAGAGTAAGACAAAAATTTGACTATTAAATAATAACATTAATAAACATATATTTAAATACCTTATGTAAATTAGTAAAACAAAATTATAAACACTATCTTTTGTGGGAAATTTATAATATTAATATTTTATAATTAGGAATACCGGCATAATAGTTTAAAAACAACCATTACCTATTAATATATAATTATAAAACACAGGTAAATAATAATCTACATCATAAACAAATATTTCTGATGCAAGTGTTTAAATACTACAATACATTTTTTTAACAATAATAGTTGTTTAAGATTCAATTTAGTGAAATGATCAGCAACAGCTATTGGAATAGTATTTTCCGATAAAAAGCTACAAAAAATTAATTCTGCAAAATAATCATACGAAGCGCTCTTGTGGCGATCAGAGAACAAGGGGTTGATTTTAAAGCAAAAATACTGCAATTTTACGAAAAATCAGATTTTTGATTTGATTTAAAAATTAGGAATAAATCCGAAAAATTCTGAACCATTGGCAGCTATGCCATACGATTCAAATTTACAAGATTAATACAAAATAATGAATTAAAAACATATAGTAAAATAAGCTTTTATCTATTTTGGTTAATAATTTAAGGCAAAAAAAACATGATTTATGAGTGACATGTTAGCAAATTGTTCTTACATAAAACTACTATGATCGTATATTTTGAAAACAAAATATTCTATGCTTTTGTGAAAATATTTATGTTTAAGGGGGGAAAAAAACCCAATATGAATGAGAAGCAACAATGGAGGTTGGTGAGTGGAGTCTTCTAGTTTTGTGAAAAATAGTAGTCATAGTCACCTCCCCTTGACTTGAGTTACAAATAGTTGCCAGTGGTAGCCATGCAAATATAATAATCTTAACATTTCACAAATTTTGAAAAACAAAAATCTTAATTTAAGAATGATAGAAACCATTTCCTATTTAAATATTGATATAAGTCTCACTGACCGGTAAAATTACTAGACATTTACTTTTTATTGAGTTATGAAATTTGCAATCCTAAGTTGCTTTTTTTTTCCTTTCAAGTACAGTTGATTATTTTTCACAATCCCTACAATCATTTATTTCTTCCGATTAACCTATTAACAAAATACTCTTAAATAAAATTATAATAATTACATAGTTTATTAAGGTGTTCTTTTTTGTGGAAAGTATCGATATTTAAGAATAAAAACCTTAATAAATGAGATACAATCATGGACATTGGAGAGCAGAGTCAGCAGGAGACTCTCAGTGTATTAATAAAATAACAAAATGTACCAAGACAGATTTCAAAGAATGAAAACAAAACAAAAATTAGAATAATTATAAATCAAAAATTGTTAACACTCTGCCTTTAAACCATAATGATGAGTATATTTGTTATAACCATATTACAGAGAGAATGTAGACTTTTCATCAAATAATTTTGTGCGAAATTCATTTTTTTAAAAACATATAAAGTAATATTCTGGTTCATAATAGAAAAATTTCGGGTTCAAACCCTGAACAAATATTTCTAAAAATATAGATATGATAATGGATTTATATAAAAATATGTCTAAAAAAACTACCTAGATAGAAAAATTAGTTTCAAGAATCATATTATAAAGCCCAATATATTGCAATCTAAGTAGGGTGTTAACCATATTTAAGGTGAACTTCTAACTAAGGAATAAAATGGAGGTGAACTAAGGAGTAAAATGATTCAATTCATCATCAACACTCTACTATGGTAACAAGAAATTTAAACAATATTATGACTCTACATTAATTGGTATTTTTAGTAATAAAATATAAATTTTTCACAAACCAGATAAAAAAATAGCAGTTTGTATGAAGTTTATTTTCTTTATTCCAGAAACGTTTTGTTGAAATAATGAGCTTGATCCAACTTATATAGAATATTACATTAGTAGGGTATTTACCATATTTAAGGTGAGCTTCTAACTAAGGAGTAAAATGGAGGTGATTAAGGAGTAAATTGATTAAATTCGGCATCAACACTCTACTATGGTAACAGCAAATTGAAACAATATTATGGTTCTACATTCATTAAGATTTTTAGTAATGATATATAAATATTACAAAAATTAGATTTAAAAAAATAGCAGTTTGAATGAAGTTTATACACTTTATTCCAGAAATGTTTTGTTAAACTAATGAAGCCTGATCCAGCTTATGTAGAATTTTACATTAGTAGGGTAATTGTCAATAAGGATCATACCAAAAGATTGAATTTATTAAATAAAACACACAAAAAATAATCATACCTCATTATACTTCAGAGGTACATGTGTTTGTTCAATATTAGAAATTAAAGTCTGCCAATCTTCCATATTGAATCCTAGTATTTCTCTGACTGCATCTTCACGAAAGTAACATAAAAGTTGGATTCTACCATCATCAATGATTGCACTAAGTTGAATATTCAAAATGTTAACTACATCATATTAAACATTAACAGTAGATCATACACATAACAGTTTACAATACAACAAATAGAACCTCCGAGACAAAACTTCTCAAATCACTTCGCAAATAATTAATATTTAATAGAAACATAGCAGCCTTATGTGGCGTCACATGATACACACTTCTTATAGAGCAAAATTCACAAACTAATGACAACATAAGTATTCAATGAAAAATATCACTTTTAACGAATTTACTTTTGTTTACTACTTTCAAAAATATAATTTTACCTTAAAATAAATCGTGATTGCTGATTGCAAAGGTAGAATTTCATTTTTCTAAAGAGAAATATGCAAAATTGAGATTTTAATTTTGTAAAAAATTGTGTTTAATGTCAGACAAAAGATTTATCAACCAAAATGAATTTTTAGTTTCTATTTTTCTTTTTAATTCAAGGTTGTATTAATATCATAAGGCAGATTTCAAAAATAAAAATTATTATAAACAATGCAAACAGAAATGAAAAAATAGATGAAAAATTCACAAAGGTGGACAAGATAACTTTAAAAAATCTCTACAAATGCACTGAATTTAAAATCTGAGGTTTAAGAATAATTTGAAAACTAAATCAAAAATATATAATAGGTAAAAAATTCCCGAAAGTAGGCAAATTAATACCTCAAAAGTATCTTAATAATTATTAAAAATTTCGAGAACATCCAAGCATAAATAATACTTTGACTAGAGAATTAAACAGAAACAATACTAAACATTTGTCAACTTTTAAAAAATGCACTTTTTATTGAATATAATTGAACTGCTAAGTATTTTTGTGTTTATTTTATTAAAAAACAAGCAAACTTAGGTTTTTAAAAAAAATCAAAAATCTTTACACATTTGTTTTTTTTATAATGAAAAAAATCTTTTATCTAAATACCTTTTTATTTAGCCTTTGGCTTTCTATATTAGCTAAAATGTACATCTTTTAAGATTTAAAAAAAAAAATTCTTGATGTCTTAATTTTAAAGACATGTTTATTGCAAAAGTTAGTTACCTGAATGATGATGGTAAAATTGAGATTAGGAAGAAATAATAAACAAATTTACATCATTGGGTGGTATAACAGAACTAGAAATTAAAACAATAATTAATTTTTTTAAAATTCATTGCAATTAATAGTTTTAGAAAAATTTTTATAGATTAAATATACAACTATGATTGAGAAGATTTATAATTTTCAAACCTATATGTCTTTTATTAGTTCTTGGTGAAACATATAAATAAAAGGGTCTAAAACGATTTTCCAAAGGTATCAACACTTTCTTATAGCCAGAAAATTGATAATTAACAAATATTGTTAAATTATTTATAGATATATTTACTGTAGTATTTCTTTATCATCCGCTATCATTCTTAATATTATTCCCTACTATTATTATGATTTGATATTTCATTTTTATCAAAAATTAACAATTTGAAACAGAAAGTGGTATTCTTTTATTATAAAGTAATCCTGTAATATCTCTTTAGTCATAAACATTTTGTAAAAAAAAATATTGAAAAATTTTATGAAAAACATATTGAAAACAGTAAATAACCATTTTGAAATTATTACTAAACAGCAAACATATTATATTTACTTTTATAATGAGCTTTACATAAATTATTTCCAGCCAAAACTGTTTTTAGGAATTAATTAGGACATAATATCAATCAATAAATAATCTGGAGAAAAACATGAATTTATTTTAAAGCAACCAAAAGTTGAATTGAAGTGTTAAAAAAAAAATAGTAGATCAAGTTGCAATGCTAACTAAATAAAACAAAAATTAAAATCTAAGTTTGAATAATATTCTAATAGACATTAATAACAAAATGTTTGGAATCTTTTAATTGAGTAGATTTAAATCTTTGTGTAGCAATGATGAAAAATCAAGGTGGGTAGGAATTTTTTAAACCCCGTTTATTTTAAATCTGTTTAATTTTTAGTACAAGAATGAATTTTTAAAAATGTTACTGCTTTCGATAAATTTACAGTTACTTATAAGACATTGAAATATACAAATTTATTTAATTCTTCAAGATTTTTGGAAATAGTTTTTGCTATGTATTCTGTTTATGTATGCTATGTGTATGTTTAATGTAGAAAAACTTCTTAGCATAGCAATATTCAGATGTATGCTCTTTGTGAAATTTTAAAATAGTTCATTATAAATAAAACAAATTGTAAAAAAATCATTGGAATTAATATTCTTTCCTATTTACAAGTGCATATCATATAGAGGAAATAAAACATAAAACAAAGCATTTTAAAAATAAAATCTTTAACCATTTTGACTGCATAAATCAAGACATAATACATAATTAAATAAGTGTGATTGAATTATATACCTGGCTTTTGCTTGAACACTGTAGGAAAATGAACATCCACACATTTCTTGAGCATCTTTAAAACACTTCTTGCAAAACAAAGACAATTCAGCTGACACAAGTTTTGAAATGAAGCATATCTGATTTAAACACTTTTGAAATAAACAAGCATTTATGTAAAATCTCCCGAGTTCACCTGTTGCTGCTGATTGATATAACTCCTTTCCACATATGCTAAACAATAAATTAATTCCAATTAATTGAATTATTGAGAATAATTTAATGTAAATCCGAATTGAATAATTATATTTAAACTTGTCAGTTATAGGATCAGAATTTTATACAATAGAAAACGAAATAGATTGAAATAAATATGTTAAACATTTTTGCACTAATTGTCTCACAATTAAAAACTTAATTTAATTTTAATCAAGCAACCTATTGAAGCTAAGTAAATTTTGTAGTTGAGCATCCTGCCAACAATGCTTGATCTACAAAACAGGTTGAAAAAATGGTGAGCACCTATTATATTCAGAATCTTAGACAGACTGCAAAGAAACACAGATTTCTAAGAAAAACACAACGCAAGTTGGTTTTATCATGGAAAAAAAAAAGTTTTTTTTTTGTCTTGGGATAAGTAGGATTTATCGGGCTTTTTCATGAATAAAACCATATTTTACCCAAGATGAGTATCATAAGCTTAGTTAATATGAGTTTTTCAAGCATATTCTACATGCATACTTGTATATACTAAATATAAGCATAAGATATATTACACAATAAAAAAATATTACTTGATTATTAATTACCAAAGGGATTAATAAAAGAAATAGTTACGATACTATTTCAGTCATTTTTATGTCTTTTAAATGTATAATGAATTGCATAATGAAGTAATTGAAATGATTCTGTGTAAAATGCAAAGCATAATAAGTTTAAAATTATAGATAAAAACACAATGTCCTTTAAAGTTGATGAATGGAATTTCTAGAAGTATTGTAAATATTTATGAAATGTAATGCACTTATCTTTTTGTTACACATGGTATGTTCATTTGTATTTTCCATCATAGATGAATTCTTTGTATGCTTTACAATCCACAAAAAGTTATCAACTTTTATCTTTTTAAAACATTTTGTTTTCAAAATGAATGAAAAAAAATATATAAAATTAAACATTTGTTTTTCAAGCATTCCAAGTATAATTTAAGAATTTAATAAAAATGCTCATTAAATTTAATTAATGATGTACAAATGGATACATCATGAACAACCAATAATTATAATATGCATTCACATTTCATTTATGCTACATAATTTAATCTTTATTCTGTAATAACAAAATTTTTATCAAATAAAATCTTAGCAATCTAAAAGGATTTACAAATATTGAATAAAATACATTGCTCATTAAAATGTAAAATATAAATTTTATCTCAAGTGTCATGACAATTTTATGAATCTAAAAATTTAAAATATCAGAAAGTCTCTCTCAACTTCTTATAATTGAAATATTTAAATGCTTAGGGGCTGAACAGAAACTGTTCATTGATTTCACATTTTGATTTCACAGTTTGAACTGAAGTAAATCAGAAAATATTCTTTCAAATGCAGCTGTCATAAAAGAAGTAGTGAATAATTGAGTAATTAGATGAGATGCTATAGCTTTCAACTGATATTCTAAACTATGTTTTTACTTATTATCAAGTTCTGAGTTTAATATTCTTAACTTCATCAATAAATTATTTTTGCAAAAGGTACAGTGGATGGAAACAAATATAGTTTATAATAAAAATCTTAATATAAAATAGGGCTATAATGGTCTTATCTTTTAACATACTCAATACAGATTTCTTTTTAAATGAAAATTTTATTTTTACATGTTTTGTCTAAGAAAATCTTATTCATTTTTAAGAAAATTGGATATATGTACTTTAACAAACCCTGAAGGGTTTACAAACCAACTAAATCATGCAATAAATATTATGTGTATGCAGATTACACATAATTTGTTTTATAGAAAAGTAATATATTAGAATTTACCAAGATTTTTTCTCATTTGTTCAATATAATTTTGTTGGCAAAAACCAGCAATATAAAATAATAAGTTGATAATTTCAAATAACAATTCGGTTTGAAAATCGTGAAGAAAATTAATTGGAAATAACAAAGTGTGAAAAAAAACCACTTAGTGAGTAAAAGAGGGCATTTTTCTAGTGGATTCAATCCAAAACAAAAATCCAGTGGATTTTTCTGGGGCTAGGCCCACCTTTGCAAATGCTGTAGACAACAGGTGATATTTACAAATTATATTGAGAACAAGAGAAACATGAATTCTCTTAAAACTTTTTGTGATTCTTTGAGTCCAAAACTATTCATTAAACATATTTCACAATTATAGCGCACTGAAATTCCTTTATTATCTTTAACTATTGATTGGTTTTTGGCATTGTGTGATTTTTTTCTATAAATCTTTTTCACTTCTGATACAATTCCACACTCCTAAAATTATTTCCCCCTTGAAATCTGAGAAAAAGTGAAAAAATTACTCACTTAAAAGATTACATTCTAATAGATTAAGACTGTAGTACCAAACTAGTCATTACATCTTGTATGCTAAATCTGGAATCTAGTTAAATTTGAGCTCATAATAAATGAGCACAGCTGCATAAATTTAAGACTGAATTCCTTGTTGAAGCCCACCCAGCTTCAGATTGATGGGTACAACTTGTTTGGGAAGTAAAGGCAGTCTGTGTGCAATACTCATTGCTGCAATCATTCTATTTTAAATGACAAGCAAAATTAACATGGCAATGCCAAGATTATGAATGAAGTATTTACTTACCTTATTACTTCCCGGTTACTTGTCACATAAGTACTAGCTTCAATTCCAAAGATAGGTGATGCTCGAAGATATAAATAACCTTTTTGAGAACGAATACACTGAAACCCATATAATTCTAGAATAGCACCAGGCATTAGACCAGAAATATCTCGAAGCTGTAGTGGGATGTAAACAAAAAGTGTGTCAATTTCTTTTAAGTCCCTCAAGCACAAGCAAAGAACAGTTTTTTTTCTTTGGAGTGATTTTTCTACAAAAATTAAACAATAATTTTTATTAAAAAAAAAACTTTACATGAAGAATAAGAAAAAATCTTTAACATATCATACAAGTATATAAGGTGAATTGCATTGAGTAAATTAAAAAAAAAAAAAATCATCGAACTATTCTTTTCTTGCAACAGTGTTACATCGGTTACAACAATCAACATACATTTATGCAAATTCATACATTCATGTATTCTCACTCTCTATTGTTACCTTCAATGAACAATTGATTTGGTATTAATTTTTCAATTGTTACAGATTCATAGAAAATGCTAATCATCATTCAATTTATTTGAAATTCAAATAAAGTTTTTTTCCTGCAACCTATATAAAAAGTGACATGAGAGTGAATGCACTATTTCACAAGGCATGATGTTATGAGGAACTAGTGTACATACTTTCCCTAAAGCAATTCATATCTTTACTTTAATGAACAATTTTTTTTTAATCCAAAGAATAAAATCAAACAGCAAAATGTTCTTAATTAGTTCACAATTAATTAAGCTCATTTATTTAATATTAAAGCTCTTTTGTAGTATATTCATAAACATAAAGTATTTATAAAATTAAAGACTAATTAATTGTTATTAATAATATTTGCAAATAAAACCTTAGAAAATTATTAATTGAAATTAAACATAAGAAACAAAATGTTGGAAAACTAATAAAAATACACAATAACAGAAAATATTAAATGAAGAAAAAAAAAGACTTTCTATGTCTTCAAACGTTTACATAAATAAATGTAGTGATAAAACACACATTGATATTTTATACCAAATTGTTCCTTAGTATTGTTTTCAGATTAATACTTTAATAATTTCCATTGTACAGCTACAACTATATTCTAACAAAAATATTCTATTTCCAGCATAGAAATCAAAGAGTTTTTTTTTAAATTTATTATTTTTACAAAAATGTTTTCTTACACAATTTGTCACTTGTAATTAGTATATAACCTCAAGTCTTTCAATATTAAGGCCAAAAAGTTTTTTAAAAAACTGCACTACGTAATAAGTAAAAATGCTTCATTAAAAAACACAGGTTTCATTATTTGACAAATTAAACTAAATGAAAAATGTATATTCTATTAAGCTTAATCTAAAAACTTCATAATAGATAAAACAATCTAAAATACCTACACAAAAATCGTGGTGTTTTTCCTGAAATAATAATAATACATTACCATTACTCCTGAACATTACATTACCCAAAGCATTTTATACAATATTAAAAACCAAAAAATGTAAAGATATTGTGCATTGTAACTAGTGAAAATTGTTTCATTTGAAATAAATATCGTTCAGTTTTGATCAAATATAGTTCAGTTTTGTTAAAATTAAAACAAAAAAGAATTCATAAAGCAAATTAAAACTGAAAGGTTATTAATAGATCATTAAGCATTATAAAACAAACAAAAAATAAAAAGACCTACCACAATTAATGCTTCCTCTATTTTCTTTCAAAAATTTATCAACTAATACACCTTGAATAAAAGCATTTGGTGGTATCTGGCTAAAACATATCAAAATTGAATATAAACTGTCATTACTTTGCAATTAAATCAGATAATTGCTATGCAAGTACATACTTTTGCAAGAGAATTTCTTTTATTCCATAATATTTGACACCAGCCAAATTTAAATCATCCTCCTAGAAATAATTCATTATGATTTACTTCAGTTTTATGGATGAAAAAAAAAAGAAATTTGATTTATCAAACTAAAAAAAGATATGCCTTCTTTGAAGAAAAAGTTTAATTTGATTTATTAAAAGGAATGTAAATTTTCCCTTTTAGGTTTCCCAAAATATCTCAAACATAATGAGAAAAAATTAAATTTTTAATTTACCTTAATTAAAAAAAATCTTTAATATTTTCAATTTAAAATAAAATAAGAAATCTGAAACACACAATCACAATTAAATAATAGTTTAAGTATGACTGAGATATGCAGCAGCGTAAATTCTTAGAAAAACTGCATCACAACACTGTTTGTGAAGAAACATAATAAAAACAAAATAAAAATATAAAATTGAAAAATTATATTTCAAAGTTTATATATATATATACTCTAAACTCAGTGGCACAACAGCCCATAGAGGGCCAAGGACTACTGTGCCCAACTCAGTTTTCTTGACCTTGGGCTCTGGGGTACAGGAGCAGATATATATATATATATACATATATATACACCTGTTTAAATTCAGTCTCCAGTATATAAAAAGCAAAATAAGTAATTGGAGTATAAAGAAATTTGTAAAAAAATATATACTTTTAATACAGTTCTTTGGGTTACAGCACATGCAGTGTTTTCACTACAGCGCGAGAATCTCGCTTACTTTTTTTATTTTCTCGCATTAAAAAATTATTAACGCAAGAAGATCGGGCACTCTATTAATCAATTTCAAAATGCGCGAATTTTGGAAAAAAATTCATGTTCTGCCATTTTCAATAAAATCCGTTTCACTTTTCTTCCTTGATCTTTCATTATTTTCAACATGGATCCCTGTTATCTAGCTTCCCTATTTACCAGTATTGTTCAGAATCAGTGCGAACAGCAGAACCCCCCCCCCCTCCTGAATGACGGAACACCTTTCAGAACACATTTTTCTGCAACCACGTGTTCAAGAAAGGTAAGATTTCTTCATGTAAGACGTTTACATTTTTTTCAATGCTACAAATTTATTTAGTGATTCCGAATTGTTCAGCATCTGTTGCGAGGTCATTTAGCACTCAAAACTGAATTAAGACAAAATATCTTATACAAATGACTGATAAACATTTGAGCAACCTAATGAGAAAAGCTGATGAAAAAGTAGATATAGAACATTTTCCATACGATGATGCAGCAAAAATATTCAATGCTTTAAAAATTAGAAGATGTTAAAAATGTATTATAATTAAAGAAATATTTTTTTTCCAAGTCTATTCGCGTTTTTTTTTATTTTTAGAAATCTGACTTAACTTTTTGAGATCTCACCCTATTTTTGAGAAAGGGTGAGAAATTCTCTCTCATTTTTTTTCTGTAATGAAAACACTGACATGTTTTGTTTGTTTAGTAGCATGAAAATTAAAAATAAATAAATTTTCAGCTTTTAACAGATTAATTCTATATAGAATAATGCTGAAAGACATAGACTTATGAGATAATAATAGATATTATAAAACAGTGGTATATAAAGAATCACAAATGTAATAAAAGGTGAATGTATTGTATTGCACACTTCAAACAGTAACTAATCTATTTTTGGTAAATGTAAAAATTTTGAAACACCAGATAAATTAAGTATTCTACAGGAGTTATTTATTTTAAACATTTGTAAGTAATATAATTATTAGGTAATGCAACACTAACACTTGACAAATGTATTGTAAAAATTGCAAAAACAGATTACTAAAAAAAATTTATTATTCACACGCACATAAAAATATAAAATTAGTAACTTACCTTAATACATGAATAATGTACTATTTTACTACCAGATTTCATTTTCATTGGAAATATACTATTTTCTTCATTGATGTTGGCAGATTTGCTATTCCCCATAAATGAAACATCATTGAAATCAACTGAGTAAATATGACCAGGAAAAAATAAATTACATTCATACTCTTTTTCAAAATGTAAAGATATAAATCTTGGTACACTGTTGATACACAAGCTGTCAATTCCATTGATTAAATTAGCAAATTCAATATCATCTTCAGTTTCATAAAAATTAAAGGAATTGTTTTGAAAACTAAGATTATCATAATTATTTTCTTGAGGCAAAGTTAAAGCTAAAATTCTTGAACACACAGGAGGTTCTACATTAGTTAACCATAATTTACTTAAAATTACAATTTTTTGTCCTACATCTTGATTGACATCTATAGTGTTTGGTGACAAAAAATCAATCTCGTAATTTAAATTTTCATAAACAAACTTTTCCTGAATTGTCAATTTTTTCATTACTGCATCAGAAAGTGAATTAGTTCTTTGATGAGGTCGGCTAAAAGCTTTTAAAGGGTATATGCTGCATTGTGAAGTTCTAATAAAGATCGAATAGTCTGAAGTTTTACTTGTGAATTTAATACTTTCAAACACTATTTTATAGTCTTGTATAAGGACCAACAGGGAAAAATCAGGTACATTGAACTTTGGAAGGATATTATCACTAAAAGAACAATCAGCACAGTCTTTAATAAGCACCACAGGCATAGAAAAACTGCTGTCTTCAATAAACAAACAGTGATTTTCTGATAGGTAGAGCATCCCTATCAATGGCTATAAAAAATAAAGAATAAAAAAAAACATTAGATAATAATAAAAAGAATTATCAAAAAAATAAACAATAATTTTTTAATATATATTAGCATCAATATTTTTTTTGTTAACTTCTAGCAAATTATTGATGCTGAAGAAAAAGTAAAGTGTTATAACAAACATAATTACTTCATTAGAGATTATTTAAGTCCAAAGACAAGATTGTAAAATAACTTTTGAAATGTATGTCCTCTTGACAAGTATGCCATTTATGAGAACAGAATAAAATTCTATATAAATGTTTTACAAGGTACAAATGTTTATGTTGGTTTTACAAGGGAAATAAACATAAACTTCGAATTACAGTTAAAAATAAATTGAAAATTAAAATTGTTCTTTCATAGACATTAAATTAAAAATAAAGAATTTTAAATTCTTCATGTATGGGCAACATAAATATAATTCTGAGTAAAATAAACACAGTAAAACTTCAATATATTGCACCCTGAAGACCAGGGGTGTGGCAAAAAAACAGAATTGTCACTTATTAGGAGAACCTATTTCTCATTTTTATAAGTATACAAACAGTAAACTATCAGTGAAACTAAGCAAAATAAGTGGTATCAATAATAAAAATAAAAACTAAACACTTTTGTTTTATTTTTTTTTAAACAAAAGAAACCATAAAAAATTTTTGGTTTTTAATTAATTGTTTTTTTCTAGCAGCTGAATTACGGATTAAACATCACAACGGTATTTGGGTAACATCTGCAATAATGGTGAAAATCATTTTAGAAGGGGCGTCAGAAAACCAAAATGTTGTACAGTTGAGCATCAAATAACCAAGATTTTAATGTATTCATTAAAAAAAATTATATGGGTAATAAAAGTAAAACATACCTTAAAAGAATCTGATGTGAATGAAATATTCCACTGCTCACTGATTTCAAACCAGGAGTTTTTTTTACCAGCTTCTTTTAAAATATCTTTAAGACTAAGAATGACATCTCCTTTGGGTATTCGATTCTATAAGAGGATTGAAATGCTTTTACTGTATAATGCAAGTTTAAAGAATCTTTGTGCATTATTAAAAAATAATTGTCTAAAATTGTTGTTTTTGATTGCAGTGCTTACATTCTCATTAAACTGAAAAATCACATGACAGGGTGCGTAGCCAAATCTTTGAATCAAAAATAAGCACTTTTTAAAAGCTTTTCAAGCACTTTACAAAAATTTTCAAGCACTCAAAAAATTCATATTCAATCAGTGATATCATTGAAAAACAAAAACTTTTTATAAACAGTTTTAGCGTTAAAAAAACCCAAAAAGAAACAGACGTAAATCGAAACAATCATTACTTTCCCACATCATCGAGTGAATTCAACTTGACCCTGAACTCAGAACAAAAATACCCATACCCCCTACGTCAAAAAAGTGTTAGAAGTAAAATAAAATAAACAATAATAAAATTAAAATAAATTAAAAAGAAAAACATTTCACAAGGATCTGATATTCTCCATCCAAATTGGAGCACTCGGGTTTCGGTTTCAAGTGTGCGTGCATGCGCAAGTCATAACGTGGGTACGACATGAAGTCCGCGTGAATGATTACATAGCAAACACCCCATTTTTTGTGAATTGCATGGGATCCACCAGATATCACTGAAGGGAAAAAAAATTATTTGGGAAAAAAAGCACTTCTTAAAAACGCCAGCCGAAAAATGCACCTTTAAAAGCTTTTAAAAACGAAATCCCCAAAAAAGCACCTTTAAGTACTTTTTACAAATGCTACGCACCCTGCATGATCTGACTGTAATTTAAAAAAAAGAAGATTCAGATATCTTTGGCAGTTGTCAACATTAAGTTTGTATTAATTATATGTCTTTAACTGCAACATTAAATTTACCTTCATTCTTAATAAGGAATACTGCTTTATTTTTACATTTTTAATTATTTACAATAAATTTCCCAATTTGATAATTCATGATAAAAATTTCACATAATAACGCTTACAGAAACAAGAAATTTCCCTGCTGCTCTTAAAGATGTCGTGTGACAAATGATACTAATAGTGTTGCAAAATGCGAACTCAAATGTTATTGTAAATCTTTTGAAACATGTGGAATTTCAAATTCTCTGGATGAGGGTGAAGATATTTTATTGAGGATCACAGCAGATGAGTATGATGTAGAATATATTGCAGAGTGGGTTCTGTATGATGACACAGCTAACATTTTTAAATTCAACACAGATGATGTTCTGGAGTTTTTAAATTTGTAGCTTCACGATAAAAATTTCACATAATAATGTTAACAGAAACAAGAAATTTCCCTGCTGCTCTTAAAGATGTCGCGTGACAAATGATACTAATAGTGTTTCAAAATGCGAACTCAAATGTTATTGTAAAATCTTTTGAAACATGTGGAATTTCAAATTCTCTGGATGAGGGTGAAGATATTTTATTGAGGATCACAGCAGATGAGTATGATGTAGAATATATTGCAGAGTGGGTTCTGTATGATGACACAGCTAACATTTTTAAATTCAACACAGATGATGTTCTGGAGTTTTTAAATTTGTAGCTTCACGATAAAAATTTCACATAATAATGCTAACAGAAACAAGAAATTTCCCTGCTGCTCTTAAAGATGTCGCGTGACAAATGATACTAATAGTGTTTCAAAATGCGAACTCAAATGTTATTGTAAAATCTTTTGAAACATGTGGAATTTCAAATTCTTTGGATGAGGGTGAAGATGTTTTATTGAGGATCACAGCAGATGAGTATGATGTAGAATATATTGCAGAGTGGGTTCTGTATGATGACACAGCTAACATTTTTAAATTCAACACAGATGATGTTCTGGAGTTTTTAAATTTGTAGCTTCACGATAAAAATTTCACATAATAATGCTAACAGAAACAAGAAATTTCCCTGCTGCTCTTAAAGATGTCGCGTGACAAATGATACTAATAGTGTTTCAAAATGCGAACTCAAATGTTATTGTAAAATCTTTTGAAACATGTGGAATTTCAAATTCTCTGGATGAGGGTGAAGATATTTTATTGAGGATCACAGCAGATGAGTATGATGTAGAATATATTGCAGAGTGGGTTCTGTATGATGACACAGCTAACATTTTTAAATTCAACACAGATGATGTTCTGGAGTTTTTAAATTTGTAGCTTCACGATAAAAATTTCACATAATAATGCTAACAGAAACAAGAAATTTCCCTGCTGCTCTTAAAGATGTCGCGTGACAAATGATACTAATAGTGTTTCAAAATGCGAACTCAAATGTTATTGTAAAATCTTTTGAAACATGTGGAATTTCAAATTCTTTGGATGAGGGTGAAGATGTTTTATTGAGGATCATAGCAGATGAGGATGATGTAGAATATATTGCAGAGTGGGTTCCGTATGATGACACAGCTAACATTTTTAAATTCAACACAGATGATGTTCTGGAGTTTTTAAATTTGTAGCTTCACGATAAAAATTTCACATAATAATGCTAACAGAAACAAGAAATTTCCCTGCTGCTCTTAAAGATGTCGCGTGACAAATGATACTAATAGTGTTTCAAAATGCGAACTCAAATGTTATTGTAAAATCTTTTGAAACATGTGGAATTTCAAATTCTTTGGATGAGGGTGAAGATGTTTTATTGAGGATCATAGCAGATGAGGATGATGTAGAATATATTGCAGAGTGGGTTCCGTATGATGACACAGCTAACATTTTTAAATTCAACACAGATGATGTTCTGGAGTTTTTAAATTTGTAGCTTCACGATAAAAATTTCACATAATAATGCTAACAGAAACAAGAAATTTCCCTGCTGCTCTTAAAGATGTCGCGTGACAAATGATACTAATAGTGTTTCAAAATGCGAACTCAAATGTTATTGTAAAATCTTTTGAAACATGTGGAATTTCAAATTCTTTGGATGAGGGTGAAGATGTTTTATTGAGGATCATAGCAGATGAGGATGATGTAGAATATATTGCAGAGTGGGTTCCGTATGATGACACAGCTAACATTTTTAAATTCAACACAGATGATGTTCTGGAGTTTTTAAATTTGTAGCTTTATAATATTAAAAAATTTATATTGTATTTTTTGAAACACTTGTAAATAAATTATCTTAACTTTTCTTATTCTTAATATTTTTTGAATGTTGAATGTTTGTTTTTTGAAAGCATTGTTTCTAAAAAAAAACTTTAAATGTAATTAAAATTTGGTGAGAAAAAATGCAAAGTTAGTTGCATGTAACATCTTATAAATAGTTTTTGAAAGAGGTCAATTGATATAGAGTTACTTATAATGCATTGATATTTCACGCTCAAAGAATGCCTGACTTTATAGTCAGCGTATAAGTCAATTGATTTTCATAAAAATTTAAGGATTTCAAAAAGTTGAATTGTACTAGGAATATATACAGTACAAAGTTGCTGTTTTACAATTTTTAAACACAAAATAATAACAATAAATTTTTGTGTAAAATTATGTCAAATCAACATGTGCGTAAAAAAAAATTACGAAGAAAGACTAGAAATAAATTGTTTGTTTCAAAGTAGTACTTTTAGCAAAAAATACTTAACAAGATTTTAGGGAAATATAAAAATTAAAAATTTATAAAACAAGTTTATGGGTTATAAAACAAATTTATGATACTTTAGCAAAATTATTAGTTTTAAATTACATACTTAAGAATACAGAATTGAAATTGTTTCGAAAAAAAATGGGGGAAATTTTTATTTTTAAGCAGTAATCTTGAGATACAAAAATGATAGAGAAGTGAGCAGGTGATTGCCCTTCTAGTAATACTTAAAAAGTTCACTGCTAATGAAAATAATTATAAGAGATAGTAAAAATTCAATTGAATAAAAGCAATGAATTAATTACTTGCAGTCATACTTTACAGTTACAACTGTAACTAATTTCAAACTATCATTACAAGTAATAATGATTTTATATAATCTTGATTACAAGCAATTGATTACTTATAATGAGTTGACATACATTGTGCCTGACTTGGCTCATAATATAATTTTAGATTACATTAAACTACTTTCGTGAATAATAAATTAAGAAATTATTTCAAACTAGATAATAAAGTATATTAAAAAAAGTAAAATATAAATAGCAAAAATAGGCCAAGCAATTAAGGCAATCAAATGTGGTAATACTTTAACTTTTTTTTTTTTTGATGTATGGCAGCTATTTATTTTTAAACCAAGACACTAAAGATGTACCTATTTACAAAAGAAATTTTCCCAGTGTAATTTTCCAGAGTTAAATATCCACATTTAATTTATAATTGTTTTTAAATATTTAAGAATATATTATAACAACATTAATAATTATAAAATACATAGAATTTTTTTTATCAACTACATATTGCTAACGTGATTCAAAACATATAAATTGCAGCACCAACAAAAAGGAAACAAATTAAATACTCAATTTTGAAATTCTTTATCTTAAACTCCTAGAAAGAGTAAGCAATGAAGAGACAAGCAATACAAAATGCAATAAATGAGTTTTTATCTTTTTACTCAAAGCATTTGTTAATGGTCATAAGGACTAACTATTATAAAATGTTATTAAAATATAACTTTGTTTTATTTGTTACAAAAAAGCAGCAAATTTTAAATGCTCAAAAGAGCCAAATGTTTGGAGTTCTTTTCTTCATATTTTTATTTTCTTTATAGCGTAAAAAAATACCAAACCATTCTTTCTCTTATGTGGTAACTGAATTTTAAGTAGTTAAATAAAATAGAAAATAGCTATAGCTATCTTTATTTAATCCACTTTGGTTAAGAAAACCATGCAAACATTCTGTGACTAACCTAATAACAAAGTTGGAATTCATTTATCATTTGAGATATTTTTAGCCAGCACTGTAAGCTAGAGTTAGCATACAAAATCGAAAATTACACAAGTCTTAGAACTGGGTTGTGTATCCTCTGAAGGAACTGTAAGAACATAATATAAGTTTTTATTTATTAGTTTAAAGTATTCTAGGATATTCAATGGTGGCATTCTATTCCAATACACGTGTCTCAGGTCAAAACAATAGTTTTTATGTACTATCGGGTAAGAAAACATGCTGCAAGCTCTCTGTTTAACAGTCTGAGATTCCTTATATCTATAATTCTATAAATTACAGTATTAAATGGATCACAAACAAAATCAACCCTAATTTTAAAAAAAAACATTTACCGACAAACATACAATGTGCTTGAGAAATTATTTTAAAACTTACTTCTGAAAAAGGCAAACAAGTATGAGGATAGCTACAATATTCTTGAACTACACTATACTTTTCAAAAGAAAGAGTCTGACTTTGTGGAACCAAGAGAACACTTAACAGATTTTCTCTGAAACATACGAAAGTAATTATAGTGTAACATATTATAGACGAAATACTTCTTAGCCAAGATTTTTTTTAAAAAAGGGTGTATTAATCACAACTTACAATAAATCCTTATTTGTGTCTAATGATATTTCTTCCAAAGGAATTAATGAAAAAAACTTTCTTCTTAAATTTTCATAGAGACTTTCAATCCATAACACATCATAAATCGACAACATGTTATTTAAAACAAAATAATCTACTATATTTTTTTCTTCCTGAATAAGAAAACAAAAATAAGAAGTAAATAAATTTAATTTCTTTTTTTAAAAAAAATAATTGCATATGTGTATAAGCCTACATTTTTTTAATTATTATTAAACAAAGCACTGACAAACAAAAGGAATATTTTTATTACTTATCTCATAATTGTGTGATAAAATAAAATTCTATGTGAAAAAATTTTTACTGAAGCTAAATCAAATAATTAATAAAATAAATTTACTAAAAAATATTACTCAATTTGATTAGCATTGATTGTCGAGAAACAGTAAAAAATAGCACACACTTTAATTTTCAAAAGTCACAAAAAGTTATTGGAATGCATTATTACTTAAGAATCAAAATTTATTCAGAGCGTCTAATTAAAATTTGGAAAATACTGAAACAAACAAAAAAAAGTAGAAAAAATAACATTATCATTTAAAAAAGAATGTATTTAAATCCACACATTTAAATATTACTTAGACATTCTAACTCATTCTATTTGTATAGTTAGTAAATTCAAATTATTTTTATTTTATTTTTCAATTGGTCAACATAATTTTCACTCTTATCTCAATAAATATTTTAACAAAAAGGGTAATCCAAATAATTTTACCTCAAAATTAATAGATGAAATAATTTTTACAGATGATAGACCACAGCAGACAAGTAGAGGCTTGCTCTAGGGGGAAAAATAATAAAACCAATTCTAACTAAATAATTTAATTTATAATAGTTGTATTATGGAAAGAGTAGCATTAACATTTGTACACAGAAAATTACTTATGCTATTGTTAACTAATATATCAAATTTATAATATTATAAACTCTCTTTAATTTAAACAGAGATAATTCAATACTGGATAATTTGAAATATTAGAAACTAAATATTGGATTATTTGAAAGATAGAAAACTACTGTTAATATCTTCATAAGTGCCTTCTAACTTCAATGTTGCAACTTTTATTTTTTAATTCACATACCTTGCTTGTTTTTTAGTGAATTCAAAGTATGATACATGAAATTTTCTCTACTTTTAAACTTTATTTTTGTCAAAATATGTGGATCAACAGCATCAAATGAGCCAATCTCTTAATTTTCAACAAATTATGCTGCATATACATTTACTTCTTGAGGTAATCACACAGCATGTTGCTAGATTGCATAGTGATTGGCAGCAACATCAAGATATATAGTTGCTAATTTGAATTTCTTAATGTATCATGTAAATTATAATTACTGTATATTTTATGTAATTTTCATAGCATTGACTTTATGATAATTATTATATGACATAAATATTGTTATCACACAGAGGAGTAATTTTCCACTGCTTGTCTCATATCACACTATTGCTTGACTATTGATACATGTCATAAGAGAAATCACATATGATATTATGTACACATTGATAACCAATGAAGCAGTCTGCTATGACATTGAATTGCTCAGCAGTACCTGTCAGATTATTGAGGATTGGGAACATATATTAATCCCTTGTACAAATTTTAAGCACATTAGAGAGAAATTTTTTCATTCAAAAACCACCAATGAGTTTATAAAGCAGCATTGGTCAAACCCTAAAATAAAAAAGGGAATTGAGGATATAATAAGAAAATTGTTAAGTAACAAGGCACCTCCCTGAATCCTGATGGCCTTTTGCTGCCCATTGTTAGGAAAGATGCACATTAAATCACGGCTTATTGATTTACCTGTTATGGTTTGATTTTTACTTGAATTTTCTCTTAAAATGCTTTTTGTGCTTTAACTTCATGCTTTGTCAATCTCTGCTCCTATGTGATTCCTCATTTTGAAAATTTTAATCACTTGTGTTCCTAGAGTTTATATATATATATATGCTTTTTTTTTAAAAAAAAATTCATGGAATTTGATACCTTTAGTACTGTTGTGCTAGCTGTAATTATATTCTGAGTTACGAACATCCTATATTTTCCATGCGAAATTGTTTCCTTTTATTAACTTTGCACCCCTACTGAAGATCCGACATCAATATCTCTTCTGATAGTTACTGTTTATTTTCTTTGTAATGTTTGTTTGCATTTAGTTTATTTCTAAGTAACACTGTTTTCTGGATTTCATATTTAATATTCTACCTATTTGTTAAAACTCTAATTTGAAAATTGTGAATATGTTTGCTTATGCAATTGAACTGTTGCGCACACTTTGAACTTTCGGAGTGTCCCCGGATGCCCCCTTATGGGGGCGGGACGGGGTTAAGCTTGTTATCAATGACATTGCATTGGAAGGTTGAAATGACCCAACCCATGTTATCTGGTGATTCAGTTAAGTACATTCGTGCCATGTTTACAGCTTGAAGTGTAAAGTTGAAGTTCTGGTTGAAGTCGAAGTGTCTCTTACCACACCATTGCTTGTCTGTTTATCAGGGATGAGATTAGCCAAAACGCAAAAAAGCTGAATTTCCACGATAGTAAATTTTACGCAAGCGCAACCCTTTAATAATAAATTCCAGACAGTTTAAGGTAATGAATAATGTGTTGACATGCAATTGTGCACTAATTTATTATTATATAAATTATTGCATTGATACTTAACATTTAGTGAAGAAAAAAAAATTACCAATTGAAAAAATAAAGCTGGAAATTATATTTTTCCTCAGTTCACATAAGAGACAATTACTACTTGAAAAACTACCTGGTTTAGCAAATTAAAACTACTGAGAATATAAATTAATATTTCATTTCTTTTAATAAATACTGTTATGTGATTTATAGCAAATATATCAGTAATATTACTCTTTAAATTATATTGGGAAAAAAAACTTTAGCAATGGACCGAATCATTATGTTCATATTATAGTCTAATCTAACTGCAGCCCTCCGAAACATATCAATAACAGTGAAGTAGAAATATATATTAACTCCTTAACATACAAAAATTGCTATTTCAGTTTGAAAAATTACATGACAATCAGCAACTGTTTAGATAATTGTTTTTTATTTGATAAGAATTTTGCATTTTATAGCGTAAATAACAGCAATTATAAATAAAATTTTAATAATGAGTTAATAAACTCTTTTTCCCCCAAAATTTTTTTTAAATTAAATTCCTTTTTAAGTGATTGCTTTTGTTTGCTATATCTTTTATGTTTGCTATATTTAGTCGTTAGTCCATCTTCAAACATCTTGTGAGAAATCCTATTTTTTCTTCTTTGCAAGCACAGAATGTAAGTTTTGAATATATTCCCGTCCAGTTTCTCTGATGTTGTAACACTTACATATACTAATAATCGTCGTTAGAAAAACAGTCACCTTTATAGTAACTAATTTTTTAAAAAAATTTACTTCTTACAAGAATCGCGATAGTTGATCTTAAAATTGCGTGAATATGAATCACAATTATGGATTTTGAAATCACATGAATATGAAACTAGATATACGATTTTGAAAATGAGAAAATACAAACTAGGATATAGAATTTTTAAAACGCGTAAATACATATCACGATTCATAATTTTTAGATAGCGTAAATACGAATCATGATGCATAATTTTTAGATTGCATAAATAAGAATTATGATGCATAACTTTTAGAATGCGAATCCCAATCCTTATTTTAAAATCGCGTATAAATTTGAAAATCAATGGTTGATATTATAAACCGCATGAGTAAATCAACACATTGAATTTTAAACTTGCGTGAATACAAATCGCTACATAGGTTTTTAAAAAGACGTAAATACGAATCACAATATCGGATTTTTAAATCTCGTAAATAAGAATCGCAACGTACAATATTCAAATCGCGTGAATAAGAATCGCAACACGAAAATATGAAAAGCTATTTTTGATATTAAAATCGTGTGAATAAGAATCGAGATATTAGCAGATTCCAGGCTTGGGACCTCTGAAAGTCTTGTCAGAAGCAGCGTCGTTTGAACTATGAAAATCGGATCTATCTGGATGGCGGGTAAAAAATTCGAAAAATCTTATCTGCTGCGTGTAAAAGGGGAGAAAATAGGTAAAATAAGTAAAAATGAGAAAGGATTGGTAGCTATGTAGTTTGAATTTTCTGCTTCTCTTTGAAAATCGGAGAATTTTCTGAAAAAGCGGAATACTTATAAAAAAAATGAAATTTTTAGAAAATCTGAATTTTTGATAAAAAAGCTGAAATTTAAGAGATAAAAGTGAAAATAGCGGAAATCCGCTAAAAAGCGGAAGAATCTCATCCCTGGTTTATACATGTCAAAGGAGAAACCACATTATGTCATATACAAATCGCTAATGAAGCAAGCAGTTTGTTATGACATTGACTTGGAAGATTGAATTGATCCATAACACATGTTACCGCTAAGTATATTAGAGCCCTGTTTTCAGCTTGAATTAATGCTCTGTTTAAAGACATCAAATATGCTGACCTACTGATGTTACTAATAAAATTCATACATTTGATTACATTTAGGGTGCTTTAGTTTACAACTGACTGAAAGAGCATACAGTTTATAACTAGAGAGCAGAGTTATTAGAATGTAGCGTCAAGCCTTGTCAGTTTATTTAGTAAATTCGTGGGAAAATTATAATGCATCCAAATAAACAGAGTACTCTGTTTTAAGCTGTTCTTAAAACAGATTTCTAATCTTTCATTTATATAAAAGATCCTAATATTTAGAAAAATTATCACAATAAACAAAAATCAGTCTACAGACTAACTTAATTGAAAACACTTACTTGATTATGAATAAGATGAGCATTTGAAATAAATAATTTTGATCCCATTCTTACAGCAGGCATTTTAGTTCTAAAACTATTGAATGATGTATATAAAAGAGTTTCGCTATCAAGCTCAAATACTCCATAAGAAGCTTTAATATTAGTAACAACACCCTAAATAAATTGGAAAAAATTATATTAGAGTACTCCATGGTATTGAATAATAATACAATTTAAAGGCGTGTAATTTTTTAAAAAAATTATCTGACAGAGATTATATTACACAAACCTTACCTAGAACACTATAGTAATATGATTCAAAACAATTAATATACCAATTAATATATAGGCCAAACAATTAATATATAGGCCATTTTTGTAAAAATGGGGAGTAACATGCATTTAAATGGGGAGTGCAGTTTCTAAACAAGGTCAACCAAGTTAACAATAAGCTCTTCAGCAAAAACATATTAGCATGGTAGCAAAATTTACAGATTAACAGCATCTACAGATTATATATTTCATTTAAGTTTTCCTTTTATTTCAAAAAAAAAATTAAAAAATTAGGGAAAATTGCTGAGATTTCCTTTTGAAACTTTTCAAATCTTATTTTGAATTTTAAAAAAAAAACTGATATGAGGTCTTTATCATTAATTTTTTAGAACCTTATATTTTTAAATTTTGAAACATGTATGTGACATTAAGTTAAAATTTTACAATCAATGACAGAGTAAAAGCAAATATACTCTGTCTCTGTCTGAGGATGCAGACAAATGTAAATTTATGATGATAGTTTTGCAGATTCAATCTGTAAATTCTGCCACTAGGCTTGAAAGTATAGTTTTACAACTGCATACAAAAGCAAATGATTGAAAATACAACATAAGAGAAAAACCTGACTTTTCACTGATCTTTGACTTTCCCTCTTCAACTGTCTTCCATTTATATTTTCATTAAAAATGGCACATAACATAACTTAAAATAAATCTTCACAAAAATTACCAGACAGTTAATTACAGAGTTCAGAATAGAGTTCTTGTTCATTTAAAAACAAAATCTAGAGAAATAAGTTTGTTTCTCACATACCAATGTCTTTTATGGATCGCATAAATAGAAGCACAGATGATGCAAGGGGTAAAAATTAACAGTAAGATTTCCGGGTTACCACTTGCGATTGATTCTTACGACAAAGCTTGAAAAAGCATGGCATCCAATATCTTTATAACTGTAGTGGTTACAATATAATGCATTCTTTCAATTTAAATTTCAATGAAACAAACAAATGAATTCAGACACCTCAAGCATGCTATGATGCTATATAAAAAAATAAATAAATCACAGACCAGGGTGCGTAGCCAAATCTTAGAATCAAAAATAAGCACTTTTTAAAAACTTTTCAAGCACTTTACAAAAATTTTGAAGCACTCAAAAAATTCATATTCAGTCAATGATATTATTGAAAAAGAAAAACTTTTTATTAACAGTTTTAGCGTTAAAAAAAACAAAAAAAGAAACGGGCGTAAATCGAAACAATCAGTACTTTCCCACATGACCGAGTGAATTCAACTTGACCCTGAACAAAAGCACCCTTACCCCCTACGTCAAAAAAAGTGTTAGAAGTAAAATAAAATAAACAAGAACAAAATTAAAATAAATTAAAAAGAAAAACATTTCATAAGGATCTGATATTCTCTATCCGAATTGGAGCACTCGGGTCTCGGTTTAAAGTGTGCGCGCATGCACAAGTCATAACGTGGGTACGACATGAAGTCCGCATGAATGATTACATAGCAAATTCCCCATTTTTCGTGAAATGCATGGGATCCACCAGATATCACTGAAGGGAGAAAAAAAAATTTCGGAAAAAAAGCACTTTTTAAAAACGCCAGCTGAAAAAAGCACCTTTAAAAGCTTTTAAAAACGAAATCCCCAAAAAAGCACCTTTAAGTACTTTTTACAAACGCTACGCACCCTGCAGACAGTAATAAGAGAATGCTCAAAACATGGCAAACCTTACATTTTATTTATGTTGTAATATTATTTTTCTTAAATTTATTTTAGGCTCACGACTTGCGAGAATTTAAAAATTACTGAAAACTCTTAGGAATCTTGAAATTATGAGCAAATTTAAACACATATCACAATAATAAACTTCCTAGAATATATAGCCTGTTCCCATATGGCCTCGTAAGCAGAGGGATACATCGAAAGTTTTCTAAATTTCTTCCAGTTGTAGAATTGTTATTGTTTACATTCAGTCAATCATCCATAGTAACACTGTTTTTCAAAGTTATCAGTTAGCAAATCAGTTTCTCTTCCATTAGCAGTTTTTAAAACATTTAGGTACAGTGGAGCATCGTTTATACGACGCCGAAGGGACCACCGAAAAACGTCGTATAAACGATAACGTCGTATAATTGATTTTTACTTCTAAAACTGAAACTATCTCTGTTTTCAGTTAATTTTAATGTTTAACGTGTTGATTTACATAAATTTCTAAATTAGACAAAGCAAAACAAACAAATAACCA
Source organism: Parasteatoda tepidariorum (assembly GCF_982258835.1). Taxonomy (NCBI): domain Eukaryota; kingdom Metazoa; phylum Arthropoda; class Arachnida; order Araneae; family Theridiidae; genus Parasteatoda; species Parasteatoda tepidariorum. The sequence goes on along the minus strand of NC_141760.1, from coordinate 64,838,324 downwards.
AAGGAGAAAAATTGCAGTGAGCCATTTGAATGTATGTTACCTTTAATTATATTTTCTTGCTATTATTCTTTACAATGCTTTGAATAGCGAGTTGAAGTTACTGCTTTCTATGACAATTTTAAATTTCTAATCACGGCCAAATCTAATGGCTGAAGCGCACTTGTGCAATTTGCAGGAAAAAAGAGAGCTTTTACATTTTCCAAAATAATTCGTATCGATGGGTGCGCTGGACATTGGTCGATGAATAGCAAAATGTTTCGTTTTTTCCTCTTCATAACATTGTCTAGTTTTTTCAGTCATCTAGTAAAAATTACGGTCGTCATCCAAGCATTCTTGTTGACACCCTTTTCTGTATCATTCATGTTGGCAAATTCCGCCCTTTTTTAAAATACACAAGAAAAAATAAAAAATTAAATAAAGAACAAAATCTAAAAAACGACGTATAACCGATTCTGTGCGTCGTATAAACAATATATTTTTACATTAAAATTAATAGGAATGATTTGGGACCACACTAAAACTTCGTATAAGTGATCGTCGTATAAACGATGCTCTACTGTATATAAATATACATATTTTTTTATTTTTTTGATTTAATTGCTTTAAAAATTAGTAAACACTAAACTCTAGAAAGAAAGAGGGCTAACTTGGTCCGACTTACAGCATGCTACTGATGATAACTTTCAAAAATTACATGATGTAAATCAAGAAAGTTATACAATCCTTGAAAAAAATTCATTATACAACATTTTACCTCATAGCATATTAATGGTGATCCAGCTTTACACTGAGTTTCTACACATTCCTTAATCTTAGAACTTGATACAAGTTCTTTTAATTTGGCTGTTATGGAAAACTGAAAAAAAAAAGAAACAATTACTATTTGTAAACAACATAACTATTTAAAATATTGTGTTTTAAGTCAGCTAAAATCTCTACACTATGTCATTCTATTGGACAAATCGTATGATAAACCTGTATAAAAGCACATGCATGTTACATAAGTGATAAACTGATAATGAAAGTAATTTGACAGGGTTCAAAACAAAGCAGATACCAGGAATAATTTCATAAAAGTGAATAATATTAACAAATTTAAACAGATTTTTTTGTAAATATTAAATACATAAGAATATACATAAGTATTTAATTGCATTAAATACAAATTGAAAAAGTTTAGCTTGTATGCATACCATATTGTATAAATTTAAAGAGTAATAAATTTTATAGTAATATTTTAATAAAAAACTCTCCATGTTTTAGAAAAATCATGAGAAACTTAGAAATTTAAATAAGAAATAAGATAATTAAATAAGAAAAAATATAATTAAATAAGAAAAAATATAATTAAATAAGAAATAATATAACTAAATAAGAAATAATATAACTAAATAAGAAATAACATAATTAAAAAAGAAATAATATTATAAAGAATTATATCCTTTCATTTTTGTTTTTTAATCATTTCAAGATGAAAAAAAAATTTTTGTCTTCACAACTGTAAATTCTGTTTAAAAGAACTGAATAAAATATGCATACATTCTAATTTTTTTTCTTACTAGAAAAAATTACACATAAAATTCAAAAACTCGACCTTTTTAGTTACTTGTGCCAACAAAAAAAAAATCTCTTTGATAGAAACACGTGATTTTCCTAAATTATTCAGATTTAGCTTTAAAAAATACTAAAGTTGTAATCTTACATAATTTTCAAAACTCATATTAATAACAAGATTTTTTGTAGAAACCACATAACACACATTTTTTACCCCACTCAAATCAGGTTTCAAATTTCCCTGATTTTTCAAGGTTATCCAGTAAAAATCTCAAATTTCTAGGTCAGCAGGTTCCCCCCCCCCTCATTAAGTGTAGATTGGTATAAAAAGAGTGTCAATATTATGAAGTATTTTATTTAGAATGTTATTTTTTTAATATATCATCTTGAATAGGTGTAGGGGAAATAATAAGTTTAGCTTGTAGAATATATTGCTTTTAATCAATAAAAAATGTTTTATAGTCCTTGCACAAAATGTACCAAATAGCAAATACAAAGTAATCCAAAAAAAAAAAACTTGGATAATAGCAGTTTAACATATTTTCATTATGCAAAAGAAGATAATTCTAGGCAATTTCACATCAATAAATTTTCATATTTATTTTCATTTCAATATAGAGCCGTTTTATACTGTATTTTATCCAAACAGATTTATAAAATTCATTGACATATTTTTCCTTAAATTAATATCCAAAGTCAAACGTTTAAAAAATGTTGTTTGTTTTGATTTAGCACTTTTATTTTAAGAGATATTCAGTATTCGCAAATGCAAAATTGTCAAATTTCTTGTTGTATATTCTTTAAATTTCATTCATTATTTTTCTTATTTAAAATTAGAAAATTTTAAGTAGATGGTTAATTAGATGGTTTCTTAGTTCAGATAAGTTAATATATTTTTGTTTTTAGAACTGCGCTACTCCATGGTGTCGGATGTAAGAAATGAACATAAATTTTTTCAGAAAACTATGTTTTTCGGGTCATTCATGACTAAAATCAACAGAGAACACAGCAAAGAAAAATCTCACTTTGGAAAAAATGAAAATTAAGCATTTCTTAGAAACACCCACTAAAAAAAGCACTTTTAAGAGCTTTTACAAAATGAAAATCAAAAAAAGAACCTTTAAGAAAATTTAAAATAACTTGCATTATACATATACAGGACTCTTTTTAACATTTGGCCAAATATATTATTTATTGGCTAAACTAAAGACTCAGCTTTTGGACCAAGTAGGCTGAATGCTGAATAGTAGTAATCGATTATTCCTAATATCATTAAGAACAATACATGGAACAATATATAAAATGAAAAGAAATTAAGTCTCTAAAGACTCATAAAGAATTTGTAAGACTTCAACTAAATTTCATAACTGTACACATATACACAATTTAAAAATTTAATATAATTCAGATTGATTTAAATTAAAAGTTTTTTAATGTCATACTTCATTATTTCTTTCTTCATCAATTTCAAAATAACAGGAACTAGGCATTGTCTTGAATAAAATCAATTTTTTACCAGAAACCTACAAAGTAAATCAGTTGATATCTTAATTGGAATTAAAGCAACATTACAATCATAATTAAAATGAAAATATAATAAAGATAGTAAAAAGTTTGAAATTATCTTTGAAGATTAAGTTTTTAAGCATCCACAAAGTTAAAATCTCAAAATAAATTGAAATTGCTATAACTCTTAGACAGAAAATTAAAATTGTCATTAATTTACAACAACCAGAGTTTTCACAGTGAGACAATTTTAAAGTATTAGCAAAAAAAGTTTCAGATAAATAAATAACTCTTAGATAAAATTTGTAACTTTTAGATTAAATTATAAGATATGCATCTTATCTGCATGATTTCACTTTTTAATAAGAGACTTGGTATGTTAATCGTCCATAACATTAACAGCAGCATGCTTATTTGAATGGAGTTCTCTTTTTTTATTTAAAAAAATATTTTAATTATCTTCTATATCATTTATTTATTCAGTACTTAATCTCTAGACTAACTAAATCTTATAGCAATGTTAAAAACATATGTTATACAGAAAATCGAACTAGAAATTCACTTTTCTAAATAACACAATTTATTTAATACAAATTGCACAAAGAAATAACTTAAGTACCATTTCTAAGCAACCAACTTTTAAATCCGTGAATTTATAAAATTTGTTAACTTGAACATCACACACATGGACAGAATTCACCTAAAATGAAAAATATTTAAGAAAAACAAAAACAATAGATACAATTACAGTAATAAAATATAGAGTAGACAAGAGTAAAAATAAATATGAGAATAGAAAACCAGAAAATCAATTATAGAAGAACTAAGGGATAATCAATTATGGAAGAACTAAGGGATAGAGAATTATATTGACAATAGATATACATGACAGAGATGTAAATGATTTTATGTATAAAACTTTTGATAGGACAATTTCTACTGTTTTAAAAATTTTATTAAAATCCTGATGATTTACCTTGTAATTATCAAATCATCATGAACTTTCACTAACCAATTACGTTCAATAGTGACCTACTAAGTAACAAATTTTGTTTTTCTTTTATGAAAAACATTCTTATTTGAAGATGAGCACGAATAGTTGGGGATTTGAAAATATAAGCTATAACAAGCTTTGTAGTTAAAAATTGAATTAGCTACTCTTTCCTATACATATTGCAAAATGACCAGGGTTGGGTTTTTGACGTCAAAAAGTGGTTTTTGACATGACAAGGGTATAATACTGGTTTAAACCGTCAAAAACCCGTCAAAAATGTCAAAAACTGAAGTTTGCCAAGAAAATATATAAACTCTTCAAAACTACCAACAGTTGCCATGCATTATATTGAAATTTAATTATACTATAGGTAATCAGCAGGTTTTAAAAATTTTTAATTAAAATTAAGGTAAAATAACAGATTTGAAATCTCAGAAATTTATATTCATATGCATATGCAGAAAAATTTTGCACAAAAATTGTTTAAATATTTATATTTAAAAAAATTTTTTTCTTCTTTTTGATATTTAAGAAAATTAAAAGTTTATTACTATGCATTTTTGACATATAAGGAACATATAACTAATATTTATAAGGAACTTACAAGTTATGTTGTATAAATACAAACTTGATACAAGATACAAGTGTATAAAAAAATTTTTTAATGTTATACCGAATATCTTTATTATCCAGTATGTTAATTTGAATTTAAAAGTAGTTATATTTATGAATAATGATAAATATAATTCATATTGTTTATTATATTTATTTATAATTATTACTTATCATTTTAAAACAATTTTTATCTCTAATTTTTTTTTTCTCCACTTGTATTAAGAATACAAATAATGCATATCTTGAAAGCAAGAAGTAATTATTCAACAGCTGAATATTTAGACATTTAACAAAACTATATCGTTGTAATATTTATTTTATCAAGCCTTTAGGTTGGTTGCGTTATTCAATAGTGATAGCCTGTCCGTTGAAGGTTGTAATGATTTTCCAAATTTTCCTTTTTATATTTTTATTAAACATAACGATAGGAACACTAAACACAAACACAAATAAACATAAAATTTTCCTGATTATGCATTATATATTCAAATCGGATTTTTCCGATTCCACGAGATGTTTATCTCGCCAGTTCAAGTTTCATTCTGATTGAATTCTCCCTCGGTTAGGGAAGACGCCTAGTAGAAATCCCTTTTGTGGGGATTTAACCTTATTCGTGGCTTGAGTTGCCACATCCTCCCGCCCCGAAAGAGAGTTCAAAAACAATTTACAAATAGAATTTAAATTTATACTAATACTAATTCTACATTACTACCAAACAAAATTCCACATTACTTCACGACATAAATAATGAATCATACAAAAATTTATGAAAACAATATCAGAAGAAAAAAACACTAAAATTCGAATTAGAATAAAAAACAGTCACTTATTCATAATCAACTTGTAATTTGTTACTCACTCATTTGATGCAATTTCTAAATTATACAATAACTGTACTGGGCGTCTTATGACCCCTGAAGACGTTTTCACAGAGACTGATCTTACCTTGCCATCTCGACCCTTGTGGCATTCAAGAATTCTTCCTAACTTCCAAAGTTGTCTTGGTATTTTCTCGTCACCTATTAAAACTATATCATTTACATTAAATTCAATGTTTACATTTACATGTTTGTTGAAATTTGCACCTTTTAACAGAAGAAGATATTCCTTTTGCCATCTTTTCCAAAAATTATTTAGAATCTTTTCCCTATACAAAAATCTTTTTATCAAATCCCTTTTACCTTTAAATAATTCAAAATTTGCATTACCTGACCAATTAGGTAAAGCTGTTAATCTTCTTCCAGTTAAAAAGTTAGCAGGAGTGAGAAGGAATGGTTCATTAGGTTCATTATAAACATACGTTAATGGACGCGAATTAATTATAGCTTCAATTTCTGCCAAAATAGTTTGCAATTCTTCAAATGAAACAAATGATTTCCCTAAAATTTTCTTTAATGCGATTTTTGTTATTCGAACCATTCTCTCCCAGTATCCTCCCCACCATGCAGCACGTTCAACGATGTACTGCCACTCTATACCCTTTTTGCTAAAATAGTTTTGAACTTCGAGTTCATTAATGCTCATGTATAGTCTCTTGAGTTCAATGTCAGCACTTTTAAAAGTTAAAGCATTATCAGAGTTTACAATCCGGCAAATGCCTCTTCTGGAGATAAATCGTCTGAATGACAAAAGAAAATGTTCTGTACTTAAATTCGACACAACTTCTAGGTGTACTGCTCACGTTACAGCACATGTAAATAATGCGATGTAAATTTTATCATGGTCCTTTGAGTACACAGGACCAGCAAAGTCTATGCCTACAACTTCAAATGGGTTGGCTTCACAAGTTCTATTTGCAGGTAATGGAGCAACTACCTGAATTCCATGTTTAACTTTAAATCGTCTACACTTAAAGCACTTATTCAAGCAAGTTTTTACAGCTTGCCTGCCTCGGATTATCCAAAATCGTTCTCTCAATTGTGTAAGTGTATCCGAAACACCAGAGTGACACAAGTTTTTATGTTCTTTAATATTAAGAGTTCTGTAAATTTTGTCTTATTTGGGATGATAATTGGGTGCTTTGATTGAACATCGAAATCTGAATTTTGTAACCTTCCTTTTAAGGCTATTAAATCATCAGCTGACAAAATTGGATTTAAATCGTATAATTTCGAATTTGGATGTATGGGACTATTGTTTTTTAAATCCAGGTATTCCTTTTCAAATTCAATTCGTTGCACAACTTTAATCCAGTAGGTTTCCGCGTTGGTTAGTTCACTCGCTGTGATTGCTCCTATTCTCTTTTCGTGCGCTGCCTTACAGTTATGAATGAAACGAAATATGTATCCTGTAATTCTGAAAACTTTGTTTAGGTCACTATAATTATCAAGATTCAGTAACGGCTGAATAGATACAGTTTTTAAATGTAAAGTTACAACTTTTCGTCTCTCTCCTACAACGTTATGCAAGTCAGGACAAGAGGCGCTTTCATCGTATGAGATATTCCTTTCTTTTAGCCATGGAGGTCCCGATAACCAAACAGTATCGTTTAAAAGAGCTTGTGCATTCATTCCTCGTGTAAGTTTATCTGCAGGGTTATCTTTTCCGCTACAATGACGCCAATGATCCGGATTGGTTTTTCCCTTTATTTCTATCACTCTGTTTCTAACAAACTGCTTCCAATCATCGGATTGTCCCTTGATCCAGTGTAGGCAAATTGTAGAATCTGTCCAGTAAAATATTCTTTTCTCATTTAACTTAGAGAAAGTGTCTTTAAGATAACTTCCAATTCTTGCGGAAATTAATGCTCCCATCAGCTCTAACCTCGGTAAAGTAAGCTTCTTTAAAGGGGCTAGGCGAGATTTAGACATTATAAAGCTCGTAATATTGTTCATCCGGAAATAAGCTACAGCTCCATAACATTTAGGGCTTGCATCGGAAAAAATATGAATCTCTAATGACTCCCAATCCAGTTCTTCGAAATATTGCCTAGGTATTTCCAAGTTTCGAATTATCTTTAATTCGTCATACCAATCAAAAAATGTGTCCTTTATTTCAGTGGGAATACACTCATCCCAAGAAATGCCTTTTTCCCAAATCTGTTGTAACAAAAGTTTTATTCTAATACTGAAGGGGTTCATTAGTCCAATGGGATCAAAAAGCATACCGCATGCTGCCAAGATAATTCGTTTAGTTATCGCCTTGCACAATCTCAGATTTTCAAACTGTCGAATGTCGAATCTAATGTTGTCCTCAACATTGTTCCAGATAAGTCCCAAAATCTTTAAAGGTACGCCTAGTTCTTGAGATGCTTCTCGGCAATCTATAAAAGCTTGTTTCCATGCTTCGCTAAGAATCGGAGAATTTGTTGTCCATCTACGTAGATTCATGCTAGCTTGTCCAAGAATAAATATCATCTCCTTACTCAAACAAAAGGCATCCTGCACGTTAGAAGTTCCGTCGATCATATCATCTACATAGAGTTCATGGAGCATTTCACACGCTTCACCATAGTCTTTGCGATATTTCTCTATGTGTAATCTTATTGTTGCTGACAACAAAAATGAACTACACTTAACTCCAAATGTAACTCTTTTGTATCGAAATGTTTGGATATTGTGATTGCTGAGATCGAGATTAGGACCCTTTTCTTTTATCCACAAAAATTTTAAAAATTCTCTATCTTGTTCTGCGATCCCTACTTCCAAATATGCACGCTGAATGTCAGTGCAAATTGCAATTTTGTGCAATCTGAACCTCAAAATAATTTTTTGTAAATCCGGGTTTAAGTTTGGACCGCAATCTAAACAATCGTTTAATGACAATTCCCCTTTACCCTTTGAAGATCCATCGAAGACTACCCTAACCTTTGTACTGTCCTTTTGTTCACGTACTACAGCGTGATGTGGGAGAAAATAACCTGTAGCTAAAACTGCTGCGCTAGATTTATTGCCCAAATAATCATTCCTTTTAGTGTTCGAATAATGAGGCCTATTAGGGTAACTTTGATCTGTTTTATTTTTAAATGAATAATCTCTAACAGTTGCATTTTTAGGATTCGCTAATAATAATGCTGCTTCTCTGCAATTTACCTCATCTTTAATAAATTGAAGCAACAAAGAAATATCGAATAATTCACCTGTTTTACGTTGCCGATTAAAATTTAAATTCAATTCCTCGGGTAATTTTTGTAGAATTACTGGGCATAGGAGATTACTATAAGTTCCTGCAGCTACTCCTAATGATTGTAAAGATCTAATTTGGATTTCTATTGCGTCATACATTTTTCTTAATCCAACAATATTATTACAAGATTTAACAGGATCTATTAATAACAGTTTATGCATATGTGTTGACATTATAATATCAGTTCGCCCAAATCTATCTTTCAGCAATTGTATTGACGCGTCATAATTTTGATCCGTAAGTGAAAATCCCGATACTGCACTTAATGCAACTCCTCCTAGATAGGATTTCAGATACGTAAACTTTTCTATTTTCGATAATGAAGTATTATTGTGTATTGCAACTTCAAAAGAATTCCAAAAATCTAAAAAATAACTACAATCACCGTAAAAAGTTTGAATATTTAGTTTCGGGAGTTTGACAATATTTTTCGTTTCGTTTTGAAAGTTAGAAGTATTTTGCACGTTATGTGGTACAAACTGAACAGAGTTATTTACATTTGCCGCGACATTAGTCTCGCTTATCTGAATTACACCTTGTGGTTTAACAATTAAATTTTCTAAATTCCTTTCTATTTTCGATTTCGCTTCAATACCCTTATCTTTATATTCTTCACTTAAATCTATTTCAGCTGCCATATCCTCTATTTCAATTTTCAACTGCACTTCATCATCAGCTTTAATTAAATCATTTAATTTTCTGTGAGCTGAGATTTTAAGCTCATTCACTTTCATTTCTTTCGTATATTCATTCGAAATTTCAATTCCTATCGCATTTTCTATCTTAGTTAAATGCTTACTAAATGAAATTCTTAACCTTTTTCGTTTTTCCTTAATTCGTTCTAAATCCATTTTATATATCAATAAATTGGAACAAAGAAAAATGGACCTACCTCAAATCTCAGCGTTTCACTATCTGAAGATATTTTCATCGACTATGTTTATTCCGTGCCAATTAATGAATGTTCGTGATTCATAGATTTCTCGTAATAGTTTCATAGATTCGTAATTCATAAATCACCACAATTTCCTAATTCCATACTAAATAACGTCCGTTGGTCACCAAATTGTAATATTTATTTTATCAAGCCTTTAGGTTGGTTGCGTTATTCAATAGTGATAGCCTGTCCGTTGAAGGTTGTAATGATTTTCCAAATTTTCCTTTTTATATTTTTATTAAACATAACGATAGGAACACTAAACACAAACACAAATAAACATAAAATTTTCCTGATTATGCATTATATATTCAAATCGGATTTTTCCGATTCCACGAGATGTTTATCTCGCCAGTTCAAGTTTCATTCTGATTGAATTCTCCCTCGGTTAGGGAAGACGCCTAGTAGAAATCCCTTTTGTGGGGATTTAACCTTATTCGTGGCTTGAGTTGCCACAATCGTATTCAGCAAAATGAAATTCACAAGTATTTGGATAAACTAAATTTTCAGCATAGTAAATGAATAGGCTGAATATACTGTAAATCGACACTAACTACTCTGTGTATTTAACAGAAAGCACTTAAATTTGTATTGTCTTATGTTAAAAATATTTAAAAGATTTTATTATTAAGAAGATTTAAAAGAATATTAAAAATATTTTTCTTTAAAAGAAGATATCTAATGTATAAAACTGCTAATGTTTATCTTTAAAAATGTCTATTTTTAGTATAATCTATACTATACACTAAATTTGGTTATAAATAAATTTCTTAATAATATCACTGCAGATTTTCAATAACACATGAAAATGAATACATAATATTACAAAAGATGTGAGTTTTCAAAAGTGCAAGATTTTGGTTACTATTCAAAAATATAAGTGTTTCTTCAAAATTTTAAATTTATTTTTTCTAGAACATATTTAGAAACACTATCCTTTAAAAAATATATACATTTTATGTATTAATTAAATTTCACATATGAATGTAGGTTTTTGACATTTTCGACAGTGAGGTTTTTGACGTGACGGTTTAAACCATGGTTTAAACTGTCAAAAACTATCACATGTCAAAAACCTGCCAACCCTGAAAATGACCTATTTTTGCTATGTATCTATGAAAAATCCAACATACAGATAAATAAGAATAAAGCTATCCAACTTGAAATTTTTTTTATTATTGTCATTGAGGAAGATTCGTGCAAATAGAATTAAAACTATAATTTGCCAGTTTTTGTACTTTATTCAGAGGGATTAGCTTTAGTTATAAATAACATAAAATATACCCTATCTTTATTGGGATACAGATATTGTAACTGTATTATCAGTAACAGTAATCATACAGATATCAGTTTCAGTAGCTCAATAGAATATAGATATTAAAATTTGCAACATACACAGAAACAAGAGCTTATGTTAAATCTCATAAAATTTAACCAAATGTAGTCATTTAGTCATTAAATATTTTACAGACAGTATTGTTTTATGCTTATTAGAAGGTTAAACATTTATTTAATTTTGAAATAGTTTTACACTCGGCCACTATACAATGATAATTTTTTGCATTGACAACCACTTTAAGAGCATTTTTATTAGTGTCACTTTTGTCATATGCCAAATAGGTAAAATAAATAAAAATAATGCAACCTTATTAAAGTTCACTTTTACCATGCCTAATTTTAACAACACAAAATACACATTTAACAAATTAAAAAAAAGATGGAACCATATCTAATTTTTTTCCTAAGGCTACCGCTTTAGTTACTATTCGGGGGAAATTTCACAAAATATATAACAAATCATAATGTTTAATGAAATGCGTTTTTGAGTGTTAAATACTTACTTACGTCAAATAAAACATAGAATGAAAATTTCATAATCTCATTCCAGAAAGTAAATAATATAGCGTTCCCTTGTTCGAACCTGAAACATATGAAAGTAGGAAAACATATACAACCATAGAACTTACATTTTCAAATTATAGGAATTATTACAATTTATTGACTCACAAATAGGAAAATAACAATGTGGATTCCGCATAGGAAAATCAACTAAAGACCATATATTTTGTCTTCGTCAGATTTTAGAGAAATCAATGGAATTTAACAATGAAACACATCTTTTTATTGATTTCAAGTCTGCTTTTTATAGTATTAATAGAAATTATCTTTTTGAAACAATGAATACTTTTAAAATACCTTCAAAACTCATTAAATTGTAGAGATTTACATTGAAAGACACAAATGTAAGATTAAGTCTCTGAGGTCAAAAACAGAAAATTTGGCAAGTCAATAACTAGTTTTATATCTTCAAAAAACTGTTAAAAGAAAAATATGCTGAAATGCATAACAATCAATAAAAAGTTTTGTACGAATTAAAACACTTTAAAAATAATCAGTAGCTTTTTGAACAAATTTTATCAAAATTAGATAACAATAATAGGGTTGAAATTAGTTACAAGAGTCAATAAATTGTTTGTCGAAAGTTTTTAAATGGTTATTTTGCGTTCCTAAAAAGTGTATCATTTTATTTAAATAAAGAGGCCAATTTATCTTAAATAATATCAATAAGTTTCCCACAGAAAATTAAGTAAATGTGAAATTTATAATATTTTTTTAAAGTAAAAAAAATATAGATGTGACTAACATACTAAAGTACATCATAACATAGTATATCAGTGTATTGTAAGCACATGAGCTAACAACTATTACTAAAAGGAATGAATCGCAGACCTTTGTCCCTTGTGTAACATTGTTAATCAAATCAAATATCCTTTAGGAGAGATCATAAAATCTACTAGTTTAATTACTACATGAATGTGATGAAGAGATGACTGATTAAAATTAGCATTAAATTTAAGTGAGATGTCTTATTGAAATAAAATAACCAGCCAATGTGAATTGAATGTCACTCATTCAATTAATTTTAACCTTCTAATTTAAAGACAAAATTGTTATGTCTAGTTTCTAAAAAATAAGTTTTAAAATATGCAATCAGTTCAGAACAATAAAAAGAATGAAAAATATTTTCATATTTAAATAGACTAACTGAAATCAGAGCATGTTCATACTTTATAATTTCACTTGCTGCAACCAATAGTCCATTAACATCCATCACAGTAATTGGTATCAATCTGTAATAATTCCAGGAAAATTTACAAATAGCATGAAAAAATATTATACAATTGCAGACATCACAGTAATTGCATCAATCTGCAATAATTTCAGAAAACTTTTTAAATAGCATAGTAGCAGTTTCAATTGGGTACTTGCACTTCAAGAAGATCACAGATAACCACACATACAATCTATGATGTCAGCACCAGCTAATCCTCTATAAGCAAAATGGCGTGTTTAAGTTGAGCTAAGTTTCTCTACATAAGTTAGAATGCTAATTACTGTTTTTTGTCTACATTGTTTACTTAATTTAGGATTATTATTTGTTTATGTATTTTGCAGTAACCATGATATGTTTTTGTTCTACATGGTTTCATGCCTGACTTAGTGTTAAGAAATACATAATGAAAGAATTGAAATATTTGTGAAAGAATCTTTGTGTGAGAATATAGAATGTGTCACTTAAGTGAATTGATACATGACGGACATGGACTTGAAATAGAATGGAAAGAATAGTTGCTAAAACTAAACTCAGTGGAGTGCCAGCACATAGAGGACCAAGGCCTACTGTGCCCATCTCAGTTTTCTTGACCATTTTTGGGCTCTGGGGTGCAGGAGCAGATGTTCCGGTTAGGTGGTCAGCCGAACGCGGAACCCCCAGTGTTTAGTTCCCAAGCAGGCTTGGTACTCATTTATCGACCCACTGAAGGGATGAAAGGCTGAGTCAACCTTGCCCGGCCCGTGGATTGAACCAGGGACCTGTGGCACGACAGCGCGAAGCGCTACCGCTCTGCCACCGGGAGTCAAGAATAGTTGCTAGCGTAAGGAAATACCACATTTTAACAACCAATCAGGATCGAGATACCCACACTATGTCACTTGCAGGTATCCCATTACCTTGCTTCAGATTATATGGGATGCCCAAATATTAACATCTCTGATTGGTTAGAAACAGTCTGTGGTACAAAATAACATTTGGAATACATTGATATTTCACAAAAAGCTGAAGACATTTGCATAGAAAAACTGGTCAAAAACCAAATTTCAATAATTTTATTGAAATTTGTTTTCATTCGGTGTGATGTAAACCACATGCTTTTATTATTTATATTAAGCTGTGGGGAGAGAACATTAGACAATGCCAACCTTCATCTATCAAAAGGTACCTCAAGATTTAATCAAGTTAGCATGTCTTATATACTAGTCAATTGATGTTTCATAATCGTAGTGGTAGTTATGCCACAATGCTCCTCCTACCAAAAAATCATCAAGGATAGAATTCGATGAATGGATACCACTAGTTGCTATATTTGTGAAAGACCAGGAGAGCTGGATTAAGGTCACCGGGATTTGATATTTAGCCATGAGAGCTAAATTAAGTTCATGGTTGTGCCTGTGGTCACTCCTGAGTTGCTATTATTAGTCGATTGTGGGTAGAAACCAGTTGTGTGTAAATGAGACTGAGAAGCAACAGAGCGAGGAGGACAATGACACAGTCGCAATTAGCAAGTCAACTATTCAATGTGGACCATCCATTAAAGTAGGCGTGATTACATCATGTCCGGGGGGAAAGACCTTCAGAGACAAAGATATACGCCACAAAGCTATAATTTTTATTCTCTTTTTATATTAGATAACTAAATTATTTACTACAATGTAAATGTTTTATATTTTCTTTTATTTAAAAAAAATTGCCTCGTAATTCTTTTAGCTCCGTAGACGCATTTTTTACTATCCCAGTTAATTGAGAGTCTACAGTACACCTACTTTCTAAGTTAATTGAAAGTCTACAGTTCACCTGCTATCCCAGTTAATTGAAAGTCTACAGTACATGTTAACCAATACAGTAAATGCATCTTTTTTAGAAAATGAACAAGGATTCTTTTTTCTAAGGTGCCTTCAATCAAGTTTTTAGGAAGCGAAAATCTTCAATCATGGTGCTTTACGTCTAGATTACAGGTATGTAAAAGTGATCAACTTATACAGGTTTTAAATAGAGATAACTTTATATTAGCACATAAAAAATTGCTGTAACATATTACTTATAACTATGTAAAACATAGGACTATTTTTAGTTCTTTAATAATAAAATGCCTTTTAATAAATTTAAAAGCATTTTTGAAGCTTAATTAATGTGTTCAACCAAAACAAAAAACAATTTTTTTTATTTAAATAGACTTTAATCAATCGTTCTTTTCTCCTCTTTTGAAAAAAATAATACAGTAGGGACAGGGTTGGGTTTTTGACGTCAAAAAGTGGTTTTTGACATGACAAGGGTATAATACTGGTTTAAACCGTCAAAAACCCGTCAAAAATGTCAAAAACTGAAGTTTGCCAAGAAAATATATAAACTTCAAAACTACCAACAGTTGTCATGCATTATATTGAAATTTAATTATACTATAGGTAATCAGCAGGTTTTAAAATATCTTTTAATTAAAATTAAGGTAAAATAACAGATTTAAAATCTCAGAAATATATATTCAAATGCATGTGCAGAAAATTTTTACACAAAAATTGTTTAAATATTTATATTTAAAATTTTTTTTTCTTTCTTTTTGATACTTAAGAAAATTAAAAGTTTATCACTATGCATTTTTGACATATAAGGAACATATAACTAATATTTATAAGGAACTCACAAGTGATGTTGTATAAATACAAACTTGATACAAGATACAAGTGTATAAAAATTTTTTTTTAATGTTATACCGAGTATCTTTATTATCCAATATGTTAATTTGAATTTAAAAGTAGTTATATTTATGAATAATGATAAATATAATTCATATTGTTTATTATATTTATTTATAATTACTACACTTATCATTTTAAAACAATTTTTATCTCTTAATTTTTTTTTCTCCACTTGTATTAAGAATACAAATAATGCATATCTTGAAAGCAAGAAGTAATTATTCAACAGCTGAATATTTAGATATTCAACAAAACTATATCGTATTCAGCAAAATGAAATTCACAAGTATTTGGATAAACTAAATTTTCAGCATAGTAAATGAATAGGCTGAATATACTGTAAATCGACACTAACTACTCTGTGTATTTAACAGAAAGCACTTAAATTTGTATTGTCTTATGTTAAAAAGATTAAAAGATTTTGGTTACTATTCAAAATATAAGTGTTTCTTCAAAATTTTAAATTTATTTTTTCTAGAACATATTTCGAAACACTATCCTTTAAAAAATATATAAATTTTATGTATTAATTAAATTTCACATATGAATAAGGTTTTTGACATTTTCGACATTTTTGACAGTGAGGTTCTTGACGTGACGGTTTAAACCATGGTTTAAACTGTCAAAAACTGTCACATGTCAAAAACCTGCCAACCCTGAGTAGGGAACCGATTATCGGAACGATCGGGACCATTGCTATTCCGGATAACTGATTTTTCCAGTTTTCTGAATCGCTACAAAAAGCAGTTTTTTTAATGTTAAACCCAACTAAAAAAAATAAATATTTGGAAATAATCTTAAAAAGAAGAAAAAATGATGAAGTAATACACTAATAATTGTTTCGAAAATGTTGGTAAGGTAAACATCTTTCAAAAAAGAAAGAAAAATCCTAAAATCTTAAGAGGAAAAAAAACATTTTTATTAAAAAAATTGCGGGAAAATTTATCGAATTTCGTTCCGGTTTTTTGGTTTTCCAATTTCCGGATAATGGGTTCTGTAATGTAATTGATTTAGCTTCCTTTAATTAGCAGTCCCCAGAAAAAAGTTTCAACAACATCAGAGGTCTGCAAGAAACTAAAGAAATCATTATAGAAGAGGTCAAATTTGGTAGGTATAGCTCTGATCCCTTCACTGGCAAGCGAATATTATTATATAAATTTTTTACAGTTCAAAATTCCGGCAGAGGCACTTAAGCGATAGTACTTGGTTGAAACAGACTCTAACATGAGGATAAATACCAGAAAATCATTAAGAAACTTTCGATGAGTCTCAATGTATTTAACAACATCTCACATTTCTACTTCCTACTTTGCTAATAATCAGATTCAAACAAAAGAAGGAATTTTCGTAGCGGCATTTACGGCATATCAAGCGTCAAGTTTTAGTCACTTCCAAGCAATAACTTACAAAAAAAAAACCAGAAAGAGACCAATGCATAGAGTTCAGCCAGTTTTGTTCATAGCCATCCAAAAGCAAAACTCAACATAATTTCTTTTAAATTTTGAAAATTTTAAATTTGTTTAGCGCCTTAAAAGAAAGTTAAAAAGCATGTTATCTGATGAAAACAATTTCTATAATTGCATTTTTGAGATACACTTGAGCATAAACTGAACTACACAAACCTTTAAATTGGTAACTATCTTTGTTGAAATTAATTTTTTGCTCAAAAATAAAGCCAAATACACAAACATGTAGCAGTAATATAAAATATTATTATAAAAAGAAACATAATACAAAACGATTCTATGATTTGGTGAGAAGAAAAAAAAATTAAAATAAAGAGCAATACATTTGAATACAGACTTAATACAGGTTCTTAGATAATTGGTGAAATTGAATACTTCATTAAACAAAATATTCAATTAACTACATAATACAAGTAAAAAATTTATGTAAATTTGTTAAAATGTAAGCTTTATTTCACCGTTCGCGCACAAATATTTTTACTTGTTGATGATGATGATGATTATTGACGATCGGTTTTGGAGCTTTTTGCAATTTCCAGCTTATAGCTCGCTTATATCCAAGGTGGTGGAGATAGGTGAATGATTATAGTATGCGGATAGATTTTGTTTAGATTGATTGTTTGTTTAGATTGCGGATAGATTATCCGTTGTTTCCATAAGGTATGAGAACGACAATGCCCCCGGTCCAAGCAGTATTTTTAGGGTGGTGCGCTGTTGATCAAAGAGGGGGCATTCCAGAATAATGTGATCGATATCGGAGATGGAACCACAGTTGCATTTGTTGTCTGGAGCGAGTCCAAAGCGGAATAACTTTGATTTGGTTGGATATGATCTAGTACGGATTCTGGAGAACGTAACATCCTGGTGCCTGCTGGAGAGGGGTAGAAGTTCGTTTTTATTTTGGCTCAAATGAAGAAAATCAGTATAGTATTTGCTATGCTTAAATGCTGATTGCCTGGATAGTTGGTGGATTCGTTTAATTGATTGATAAGTATCTTCAATGGTAAATCTATCGTAAATTCTCGGTCTGGAGAGCGCTGCTTTTGCCAGCGCGTCAGCGATTTCATTGCCGAGTATCCCGGAGTGCCCAGGAACCCATGCTATGTCTACAGACTGGCATGAGGGTGGGAGCTCTTCCATCGAGACAATGATTTGGTGTATAATTCCTTGCGGAGAGTCTGTAGCAGAATTTAGTGCTGTCAGGACAGAGAGTGAGTCTGTAAAAATTATAATTCGGGAACTTGTAGGGCATTTTTGAAGTGCTAATAATATAGCTATTCCCTCTGCTGTGAAGACCGAGCAAATGGGTGGAACGGATCCGGACATGGCTGACCCGGAGCAGGAGTTGTATATTGCCACTCCTGTCTTGTCTGGTATTCGGGAGGCATCTGTATAGATCAGAGTGTGGTGTGGCCAAGTATTGCGGACGAAGTCCCAGAATATAGTAGGTATTAAGTTCAGTGGTATATTCTTATTTTGATAGGGGAGATTTGTGAGATGTATATGGACTTTTGAGGGTATTTTTGGAGTTCGATGGTGCATTTTAATCATATGATTAATGGTTATGCCGTGATTATTTAGCCAGATTTTTGCTTGTAAGGGGAGAGCTGATTTCCTGTAGGTATTCGGAATGTGCAGATTCTGGTACGTTATTGCACTTAGTGACTGATAATAGATTTGTCTGATATAAAACCGCGTGGAGATCATGTTATGCCGTTCTTGGAGATTCGTACAGCCTGCCTCCTGGTAAAGTAGCGGTAGTGGAGTCCACTTCGGAAGGCCCGTAGCTATCCGCAAGGCGGCATGGTACACCGTGTCAAATATCTTGCGTTCACTTTTGCTGGCGAGGGAGTGCAGGTGACAGCCGAAATCAAGCGTAGGCGTAATGTATGACTGGACAATTCGGAGTAAATGGAAGGAGCGTGCGCCCCAGGAGTTTCTTGATATACATTTTAGTATGTTAAGCTTTTTTAGTGTGGAGATTCTTTTTTCCTGAAAATGATGGCGGTAACTGAGGTTCGATGAAAAGTAAACCCCTAGAATGCGGATATGTGGCGTCCATATGATGGTTTCTCCCTGGAAGTGCAGGGTGGGAAGGGATTCGATGGCTCTATAGGAGAAATCTATTGCTCGACATTTCCCAATGTCTGCAGAAAGGTGCCATTCTGTTAACCACTTTTGTAGACGTAGAAGGGATAGCTGAAGTTTGCGGGTTAGAGACTGCAGGTTCGGGGAATAGATTAGGAGGAATATATCGTCTGCGTAGATAAAACAATTGACGCCGTCAGGAAGGATATCAAAGATGTCATTTATATATAAGATGAAGAGGAGAGGCGATAGCACTGATCCTTGTGGAACGCCTTTGCTGCTGCTAAAAGCCCTTGAGTATGTATGCCTCCAGCGCACTCGAAAGGATCTATCCGTGACGAAGTCACATATCCACTTATGAGGAGATCCCCTGATGTTATGTTGTAATATTTTGTATGCAAGGCCATCTGCCCAGACGTTATCATAGGCCTGGACGATATCCAGGGAGATTCCGACTGTAAAGAAGTGGTTCGCTTTTGCAAAGCGAATATGATGATCTAGAGTCGAAAGGAGACTGTCGCATCCACGACGAGGAAGAAATCCGTGTAGATAAGGGTGGAGAGAGTTTTGGTGTTCGAGGTGCGCAACCAAGCGTTTGAGAACGATTCTTTCCATAGTTTTGCAGAGGATGCTGGTTAAAGATATAGGCCTGTAGGAAGAGGTTTTGAGGCGAGATTTTCCGGGTTTGGCGAAAGGGAGCACCGTGGAGGTTTTCCACTCCACCGGAAGCGATCCGGAGGACCAAGATTTGTTGAATAAGGACAGAAGAGTGTTAAGGGATTCGTCATCGAGCCCCTTTAGCATACGGGCTGAGATTCCGTCCGGACCTGGTGTAGTTGATTTGGCTAAGGATATGGCTGTTTGGAGTTCCACGAGTTGGAAAGGCTCTGATAGAGCTGAGTGTGAGTCTGAATTGCTGGAGTCATACGGAATGTACATAACTATCGGTTCTCTGGCGTAAAACTGACCAAAAAGGTCGGCCTGTTGATTTACGTCAAAGATGTGCTGATTTCCCCGCAATAGGAAAAGATGGGAGTCGGACACATGAGATTGTGTGCGTTGAAGATTTTTAAGTAACCTAAAGATGTTTGGGGAGGAGCCTAAGGAGCAACAAAGTTGAGACCAGTATTTTTTTGATTCCTTTTTAATCGTGAGTCGGAGGTGAGCGGCAATTCTCTTAAATTTCATCCATAGGGCCGTGTCACCGGAGCGTTTGGCCCGCCTCCATGCTTGTCTTTTTCTTCCAAGTAGGTGAGAGAGGTAGGAGGACCACCATGGGGGGTATTTATCCTTCGGAAATTTTTGCCACTTGCGATTTTCCTGTAGTGTGTTAGTGCACGTCGAAGTGAATTCTGCGATTGTGTTACTACCACTATTTTTTAAGGTAGCGTTGACTTGAGTATAAAAGGTGCTCCAAAGAATTCGAGGACGAAAGTAATTCAGATCATGGCCGGGGCCCAGGCTGATGGACGTTTTTATGGGCACGTGGTCACTATCGAAGCTGTCCGCATGGACCTCATGGGTGCAGAGTAGATATAAGTCTGGAGATACAAGAGCCACGTCAAGCAGCGATGGTCTATGGTGCTGGTCATAACGGGTTGGGGTCGATAGATTGAGCATGCAAAGGTTTTCTGATATTATATAGTCGAGGAATTGAGCAGACCCTGGTGAGTCACTGGAGCTGCCCAAGGCCCGATGGCGTACATTGAGATCGCCTACCATCAGATATGGTGGTTTTGATTGGCGGACAATTAGTTCGATCCAATGTAGATCCAACCTTCCTGGGGGGGAGTAGATGTTAATAATAGTTAGTAGGTGTGGTCCTACACCAGTCTCTACTATAATGCATTCATGTTCTATGGAGGGGGAAGGAGGAGGTTGTATTAGTCTGGAGGGATACCGGTTGTTAACTGCAGTGATGAGACCACCGCCTCGTTGTCCATCACGATCCTGGCGATAAATAGAGAATGGTGGTAAGTTGAATGCATCTGATTGCTTTAAAAAGGTCTCTTGGACGCATAAACATTCTGCGTGGTTAAAATACGATGTTCGTAACCATTGCCGTTTATTTGCAAGGCTTCTGGCGTTCCAAGAAACTATCTGGAACATGAAATTAATGGAGAGAAAAAAGGCAGAGAGATAACAAAAAGACACTTGTATCATTTGAATTATAAACGACAGAGAAAAATTTGGGAGATTATTGTCGCTTAAGATTTCTAGTGTGACGTTTGTCCAACTTTACTGTGTCACTGATGGAAGTATTTGATCTGGCTTGTGGTGTATTTTTGAGAGAGCTCTTAGTTGTGGTATCTGTGAAGGTTTGGGATGAGGTCGGGCTTGAAATGCTTTGTTGCGATTGTTCCAAAGTGGGGATAAGAGAAGATTCCCTGTTTTGGGATACTTGATCTTTTGTAGGTTTAGCTGGAGGTATGGGAACTGGTTCGATAGATGTCAGAAGGGAGGCTTGGTTGTCTTGCTCTAGAGAGCGGAATTTCTTTCTGGAGGAGTGAGGTTCGATTGAATTGTCTAATCGGGAAGTTAATTTATCAATGACTGTAAATAGCTTTTCAAATAGAATGTCCTGCCGTTGGGAGAGTGCTTGCAATTTGGCATCGAAAGTAGTAACTACTTCGGACACTACGCTCTTGACTATGGACTTTATATTTTCCACTGTCGTTACGTGCTCGGATTTAGATATAGACGCGTAGGTCGAGGTGTGTTGTATGGGTTTGAACTGGCGTCTAGCTTCTGAGAATGATAGGTGGTTTTTGCTTTTGAACTCTAAGAATTTTGCTTCTTCCAACCGAGATGGGCATGTCGGGAAATCCACAGGGTGATTCCCTGCACAGTTAACTCTTTAAAGACCGAAGCAGTGGAAATTTTACCACCGTTAACATCCTCAGTTTTTCAGAAGAGAAAATTCACAAATGAACTCACCCACTTTGTTGGGGGTTCTCTTTAGTCATTTGCTTCTCAGCAGGTCATTTGCTCCCCCACGTCACTAATAAATCAAAGGCGTGCTCTACTTGTCAGTGAAACTTCATGGCATTCAAACTGACAATCGGCTTGCTTATTTTTTCCCCTTGGAACGTTTTTCTGGTTAAATATTCAAAAGCAGGAATTAAGTAAATAATGAGATTTTTTTTTTCCATATCTTCCTTTTATTTATACATAAATTTTTTGTTTTTTTATTTATTTTTTAAATTTGGGGTTATTTTTTCTTAAAACAGATTATCTTCAAATGCCTATATCATGCAAAAATAGAAGAAAAAAATCCTCTTGAAAATGTGTCGAAAATTCAGTAACAAGAACAATTTTTTTAGTTATTTTTTGTTTCAGTTAATATTAACTAAATTCACGCTTTTTTTTTTTAACTTTATGAGTCAAATAAAGTTCAAATAATATTGAAGTTTGATCATGGAAATGTTTTTGCATTAATTATTAGAGAAATATTTCCTTGAGCTATTTTTCTGATTTAATTGAATACTTGGAAAAATAACAGATAACTTTCAAATGCTGCTTTCAAAACGTTATTTGGGTGTAACTGCAAGAAGAGAAGCTGGAACTGGTTCTTAAAATACTGTTAAAAACTTGCAAATTGAAGAATTTGAGTTTTAAGAAAAAGTGAATTTTTTTAAGGTAAATTTTGAAGGAAAAAGCAAATGCTTATGGGATATGGTAAAAAATTAATTCATTTCTTTTCAATTTATTGTAAAGAAAATTTTTTAGCATATATACAAATGTGTTTTCTTTAGTAACAACGGAAATTACATCTTATGTCTGACTTATCGGATATCTTTTTTTAATTTTATTTATTTAACTTCATCTGTTTTCTCCAACATCAAGTCGGTTGTCAACATCAAGTTTCTACAATTTATCTGTACCTGTCTTCATTCAGTATTTATTTATTTTCATTTGAACGTACACTTTAGTGGTCTTGTAGGCACACTTTAGCTCTGTAAGTAAAATGGGATCAGTTTGGTTCAGATGGACAAAAAATATTTCATTTGTAAAATCTTTTCTATCAAAAAAAATGTGGAAAATTATCTTTTTCCCTTTTAACTATGAATTTTTTAAAAGGAAATTATTTTATTATTAAAATTAATAGAGGCTGCAATTGCAGTGATATATATTTTTTTAATTATAACATAATTTCATTAATTAATTTCGTTGGATAAAAAGAAAGCATAATTAAATATTTTTAAATCTTCAAAGTCATAAGTTTAAAAAAATTTTATTTTTATTATTATTATCATAAATTTTTAGTTTTTTTTTTTTTTTTTTTTTAATTTTTTTTTCTTTTAATTTTTTTTCTCTCACATTTAAAGATGCAGATAAACCATCGTAAAAGTAAAGTATGCATCTTCCAAGCATAATTTTAAACACTTTAAAAATCCTTTCTTTTTAAATTCATACAAGCACATTTTTATTTATTGAAACTTTGCTTAACTAAATTTATTAATGAACAAAAAGTTTCTCTGTTGCAGTGAAACTTTATTTTCATAATTATTTCGGATAATACCTAGTTCAATGTGCAGAAATATCACGTAAAAGGTATTTCTGCACATTGAACTATAAGTAAAAGAGCAATAATGCATCAAAATGACATGGGAAAAAAATTATTTTTAGTTTGAATTACAATTTAACAGTTAAAATAAATTACAATTACATTTCCAAATTGGATATTAGCAACTGAGTGCAAATTAAATTTGTTAACATTGGATTTGCAGTTAGGTAACAAAAGAATTACAAACAATTTTGCGCAAACAAGATAGTTTTGTTCGATTATTCAATTGGCAATCTCAGTTCAACCTCTCAGTTTAGTCACAAAAGGGAAGGGCATTAGTCCCACTTTTTGACAGGAGATAATCTATGCTCATCTTTGAATGAATACTCCTTTGAAATCTTCAATTTATTGTATTCAGACTCCTTTTCACCTGCCTAATGATTTGAAAGGGTATCACATTCTTAGGTTTCTTTTTATCCTTAATAAAAATTAGCATATTTTTTCTTCAGCCGACTATCAGCTGGTTATCCCCCCCCCCTTTTTCTTCTGCAAACCCCAAAATACCGAAAAAAAAGCAACATGATTACACAATGATTACCCATTTTACTATTTAACAAAAGGCTAACACAAGTTTGAATTAAGAAATCATGCATAATCCTTTTACTGTGTACTAGAATCAGGGAAATAGCGATCCCTATGAAAACCCTTATATAAATGTAAAGAAAAAGAATTTATACATAAACATATAATCAATTAAAAAGAATTAAAAGGATAAATTGGCTATTTATCGAAGAAAATATTTTTTTTTCTTCTTTTTTTTAGCTTTTTCTGAAGCAGAACTATTGTAGTTGAGATAAGAAAAGCTTTCTTTCCCCACTACAAGGAAAGGTTAGCTATTTCTTTAACACCTCCCTGTACAAAACAATTTAAAATTCTGGTGTTTTCAAAAGAAGAATGAAAAGTAAAATATCCTTTCTATGCATTGCACCTGTTTAGCTGAAAGCGTTTCTTTGAAAGGGACAAAGGAAGCCTTAGTAACCCACCAACTTAAGTCCTAATTATTGAGTGCTATGCAAAGATAATCTATCCTTGATTATTTAGCAAATGTGTTATATAATGACTTACAAAAATAATTATTAACTAAATTTTCTTCAAGTTTTTAAGAACTATATAAATTCCCGTGAAATTGATTTTGTTTACAAATTTTGATATTTCATAGTAAATAAATTTTTCGAAATCTTCTTGATGCACCTATTTTGTATTATACTATTATATCAATTACTATGCATTTTAGTTAGAGAAATTTGTAGCGCGCATTTTGATTCTAGGAAAAAAAGGTACCGGAAAAAAAGGTACGGAAAAAAAGGTCCCGGAAAAAAAGGTACCTGGAAAAAAAGGTACCGGAAAAAAAGGTACGGAAAAAAAGGTCCCCGGAAAAAAAGGTCCCGGTAAAAAAGGTACCTGTGTAGGGAAAATTCTGTAGGGGAAAATATTTTAAATGAGAAGATTGGATTGAAGCGCTTTTTGCTGTTCCGTGCATGTTTTTTTGCGTGTCGCTCGTGTTCAAAGCGCTTTTTATCCAACTTTTGTTTCTTATTTATGCATTTATTCTTAAAAAGTTAATTAAATATGAAAATGTTCAATAAAATTGTTTATTTATTTTCTAAGATCATGATTCTACCGGGAATCTTGACTCTTATCTATTGAAAAAGTGTTATCAGGCTACATGAAACTTTTAGGGGAGGGGGAGTAAAATTAATGTGTTTCGCTTATAACGCTTCTAATAGAAATTTTTTGACAGGTATTTGTATGTCATTTTCTTTCATTTTTCGCTTTTTTTTATTTTGTAATAAGTTACAATTGATAACATAGCACAGAACCGTTTCAGTTAACCAATGGCATGTTTGGGAATCGGTTTATGCATTGACGGTCTTACTTGACCCACTGTTTGCCACCTCTTGTTTACAATATTGGGGAAAAAAATGAAGTTTAGAAAAAGTTTTTGATTTAAATTTTTTTTAAAGTTTTTGATTTATTAAAACATAATATCCCCTAACTATTGAATTTATAATTTAAACCCTAAAATATGACAAAATTATAATTTATCTAAAAAGATATTGCAATAAACAAGGCAGAGCATTCTATATCCACTATTTGGTTAATGTTTAAATATCATTTGCTATCGAATTCGAGAGCATATTTTTCTTTTTTATATTTTGGGTTTTAAAAACTTCAATTGTCGGTGCCATTTCTCTTAAAGATTTTTTCTCTGTTAGTGACTTTTTATTTTCATTATTTTAGTGAATAAATCTAAAAATTATTTTCGATTATTTTTTAAAATTTGTTAAAAATTATAAATATTTGTAATGTCTTAATTGCTTTTAAAAGGCTACTAATGTTCAATTACGTAGTCTTATAAAAGTGAACTCAACCCAGAAGACAAAGAGAACTCCTAGATCAAGCATTGGGAGAAATTTGCCTTCGTGGGGACTTTTCAATGGAACTTAAAAGCATGTGCGTTACATATAGTGTAAACCACGAAAACCATCCACGGTTAGACTGACGGCAAGAGAACTCTAACCCATAATCTGTCTTCCACAGAGGATATTTTACATTAGTACTGTGATCAGTGCGAACTGAGTGCATCTTCTGACCCGCCGGCTCTGGCATTCGAACCCGGTGCGGCTCTTGAGCATTTGATTCGTGGTAATGGTGGTGTTATTCGCTTATTTCTCTCTTTAAATAGATAATAATTCTTATTTATTTAATTGGCAATAAGAACAACTTAAAAAATTATCTAAACAGTAACAACTATCATTTTAATTACTTTACATCTTTAGTAATTAATTTACTAATTGAAGCGTAAAAGGTTATTTAACGTTGCATTACAACGTAGTATTATAATTAATGAATTTTTTTTCACATTTATTTACATTCACAATTAACATTTATTCAATGTACTATATTTAAGAGCAAATTAGAATCAAAATGCTGGAAACTTATCAGAAGCAAACCTTATTGAATATTTTTAGCAGGATTTCATTGATTTAATCATGATTTAAGTCAGCTGGTTTTTTTAAAAATATCATTGTTTCGTATTGAATCGAATGTTATTTTAATACTTAAATATATATTAGTCATTTCATGTATATATGTATTATAATATCTGGTCTTTTACATATTTTAATTTGTAATTATGAAATTTCCAGAAAAAAAGAAACCATTCATTAAAGTAGGATTGCTTTTTTAATAAGTAAATAAAAAAAATTAGTATGCTTGATTTGTTTTTTTGTTTTT
This sequence comes from Parasteatoda tepidariorum, assembly GCF_982258835.1. NCBI lineage: Eukaryota > Metazoa > Arthropoda > Arachnida > Araneae > Theridiidae > Parasteatoda > Parasteatoda tepidariorum. Next base: position 64,811,424 of record NC_141760.1, on the reverse strand, counting down.
TTTCCATGTATTTTTCTTTATTTTTTTATGATTCATTTATATTCAATTTCCAATTAGTTTGAACAAAAATTGTGCATGCATTATGCATTTGCTAGAAAGTAATTTATAATACAGTAATATTGCCTGAAATATGTAATTATTTTTATTACATTTTCATTGGATTTAAATTATTTTAATATTTATAAAGTTGAATTAAATAAGATGTGTTTTATAAGTAGATCAGTTTTTTCAATTTAAAATAAAATATATCACAAACCTTTTATGACGTAGTTGACAACTTTTTTAACTATTCCTCTAAAAACTTCAGCTCAGACGTATATGGAGAACTTTGTTTCTGCTTACAACAATATATTTATAAACATCATTTTTTATGACATTATTTTTTGAAAACACAAAAAAATTAAAAAATAACTTAATTGGAATACATTAGAGGAAAATTTTTTATTTTTTTGTAAAATAATGACGATTTCGATGTTTAAAATATACAAATTCACAAATATACAATATACAAAAACATAAATAGTTCATTGCTATGAAACTCTGCAAAAAAGGTATTACATATCATCGTTAAAATATCTTATAAATTTTTTAAATGGTATGTCTTTCAGATGTTAAAGAAAATTAAAAACTTACATTTAGGAATATTTGATTATAAAATTTGCTTTATTTAAAACTGCCATGTAGTATCATTTTTAGCTATTCAAAAAAATTAATAGACTAAAGTAATGAATACAGATTTTAATATGAAATTGGAAATGAATGAAAATTTTGTATGTTGACAATTTTGAGTTTTTATGGGTTTTAAATTTAGTTAGTTTTTAAATTTACATGTTTTTCTTTCTTAGATTATTAGCTATTGAACTTAAAAATTCTGGGATGTCTAGATTTTGGTTTAAAAACTTAACGCAAAGTGTTTTCAACCTTTTTTGAAGAGTTTCATAGCTCCTCTTTTTTCTATGTGCGAAATGCACTCCAGCTTTGATTTGCTGGAAACTGAAATACAAAGAATGACAAAGAATGAAAAACTGAAATACAAAGAATGGCTGAAACATTCTTAGAAAAAGGTTGAAAGGGTTATTAGAGTGAAACCCCCTCTTATTCTTGTAGGTGTATTCAAGAAACCACAAGGACATCCATTTGCAGTACACTAATGTACACATACGTCAAAGTAATTGCTATCTTCAGAAATTTACGAGATTAATGAAATGCACTGATACTAGCAGTGGCAGGTGCTTGCAGTAGACTCACAAAAAAGTACATAAACATCTTTCCTTTTTTATAACACCAAATGCTTGTTTTTTGGTAAAGGCACACTTCAGTGCATCTAACATGATTCAATCTCTAACATACCTTATTGAATTAGATAATCATTGATTTATAATATATATTATTCACTTTATTAAAATGATATTTGTTTTAGACCAGGGGTTTCCAACTGGCAGCCCGGGGCCGCATCCGGCCCGCGAAGCCTTTTTTTTGTGGCCCGCGGACTAAACTTTACTAGTTGTCATTTTTTTGCGGACAATTTTCATAAAGAATCAATATGGGTTTAAAATGCTTTTCTCGTTAATAAAAACCTAATTTCTTCGATTAATCAATTTCTTCGTATCTGTGAAATTTAACATACCAATTGTGCAAAAAAATTTACTTCTCAGGTTTTACACCCAGGAAAATATTTATTCAAATGCAAAAATAATCATGTATGTAGCTCTATTTTATTTCATTTCTTTTTGTATTTTGTTAATATAATTTAGCATGTGCGTATCAGAAATTTTCTCGAAGAAATTATCCGATTTAACTTTTTGAAACCACTCATTTTGGACGAAAATATTTGCACACACATTTGTAAATTTTAAATGTAAATATCTATTCTCTGGTGGTTGTAGCAGACAAATCTCAATTTTCTCATTGAATATTTTGTGTGCTACTATGTAAGTTTTAATAAAAACCTAAGTTATTGTAGCCCGAATTTTTATTATTTATTTAATATTTTTTAAAATATTATTAATAACAATTAAATATTTCTAAAAATCTACTTCTTATTTTAATTTGTAATTCAATACTTTTGTTTTGTACAACTTATTAAAAATCTGACAATAATATTTAATGTTCTTTCAAACATGAAAAAGTCCTTCATAAAATTTTGATAAAGTTGTGGCCCCACCATTTGATTTGAATTTTTAATTGTGGCCCGCGGCCTCATGTAAGTTGGAAACCCCTGTTTTAGACCATTATAACAGAATCGTCCTTTTAAAAACATTTCTCTGATAATGAAAGTGCATAGAGAAAGTGATTTTTTATTAAAAAATGTAGTTTCATGAATGCTGTTTTTAAAAAGAATTAAAAATAAAACCGTCTTTAATGAAATAAAAAAAAATATTTAAAACTTAATAAAAATAGACATAACAGAACAGAAATGTCTATTATTTATTATTATTTCTTAACAGAAGTAATAATAAATAATAGATTTTAAACAAAGCGAAATTTACTTATATATTTCCAAAAAATAGCTGAGAAATGTGTTACAGGCTATTTAATTTAATTTATCAGCGCAAAATAACGCGTGTTTGAATAAGTTCTTTGAAATAAAATTTTTTTTGTGCCGAAATCTTAAATTAAATCTTAACCGTGTTAAAATGAAATGTATTAACAAAAAAATATTCTTAATAAAATTCAGTATTAAAATAATCCCTTAAAAGACTACCTATCTGGTAAAAGACTCCTCATTTTACCAAAATAAATGAATCATAACTGTTAAAATAGGGTGAAAACAATTTTGCAGAGAATTGTATCTCCACTAATTACTTAAAAACTGACATATGTTTTAAAAAAATCCTTGTTTAATTAAGAAAAGAAATATATTTAACAAAAAAATATCTAGTTTAAGAAACTCCTTCTTAGAAATGAAAAAAAATTTCTTGCATCAAATCCCTCCTCCTCCTACTTGCACTAATTAACGAATCTGAATCAAAATTATGAAACGGCAAGAAAACTATTCATAACGTTATCGTCGTGTCAACTACTTCTATAAACTATTAGTTAAATAAAGAATAACACACATTCTGTAACAGAAACAACAAAAAAATTTTAACTAGTTTTTTTATCATATAAAGGAAGGGGAAAAAAGTAACATTGTGCTTAAATGTTCTTTCTCCTTTACCTCAATTAGCAAAACTAAACATCAATTAATATGAACTTAAAATATTTCCATGACACCAACCATCCGAATCAGAATTTTCGACAATAAAATAAGTTAATAGAGATAAACGTATCTCTTATAAGAAATAAAAAACCTATAAATAAATAAATAAAAGAAGAAACCTCTTATAACAATTTAAAATCTTATAAAAAGAAAGAAAAAATGCATCCGACACAAAAGTCCTCCTACCTTCCTCAATCGGCTAATATGAATATCTATACCCTCTTTCCAATTTATCATTTAAAATAAAAAAAATAGCATCTTTTACATTAAACACATTAAAATGCATCTTCCCCTTAGAAAAATAAAATAAATAAATAAATTAAATACATCCAGCTTCTAAGAAAAGAAATACCGTGACTCTAATTAAAAAAGAGCAATACTTTCCTTTATCCACAATTAAAGATTAAACATCCAACACAGAAATCCACCCACCTTCCTTAATCGGCTCATATAAATATCAACACCCTTTTCAAAAAATATCATTTAAAATGAAAAAAAAAATAGCATATTTTATATTAAATCTTGCCCTAAAAAGTAAAATAAATAGAGAAATTAAACATACCCAGCTTATAAAAAAAAGAAATACCGCTACTCTAATTAAAAGGCACCAATACTTACACCTCCAATCACGAATAACCATCCAACACATAAATCCTCCCAACTTCCCCGATTGGCTACTTTAAGCCCCACATTAGCAACTTCTTCACAAAATATAATTTAAAATAGAAAATAACACATTTTTCGCTTAAAAATTTTTTTAAAAAAAGTAAAATATTATTGAAAAATTTAAATTGTATCTTCCTGCTTTAAAAAATAATCAAAGAAGAATAAATAAGTGAAATAAAATTTAAAAAAAAAAGCGTAATACAACCAGCCTATACAACCAGACCCCCCCCCTTACCCTTCTCGTTACCTCAATGATCTAATCTGAATTATTACAGATAAAAAGAATATTCATTGAAACAGCGAGAAGCATTCATGTTGCCCAGAAAGCGAGAGGGGAAATATCCCTACAGACTTTCCCTATGGAGGTACCTTTTTTACCGGGACCTTTTTTTCCGGGACCTTTTTTTCCAGGGACCCTTTTTTCCGTACCTTTTTTTCCAGGTACCTTTTTTTCCGGGACCTTTTTTTCCGTACCTTTATTTCCGGGACCTTTTTTTCCGTCTACCCGCATTTTACCTTTTGATTTGTTTTAAAACCGTTTGTTAGGCGCAGCATATCTTTTCTCTGAACTTGTGTCAGTAAACCCTGCATTAAATTCAACTCAAAATCTCCTCGTTTCAACGTGTAATATTCAATTATTTAAATGCAATTATCTTTTAGCACCATAGTGTAAACAAAATTAAGAAAATAGTATAAAATAACTAAGCAAAACTATAAACGAGAAAAAATTTACAAGTTAAGTTAGTCACTAGTTTTAAGTATTTTTTAATGAAACTTTAATATTTACTTCCATAGTTCAATATTTAATAAAGGTAAATAACAAATTTCATTTACAAATAATTTAAAACAAATATTAGCACAAAGACTTTGCATTCAGTACTTTCCCCATAAGTTTTTTAAATTTAATATTTTAACTTGCACATCATGTTATTTTCTTACCGTCGTTGAACAGCCGACCAATTTTGGGCTTACGACAAGTAATGTGCAGCTCCGTAGCCTTACAGTTTTATATCCAATCCAGAAGACAAGGGAACTCCTGGATCAAGTTTGCCTTTGTGGAGAACTATTTGAAGGGAACTGATCCCTATGTGCGTCACATGGTAAGGGAAACCGCGAAAACATCCTAAGGTTAGCCTGATTGCGGGGGACTCTAAGTCATGATCCGTTTACCACTGTGGTTATCAGCACTGTGGTCAATGCGAGCCGGATGCGAAATTCGCGTCGACTAGCCATCGCTATAGAATTCGAACTTGGTATACCTCATTGGAAGGCGAATGATCTGTAACCTGGGCCACAACGACTCTACATCGTATTATTAGAGCTAATGAGATTATGACAGCAATTTTGAATGAGGAATATTGTAACGTTAACCAAATATTGTGTAGTAATTTAAATTTTTATCGATTGTTTGAAATAGTAAGAAATTAACTAAAAAAGATGGATTACTTTTCAAATTAATTATTTTTATTAATTACAGATTTTTGTGTCATTCTATACAGAGTTAGTACTATTTAAATGAAATATTTTAATTCATTGATCAAGCAAATTAAGCCTGCAGCGGAAACAAATAATATTGTTAGACAAAAAAATTTACTTAAATAGAAAAATTTCTTTTCACAATTATTTTAATATAAGCATTTAATTTAAAAAAGAATGAGTTCCTCCATTTATATTAATTTAGAAGTTTATCCGTTTCGCGTAATGAAAATGGAAGTATTTTAGCTATTTCTCTTTATATCATACTCATCAAAGGGGTAAAAATCTATATATTTTTAAATAATTAAGAAGCCTAGATTTCTCTTAGAAATTAATAGATGGTATCTTTGGTATTATTTAATAGTATGGATAAAATATTTTCTTTGAAATGCATATAAATGAAATATATGAATCTGAACCAGTCTGAATTATTTTGAATGATGTCTAGTTTTATCAATAAATATGCTACACCTTCAAAGCTATATTTTGCTCAACATAAAATGTCTGAAACATATTAAAACAAGAAAAAAAAATAATACTTAAACAGTTCTTTATAGTATGAAATTCATATGTAGCTACAAAACTTCCTTTATAAACTTTTCTTTTATAAACAAATTCCTTTTATAAACAAATAAATATCTATTAATTCAGCAATAATAATACTGTTCTTAGAATTCAATAATAATACTGCTTTCAGAAGAGTATCAAATCAAACTCGAAAATTAACGTTTAAAATAAGGTATGGTTCTTTTTAGCTGGTGGGTTAATTTTTATTTTCTTTAAATAGAGATTAACTTTTAAAATTACTATTAAATTAAATAATTTATTTATTTGAATAAACTATTGATGAGGTTAGATTTAGCATTACAAATGAGCGTATTGTCAATTCTATTTAACCACCTGCACTCATTTACAGACTTTACCTACTAATCATATGAGAGTACTACCAAATGGTACAGCAAATAGTTGCGGCGTTTAGTGAATGGAAATAGATTCCAAGTATTTTTCAAAGAAGATAAGTTGCTATTGTCAATGCCTACCTATTAGCTTCCCTTTTCGGCTTTGTCACAAAAGAACTGGATTTACTATCCTTTCCCTGTACGGTGATCAAGGAAAATCGCTTTCAGCAATTGTACTGACTGATGATTTTTTTTTTTTTTGGAAATCTTCAATTTGTTGCATTTAAACTCGTTTTTAGCAACAAATGATTTAAAAGGTTCACTATAAAACTTTTCTCTTATAAATCTATTCATTTTGACATTTTCCCCTGTATATATATATTATTATTATTATTATTATAATTATTAAAATAGTTAATGTAATTTGCTCAATTTTTAAGTCAACTAATGTATCTAGCAAACTGACTTAAGTATTTAAATGAGTGAATAGCAATTAAAATTACACCATTAAAAAAATCCAGATAACAGATACTATTATGTATCGTGACTTGAAGATAAATTTTTAATCGGGATGTTTTTGCTGCTATCTGATGCAGGACACAAATTTATTTTATACAAATTTATTTATTTATTATAAGACTTACTATAAGATTATTCAATTAAATTAAATTCATATCAGCAATGTCATTTAATAACTTTGCATTAGTCATGTTTTGCTATAAAGGACCAAATTAAAACAATAAACAAAACAATAAACTTAATTTTAAGCTGATTTGGAAATTGTAATTGCAGTGAAAAAGTAAATAATGATTAAAAAGCTCTGGTTTACAATTAGAATATATAACTTGCTGCTTAAAGAAAATGTATTCAAATTTAATAAGCTATTTCATTACAATTACCTAAAAACCTTACAGGTGAAATCAGAAAAACCATTTCATTCAGAAAGATCTGCGACATTGTTTGACTATACCTATTGAATTACTTATATACAAAAACTGCATTATCAAAACTGCTTACATATAAGTGAGATGACATTTATAAAAATCCTTTATGTGTGAAAGCAATTTCCTTTAAACAATAATTTTATATAACTTATTATCCTTAAAGATAATTTATATATTAATTGATAGGAAATTAATACCAAAAAGAACGAAATTACTATACCGAAATTATATAATACAATGTAAAAAAATTTAGAAAAAAAAAGCTGTATTATTTTTTTTTAAATATTTGTATAGTATTTAAAATTATGTATAATCATAAATTTAGATATAATGGAATTTAGTTTTCTTTAATAAAGCATTAAATAGAAATTTTAATAAGAATTTTAAGATTTAAAAATTTTTTTGTTAAAGTAAAACAAAGTCTAAAATATCTGCACTAGCTCAAGTTTAAAAGATATATTATTAATTTAATGTATTTTAAATTATTTTATCTATCGTCTAACATTCACTAATGAAAAGCACACTGTAATAAAATTGATTACTGAAAAATACCAAACAGGTTAATGGAGAACAAAATGGAAATAAATAAAATATTTGATAAAAAAATACCTATAAAAAGTTTATTAAATGATAAAAATAGTAACCTTTTTTTTATTTTATTCAGGGATCAAAATTTCCATGAACGGGTTTAATGATATTTTAATGATACTATTTTAATGATAACATTATCATTAAAATATCAGTGATTAACAGAAAGCATTATACAATGTTGGCTTTATTCAAATTTTTTTCAGTAATTTCGGTATTTATGATAGTGTATTTGTAATTATACAAAAAATTAACGTTTGGTAGTCAACAGTAAGCACATTACAATTTTATTAAAAAGATATTTGTTTTAATGGACTCTGATATTTCAAAAATAAATTCCCAAAAGAACGCCATTCCCGAATTTTTAATAAATGAATAAAATGGTCCAGTTCAAACAACAAACAAATCTGTTACAAATTAAGAGGATTTTGTGTTTCCCTAAAACCACAGGGGGAAGTGTTTCTGAATAAAGCGTGAAGTTCGCACACCTCTTCCTTTTGACTTTCGATGAGTTCCTATACATCACTGTCAAGCAGCTCATCCCCTCCCAATCACTACTACCCATTCACCCTTCAGAGTTCCCCACTGACCCCAGTCGGTCGTTAAGTAGTCCGGACTTCTTCAGGCCACTTGGTCTTTAAAGAGTTAATACAGGTTGGTTCAGTGCTGGCGCATTCTGAGAAGGCATGTGTCCCACTGCAGTAAGAGCAGCTTTGGTGTTTGGCGGAGCAGTTTTTTGTTGCATGGTTGAACTTAAAGCATTTGGTGCACTGTCTAGGTCTGTCGTAGAAAGGGGTTGGCTTTACGAGGTTGTACCAAAATTTTACTTCTGTTGGTATTGAAATGCCGTAGATTGTGATAAGGCATGTCTCAGATAGTGTTGAAGAGCCTCTTCTTGTAAATCTGCGAATGCTATGCACGGTTATGTCATTATAGTCCGTGGGCCGAAGTCTCAAAAGTAGCTCTAAACTAATTTTCGTTCCGACATTTGAGGGGCAATTTTATTTTACCAAAATAGAACACAATCTTGGCTGAGAATCATAAATTCATAAAGTTCTCCAAAATCCGACTGGCTATTAATTGATAGTTATCAGAACAATGAGGAACTATTTTATTTTCTCGAATTCAGTATTTTGCCCAAGAATATCCGAAGAGAAGCGTAATTTGACGTCACTTGGAAATGAATGGACCAATCAGAACAAAAGCAGTTGTCTGCATATTACGATAGCTTCCCGTTCGTTCACGCTTCTTTTGCGCTAAAACACTTAACAGTTTTTTATAAGTATCTACTTCAAAATTTTTATACAATTATAGTTACTTCAAGATCTCAAAATCTTTTTTTATTTTTTATTTTAAATTATGATTATTTGATAATTCACTATTAAAAGGTAAAACATAGACTATGACAGTTATAGTTGTAATATGAAGGGTTATAATACTGTATCTGCGATTATTTTTCAGTTTTTTTAAAATTATTTTTGTAAAAATACTTATACTTGAATTCTATAGAATATATAAATCTTTCCTCCACTCTGTGAAAATTTAAATTTGCATCAACTTTTTAAGAACTGCTACCCTACAGAAAATAATCTGATTTTCTTCAAAAATCTGGAGATATTTCTCCCTTATTTTTTAAAACGATACTTATTTTAGTAAGCTAAAAAACCCTTTTATACAAATGAATATTTTGAAATTCAGTTTAACATGAAAATAAAAAATTTCATTTGTGTAAAATTTTCAATAAATTTGAATTAATTTTTTTTTTTGATTTGTTGCTTGGTACACTGTCTTTTACTGAAGCTTTAAAACTTTCTTTACTATATAAAAACCGGATATTTTACGCAATGAACTATCTTGATACATAATTTATTTGAACAATTTAACAAAGTTTGGTTTTTCATTATTTAAAATTTTAATGTTTTGGTACAGCATTAATTTTGAAAATAATAATATTGATTTAGAGAAAATATATTTAGAATGTAGAATTCATAGCGTTAATTGAAAAAAAAATGTTTTCAAGTGTTATTTCAAATAGTTTTTGCAAGTGTAGCAAAAGACAAATACAGAGTGTTCCAAAAAACCTTAGACAGGTATTGTTGAATATATTTTTATTTAGCAAGAGAATATAATTCCAGACATTAATATATTTGGAAATTTCATTACGGTTTGATATTCAATAATTTATTTACATTTAAGTGTAGAGACATTATTTAACTATTTTTCGAAATAGTGCCAGTTGGAAAATTGATTAAACACATTTTTTAAACCAATATCTGAAGTTAAATGTTTAAATCATGTTTTGAATCTACACTATTGTTTTCAAATTCAATTCAAAAAAAATATTCAATGATTAAATACAAAATTGTCAAATTTCTTGTTGCTGCTCCTACAGAGAAAACTTACATAAATTTCCTTAAATTTCATGATTTATTTTTAGTTTAGATTAGTTAACAGTTTTTTTATAGCTTAAGAGTAGTATTTATTTAAGAGGAGTATTTTTTATAGCTTTTTTGTAAGAGCAAAAAATAAAAATAAAAACATAAAAAGTTTTGTTTTCTTTTTTCCGAGTAAGCACATCTTAATAAAAAATTTTAAATTTATACGCCATTCAGAGTTTAAAAAGAAGTAATATTTAAGTAAAATTAAAATGCAAGCAATATAAGATGTGCGCTTGACTCTACAAAAATCGCAGATATTGGATAAATAAGCCATCAGAACAACCATCTTTTGAAACAATACTTACCATAGCACCTTTGTTAGTGAAACAAAAATAATAGTTTTTTTGAATAATGGATCATTAACGTTAATATGTAGATTTTTTAAACATTTTGGAACTAAATGTGAAAGTAATGAAAATTGTTTAAAACATTTTTTTTTAACATTTCATCAACATAACTACAATACTTTCATTTCTTCGGTGGGATCTATATATAAATATCCCCCTTAAATTTGTAACTCAGCAAATATTATTAAAATTAAAATAAGACAAATAATTCCTTCTCATTTTTCAGCTAAGTATATATTTTTGTATCTTAAAATCGGAGACAAATTCTTGATTAGGTCAGAGAGGCATCGCAATGCGACCGCCTGCACAATTCGAATTTCGGAACGAAAATCAAATATTTAACAGTAAAGCGGGAAAATGAAGCGTTATCAATATATAGTTGGCTCTAAAAAGAGACCTTTATTTAAATTTTAAAAAAAATTCAAAGGATTAAAATGAAATCGAGAAAATTATCATCAATGCAACCAACAATTTGCTTACAAACATTGCTGTAAGCGACTGTGAGGAGACAATGCGTGATTGGTTAGCTTGGCGGAGGAAAAAATAATTCGACGATTTCACTGGATGAGAGTACGAAGGCATACAGAAAAAGAGTGCGTCATAAAATCGATTGTCATTAAATTATGACCAAATAATATTTGGAGAACTTTATAAAATTAAAAATACTAAAACATTCTGAATCGTTTTGTCAAAAGAAAAAATTGCCCCCAAAGTATCGGAACGAACTTGAACGATAAATGAGTTTGGCCCACGGACTATTATATGATAATTCGGCTGCTAGTTCGGTGAGTGCATGGTCAAGGGGGATTTCTTGTAGTAGGAATTTTGAGGTGATATTTTCTGTTAAGATGCTAGATTGGGTTTGGACTTCCATAATTTTGGTTAGCTTAGAGATTTCGATTGCCGTGTTCAAATTCGCTGTTTTAATAAGAAGTTTACCATTTCTAGTGTGCATACAAGATATTATGTTTCTAGGTTCTGTGACAGCTTTAGTCAGGTCCTCTTTCAGTATGATAGGTTTCTTCGGGAAGGAATTTTGTCCTATTGGGGTAAACATTATTGCGTAAGTAGACACTCCACCGGCAGTAGCATATTCGAGTTGTTCTGTGACCGTATCATTAAATTCCAAATTTGTTTCGGAGGACACTTTAATCTTTCGAGAGTAGTGCAGGTTTGTAGACAAATCCATCTCTTCCTCCCTCATGTTGGGGAAAGAAGGGGAAATATTTATACTTGAGAAAACTTGAAATTCGCTTACCTTGTTGTCGCCAACAGTTACTTCAGCCCGCACTAGTGGGCGGAACACAAAATAAGGAAATCAATTTGCTGATATAAATAATCCAAGTTTCTGTATTCCAATGCACAAGATAGTATTTTAATCCAATTTACAATGTTTAATCCGCTCACCCGAGATGGATGAAAACAGATGTTGACAGAGTTTCAAACAAAATTTTACGCTGACGAAAAAACGTCCGACACTGACGACTCCGAGAAGTCCGACGCTTTTACTTGTTGATTGACTGATGCTTTTTGCGTCCTATTTTTGTCCACTTGAATATATACCAGAAACAAATTATACTTGAGTAGATTTCAACTGCAACATCTACTGTCGTAAGACGAGGAAGTATTCAGCTAACTGCGACTGTTTAAATTAACTCTACCATTCAAGGAAAGCGTGACGTAATTTAAACTGTGGATATCTTAAAATATTATATATAATTTATATAGAAACTTCTATTTTGTATACAAATCTGTTCTAATTTAGGGAGTGTTGACACAAAATGTGATTAACGCACTTTCAATCATCGTGGAGAGAAAAGGATCATCAATTTAAGCTCAAATTCATCCTCTATAGCAATCAGAGGTGTGTTAAATGTAAACTGTGATAATAGTCTTCAAAGACACAAAAATATTGCATGCTAAAAATTCATGTGTGTGAATTCTGAGATGCAAACGAGACTTCATTAGTGAGGGATGATACGGAAATATCCCCATTAGCGAAATACTCTACTCGCAAAAATTCTCCCTATCACTTTCTCAATAGCATCATACTTTATTGCATATGCAGTTTTCTACAGTATACATGGTCTCTTAAAAAAGGATAAGCTAATATTATGTAGAAGCTTCCTCTACTTTTTAAAAACTGTCCCAAGGTTCTGGACATCAGGTGTGTTGAAGTTGGCAACCGGTAACGTAACCAACTCTCACCGCAAAAGATAGTTGTAACTTATTTGTTGAAAAATTCTTGGCTGAGATAAACTATATTAAAACGTACTTTCTTACTTATACCGAAGGTTAAATTTATAAGTCTCCATATCCATAATCTTACAACAATCAATATGGAAGCAATATAGAAAGCGCTTTAAAAAGGTTATTTCCATGCAGATCTAATTCATATATTATCTTCTTTATACGAAATAAAAATCGTTGTGAATGATAAAATATCTTCTTGCTGACAGTAAATAAAATTTATATTGTGTCTGCATAAATCTTTTTTTTTTTAAAGATTGTGTTTTATGATTTATATAATCAATACACTAGTCATTAAGTGTGTCTAATTTCTTTCTGGCAAAAGGAAACATTATTATTAAAGGCAATCTCATTCTATGTTGTGATATTATCAGCAAATTTTATCTGTGCAATGTATGTCATAGTTGCTATGATGTTCTGACAGAAAAATATTTACACATGGAAATTTAATGTTTGTAGTTTATGTGTTTATAAGTTCCCAAGTGTTGTTCATAGTTATACTTTTTAGTGTTAAACATTTTACTTCTGTTAAGCAATTTAATACTTGAAAATAGAATTAAACTCTTTTGACCTTCTCATATTTATGGTAATGAATAAGAGCTTGCTTTTCTTGTGCATGATAGAACATTGATATAAAAATTGGCAAAGTTTTTTTAAATAGATAATGTTAAACCTTTTGAGTTTGTGAAAGTGAAAAAAAAAATTTTTTTTTAACTATATTTCTGCAGTGTCTGTGTGAATAAATTACAAATGAAATCAAATTTGATAATTTCATGTTCAAAACAGTTAATATCAATATTGTTTATTCATGTTCATTTTTATAATATGTCTTCCTAATAACATTAATTTTACACTATGTCTGAAACTGCATTCATTAATAGTGTATCAAATTTCATTGGATCTAATACTTGAAGTTGTACATTGTTTCTGCAGTTTTTTTGTGATAAACATAAAGTGGAATAATTTAGTTTTGTATCTTGGCATGTTCAACAAAAGAGAAATATTATTGAAGTAGTTTACAAGTAATAGTAAATATTTACATCTCAATATATTTTAAATTAATGCTTTCACAGATGCCTCGATTAATAAATCATATGTCTGCTGTAAGATAATCATATTTCTACAGTATTTATATTTTACTTAATTAAAAATTTAGTCAAAATAAGTGACTTGATACAGCATGCTCTTTTTTGTATCATATGTTATTAAAAGCCTAATTCAATTCAGAATAAGTATCATTCTGTAAGTAAAGCTTATTCTTGTTATTCTAACAAATGTTTTTCAGGAAAAAGTTTGTCTAAACACTAAAATTCATACTGGTGAACAATCTTATTCTTGTGGTATATAAAATAAGGGTTTTTCACTAAAAAGTAATCTGACAAAACATAGTCGTGTTCATACTGGTGAGAAGCCTTTTTCTTGTATAGTTTTTCTCAAAGTGAGCTTCTGAATAAACACAGTTGTGTTCACACTGGGGAAAAAACCTTCTTGTAGTGTTTTTAATAAGAGTTTTTCAGAAAAAAGTCATGACTAAACATAGTCGTGCTCATACTGGTGAGAAACCATACTCTTGTAGTATCTGTAAAAAAAATTTTTCACAAAAAGATAGTCTCACTCAACACAATCGCGTTCATATTACTGAGAAACCTTATTCTTGTAGTATATGTAATAAAAGTTTTTCACAAAAAAGTAGTCTCACTACACACGGTCGTGTTCATACTAATGAGAAGCCTTATTCTTGTAGTATATGTAATAAAAGTTTTTCACTAAAAGGTCATCTCACTACGCACGGTCGTGTTCATACTGGTGAGAAGCCTTATTCTTGTAGTATATGTAATAAAAGTTTTTCACTAAAAAGTCATCTCACTACCCACAGTCGTGTTCATACTGGTGAGAAGCCTTATTCTTGTAGTAAATGTGATAAGAGTTTTTCACTAAAAGGTAATCTGAAAGACCACAGTCTTGTTCATACTTATGAGAAGCCTTATTCTTGTAGTGTATGTAATAAGAGTTTTTCACTAAAAGGTAATCTGAAAGACCACAGTCTTGTTCATACTGGTGAGAAGCCTTATACTTGTAGTATATGTAAGAAAAGTTTTTCACAAAGAGGTAGTCTGACTATACACAGTCTTGTTCATACTAGTGAGAAGCCTTATTCTTGTAGTATATGTAATAAAAGTTTTTCTCTAAAAAGTCATTTATTTACCCACAGTCGTGTTCATACGGGTGAGAAGCCTTATTCTTGTAGTATATGTAATAAGAGATTTTCAAAGAGAGGGACTCTCACTACACACGGTCGTGTTCATACTGGTGAGAAGCCTTATGCTTGTAGTATATGTAATAAGAGTTTTTCACTAAAAAGTCATCTCACTACACACAGTCGTGTCCATACTGGTGAGAAGCCTTATTCTTGTAGTAAATGTAAGAAAAGTTTTTCACAAAGAGGTAGTCTGACTATACACAGTCTTGTTCATACTGGTGAGAAGCCTTATTCTTGTAGTATATGTAATAAGAGTTTTTCACTAAAAGGTAATCTGAAAGACCACAGTCTTGTTCATACTGGTGGGAAACCTTATACTTGTAGTATATGTAATAAAAGTTTTTCACTAAAAAGTCATCTCACTACACACAGTCGTGTTCATACTGGTGAGAAGCCTTATTCTTGTAGTGTATGTAATAAGAGTTTTTCACTAAAATGTAATCTGAAAGACCACAGTCTTGTTCATACTGGTGAGAAGCCTTATACTTGTAGTATATGTAATAAAAGTTTTTCACTAAAAAGTCATCTCACTACACACTGTCGTGTTCATACTGGTGAGAAGCCTTATTCTTGTAGTAAATGTAATAAGAGTTTTTCAGAAAGAGGGACTCTGAATAAACACTCTCGTGTTCATACTGGTGAGAAGCCTTATTCTTGTAGCATATGTTATAAGAGTTTTTCACTAAAATTTCATCTCACTACACACAGTCATGTTCATACTGGTGAGAAGCCATATTCTTGTAGTATATGTAAAAATCGTTTTTCACAAAAAGGTGGTCTCGCTGCACATAGTCGTGTTCATACTGGTGAGAAGCCTTATTCTTGTAGTATATGTAATAAAAGTTTTTCACTAAAAAGTCATCTCACTGTCCACAGTCATGTTCATACTGGTGAGAAGCCTTATTCTTGTAGTATATGTAAGAAAAGTTTTTCACGAAGAGATTATCTGACAATGCACAGTCTTTTTCATACTGGTGAGAAGCCTTATTCTTGTAGTATATGTAATAAGAGTTTTTCACAGAAAGGTAGTCTGACAAGACACAGTCGTATTCATACTGGTGAGAAACCTTATTCTTGTAGTATTTGTAATGAAAAATTTTCACGAAAAAGTCATCTCACTACACATGGTCATGTTCATTCTGACCCATAACCTTATTCTTGTAAAATATGTTATAAGAGTTTTTCACATAGAGTGACTCTGAATAAACAGTGTAGTATTCATTCTGGGGAGAAACTTTGTTCTTGTAGTTAATGTAATTAAAGTTTTTTTACTAAAAATTATCAGAGAAAACACTGTCGTGTTCACACTGGTGAGAAGCCTTATATATGGGTGTGTAATAAAATTTTTTCACTGAAAAGTAGTCTGATCAAACACTCGTGTTTATAGTGGTGAAAAGCCTTATTCTCGTAGTATATGTAACAAGTTTTTCATTAAGAGGTAGTTTGACTCAACATAGTCATCTTCATAGTAGTGAGAAACTTTACTTATGTAGTATATGTAATTAAGATTTTTCGAGAAAGAACTATCTAACTATTAACAGTCATGTTCACACTATTTAAAAGCCATATTCTTGTTTTGTTTTAAAAGTTTTCTTTTTTTTCACTTAAGGTCCATCTAATTTATTGTAGTTTTATTCATATGCTGGTGACAAACCCCATTCTTTTAATATATTTTTAAAAAAAGCGTTTAATTTTTCCAATGGTGTCTTTACTGTTTGTGTTTTCACTGGTGAGATACCTTTTTGTTGTAGCAAAATGGAATAAGAGTTTTTCTCAGAAATGTCATCTGACTATATACAGTATTGTTGATACTAGTGACACCATATTTTTGAAGCATGTGATAAAATATTTTTTTAAATAAAAAGGATCTAAATCTTTGCATTCATGTTCATATTGGTTTTAATTTAACTTGATTACTGTGTTATATTTATTTACAACCAGTTATGTTTAACTAAAATATAAATTGTTATATATTTTCTTAGCATTAAATTCCTGAGTTCAAGTTAATGTTTTTTTTTTTTTCAATGAAAAAAAAGGATTCTAGCAACTTTTAATTAAAATTATTTGTAACATCTTTTATTTAATAAATCTTTTATAACACATGTTGTACAATTACTTTTATAAAAGTAGCTCTTGTAATTTTATTACTAAATGTTTTTTTTTTCTCTCTTTTTTTAAAAAAAAAAAAGACAAGTGGTGAAAAAGTTTTGGTACTAATATTTGTAATAAAAGTTTCACTAATTGAGAAAAAATTTAAGTTATATTAATAAGACAGTGCTCATTCTAGGCAGAAAAAAGGGCAGGGTGCAAAAGTTTAAAAAAAGGGCATTATTATTCTAAAAAGGCAATAATTTCTTCCTATAGGGCTTTACAAGTTCGATTAAAAAGCATTGTCAATTTTTTTTTTTTTACTTTTCTAAAAGTAGCAAAGCAACCTTATTAATTACTAATTTTTATTAATAAATTAACATATATATCGAGTTAATAAGCTAATTAGCTTAGTAATTTATTTAAAATGCATGCATATATTAATAAAATAATAAATTTATGTTTTTAAGTGTCTGTAGTTATGATTTAATAAATAAAATGATTAATAATAATTATGATTTTATGATAGTGAAGTAACTGCAAACTTTCAAAGACAAGTGCAACAAGGGGGTGTGATGGGTATTTTTCCTTTCCCATATAAATCTATGTATTGACAACAATAACAAACTGAATAAAAAGAGTTAAAAATAACAAAAGTTTAAGAAATCCATTGTATAGTTTGGGGAAAAAATAAAGAAGGGTTGAAGAAAAAAAGGGTATTAGTCCGTGGGCCGAAGTCTCAAAAGTAGCTCTAAACTAATTTTCGTTCCGACATTTGAGGGGCAATTTTATTTTACCAAAATAGAACACAATCTTGGCTGAGAATCATAAATTCATAAAGTTCTCCAAAATCCGACTGGCTATTAATTGATAGTTATCAGAACAATGAGGAACTATTTTATTTTCTCGAATTCAGTATTTTGCCCAAGAATATCCGAAGAGAAGCGTAATTTGACGTCACTTGGAAATGAATGGACCAATCAGAACAAAAGCAGTTGTCTGCATATTACGATAGCTTCCCGTTCGTTCACGCTTCTTTTGCGCTAAAACACTTAACAGTTTTTTATAAGTATCTACTTCAAAATTTTTATACAATTATAGTTACTTCAAGATCTCAAAATCTTTTTTTATTTTTTATTTTAAATTATGATTATTTGATAATTCACTATTAAAAGGTAAAACATAGACTATGACAGTTATAGTTGTAATATGAAGGGTTATAATACTGTATCTGCGATTATTTTTCAGTTTTTTTAAAATTATTTTTGTAAAAATACTTATACTTGAATTCTATAGAATATATAAATCTTTCCTCCACTCTGTGAAAATTTAAATTTGCATCAACTTTTTAAGAACTGCTACCCTACAGAAAATAATCTGATTTTCTTCAAAAATCTGGAGATATTTCTCCCTTATTTTTTAAAACGATACTTATTTTAGTAAGCTAAAAAACCCTTTTATACAAATGAATATTTTGAAATTCAGTTTAACATGAAAATAAAAAATTTCATTTGTGTAAAATTTTCAATAAATTTGAATTAATTTTTTTTTTTTGATTTGTTGCTTGGTACACTGTCTTTTACTGAAGCTTTAAAACTTTCTTTACTATATAAAAACCGGATATTTTACGCAATGAACTATCTTGATACATAATTTATTTGAACAATTTAACAAAGTTTGGTTTTTCATTATTTAAAATTTTAATGTTTTGGTACAGCATTAATTTTGAAAATAATAATATTGATTTAGAGAAAATATATTTAGAATGTAGAATTCATAGCGTTAATTGAAAAAAAAATGTTTTCAAGTGTTATTTCAAATAGTTTTTGCAAGTGTAGCAAAAGACAAATACAGAGTGTTCCAAAAAACCTTAGACAGGTATTGTTGAATATATTTTTATTTAGCAAGAGAATATAATTCCAGACATTAATATATTTGGAAATTTCATTACGGTTTGATATTCAATAATTTATTTACATTTAAGTGTAGAGACATTATTTAACTATTTTTCGAAATAGTGCCAGTTGGAAAATTGATTAAACACATTTTTTAAACCAATATCTGAAGTTAAATGTTTAAATCATGTTTTGAATCTACACTATTGTTTTCAAATTCAATTCAAAAAAAATATTCAATGATTAAATACAAAATTGTCAAATTTCTTGTTGCTGCTCCTACAGAGAAAACTTACATAAATTTCCTTAAATTTCATGATTTATTTTTAGTTTAGATTAGTTAACAGTTTTTTTATAGCTTAAGAGTAGTATTTATTTAAGAGGAGTATTTTTTATAGCTTTTTTGTAAGAGCAAAAAATAAAAATAAAAACATAAAAAGTTTTGTTTTCTTTTTTCCGAGTAAGCACATCTTAATAAAAAATTTTAAATTTATACGCCATTCAGAGTTTAAAAAGAAGTAATATTTAAGTAAAATTAAAATGCAAGCAATATAAGATGTGCGCTTGACTCTACAAAAATCGCAGATATTGGATAAATAAGCCATCAGAACAACCATCTTTTGAAACAATACTTACCATAGCACCTTTGTTAGTGAAACAAAAATAATAGTTTTTTTGAATAATGGATCATTAACGTTAATATGTAGATTTTTTAAACATTTTGGAACTAAATGTGAAAGTAATGAAAATTGTTTAAAACATTTTTTTTTAACATTTCATCAACATAACTACAATACTTTCATTTCTTCGGTGGGATCTATATATAAATATCCCCCTTAAATTTGTAACTCAGCAAATATTATTAAAATTAAAATAAGACAAATAATTCCTTCTCATTTTTCAGCTAAGTATATATTTTTGTATCTTAAAATCGGAGACGAATTCTTGATTAGGTCAGAGAGGCATCGCAATGCGACCGCCTGCACAATTCGAATTTCGGAACGAAAATCAAATATTTAACAGTAAAGCGGGAAAATGAAGCGTTATCAATATATAGTTGGCTCTAAAAAGAGACCTTTATTTAAATTTTAAAAAAAATTCAAAGGATTAAAATGAAATCGAGAAAATTATCATCAATGCAACCAACAATTTGCTTACAAACATTGCTGTAAGCGACTGTGAGGAGACAATGCGTGATTGGTTAGCTTGGCGGAGGAAAAAATAATTCGACGATTTCACTGGATGAGAGTACGAAGGCATACAGAAAAAGAGTGCGTCATAAAATCGATTGTCATTAAATTATGACCAAATAATATTTGGAGAACTTTATAAAATTAAAAATACTAAAACATTCTGAATCGTTTTGTCAAAAGAAAAAATTGCCCCCAAAGTATCGGAACGAACTTGAACGATAAATGAGTTTGGCCCACGGACTATATGGAGTCTATTACATCAGGGCACTAATTTACTTCAGGGGCAACAGGGTGGATTCTTCTGTCTAAAAGGGCAGCAGGGTGCTGCGCCCTGTTTACCCTGCCTAGAATGAGCTCTGAATAGGATTCAGAAGTTGTCTGTCTTTTATTGTTAGATAAATGTTAATAATCTGTTGAAATTTATACTTTTTAAATTTTTTCATATTAGCAAAAAGTAGTTATTTTAAGTCAATTTGTTTAGATATATAAAATAACTTGTATGTAACACTTAGGCTACCGGCATACATATTTCTCACAGAAAAGATCAATAATATTTAACCAATTTTAAAATCTATTGAGCACGGACCTACTGATTCAATGTCTCTCATAACATGATTACATCTAAGCTTGATTAACTTCAAAATATCTGTTAAATGCAATTTTATTCAAAACCAAAAATCCAGTCACAAAAATAAAATAAATTTAGTCAAAGATTTAATTAGTTAAAAATTTTACTTTTTTGAAAATTGATTAGTAATATTGAATTATAGTCTTTACAAAAATAAGAGTTATTCATGGAGTTTAAATGTTGTAGTGTAGCATTGAGAATTTACATTGAAGAAATTGTTTGAAAAATATTATTTTGATTTATATTTCAAAGTGTTTAATTTGGAATGAACTGAGAGTTTTAAAACATTAACATCATATTTTCTAGTTATTAAATAGTTTCTGCACCAGAGCGTGATATTAATAATTATACTTATGTGACTTAATAGAGAGTGAACGTTCACTCCTCTAGCATGGATTAAAGAAATATGAATTCTTACACGAGCAAAAAGTTTTATGTATGTCTTCGAAGTAGGTCATGATGAACATTTTTTAAAAATAAACATACATTATGTTCAATCGTTTGAACAGTTATATGTCGTATACAGGGTTGGCAAGGTTTAGGACAGAATGGATTAATCCACGGTTTAAACCGTCCTGTCCAAAACCCTTTTACTCAAATTATGTCACAATTTTATCTGAACAATATTTAAGGGGTAAAATAAACATAGAACTAATAACATATTGATAATTAAATATACCAGAGGATATTTGTTTTTAAAAGTATGTTTTATTAATATTGTTTGACTCTTCAATTTAAACAAAGGAAGATTAATCAGTAATCAAGTTCAATTGGTCCTCTCATTCAATAGTACATAACTGAAGTTTGGCCTTGCCATACAGGTTAAAATATTAGGGACTAAGTGCTTGGTTCGTCATAAACAGGTTTATTTATCTATAGTACTATTCAAGAATACTTTTATTTCAATCATGTTCAATTCTTTTAGCATAGTGGTGATACATTACCAGTGTCAGTAACTGAAACTGATGTTATGCCCTTCAAAACTGTTAATACATTTTTTAGTTATTTTGCATTTTCAATTTGAACTAATATATTTATGTTTAAAAACATTTTTTTTAAAAATAGATGTCTTTTTTATCATCCTGTGATGCAGAAATTATAACATTTTTTTTAAAAAATATTGTGAAAAATAAAAGGTTAATTTTTGTATAAATTTAGAATTTTTTTTAAGAAAAATTATTATTTTTTAATATTGCCATATTTATCCTTATGCAAAAATATTATTTATCAGTATTTAAAGCATATTTATATTTAAAGGATTAGTTATTCACTTTTGTTGTTCAATGAATTGTGGAGCTTTAAAAATTATAAACCTTTTCCTATTATATTATATTATTTTCCTTTAACAAGCTATAGTAAATCGTATAAAAAAATATCAAATATTTATTGATACATGTAATTATGTGTACAATGGTTACACCTATAGAATTTTTACCTTTTACCAAATATCAAGGTTTTGGACACTTTAAGACAGTTTAACCCAGTTTAGGACAGTTTTACCCAGTTTAGGACAGTTTTACCCAGTTTAACACAGTAAAACCCACGTGTCCTGTCCAAAACCAGTTTAGTACGTCCAAAACCCCAACCCTGGTCGTATAGCAAAGTTAGAAATGTCTAAAAGCCAATATATTATGTTATGGAAAAGCAACAACACTGCATTTTGTTTTTCCAAGATTTTTTTAATTTATTATTTTTCTCAATTTTATTTTTATATTTATTTTCATAATTTTTTTATCATTATTTTCAATTTATTATCAGAAAAATAAAGTGGTCTAAGGTCTGTTTATTATTTGTAAAAGCCAGAAGCACTGATAGCAGCTTTGAGGAATCAACTGTAATGTTTAAGTTTATTTTTACTAAATTAAGTTCGAGCTTTTCTGTTCAATTTATAATAGTTATTTTCTGTTCAATTCAATTAATTATTCATTTGAAAATAAAGTGCTTTGAATCCTGTTAAAGGATAATTTAGAGTTTTTTTTCTCCAAACAATTTCTCCTCTTGAAGTTTATGCTGAAAGAGGAACAGGTTTACTTAATGTGCAAAAATAGATATATGATCTGCACAAGATAAATTAAAGCATACACTGATAAGCTTATACTCATGAATATCTTTCTTAAGAGTAAGAGTGTTAATTAAACAATTTCACATTCAAATAACATATATCTCATATTTACTTTGACTAATGTAGGATTCAGTCTTCAGATTTAATACGACAATGCACCCATTTTATTAAAATATTAATTGTGATTGGCTTCATTGTTTTTCTTTTTTAAAATGATTAATGGCAATTAATTAAAAAAAATACTCAACGCCAAGCAGCACAACATAGATAATTAAATCAATGTTATTTGTAATTTTGTTGTTAAAAAAATATTGTTTTTATACATATAAGATGTGCTATGGGAAATGATTATTCTCATGTCTAACAAAATAGTTACATATTTTACCTTAGAAGAAGCATCAGTAATTTTTGAAGTTAAAATATTGAAATTGTCAATGATTTGAAATATGTTACA
This sequence comes from Parasteatoda tepidariorum, assembly GCF_982258835.1. Classification (NCBI taxonomy): domain Eukaryota; kingdom Metazoa; phylum Arthropoda; class Arachnida; order Araneae; family Theridiidae; genus Parasteatoda; species Parasteatoda tepidariorum. The sequence goes on along the minus strand of NC_141760.1, from coordinate 64,788,034 downwards.
TTTCATTTTTAAGACTATGCATTAACCTAAACCAATGAAACTAAAAATAAATTGAACTCACAAAATAAGGCTTTTTTTAAGTTTATTTTGTAAATAAATGTTATTTATTTCTCTTTTACTATCATCATTAAATTTATTTTTGAATATTTTTAAACACCTTAGAACTAAAATTATATTAATTATGAAAATATATATTTCATAGACTTAATATATCTGCATGATTCTGTTTAAATCTTAATTGTTTTTCTTTTGTTGGATCGCCTTGAAAAATTTCCGCAATTACTATTGTTTTCGTAAATATTTTTCTAATTTACATGTTATTCAAATTTATATATTATTCAAACAGTAATTATATTTTCAAAAATATCGATTATCGTAATGGATCCTCAATCGTTTTAAATTTAGAATACTAATTTTGAAGCTATAAAATCTATTGATTTGACAAAAATATGTTAAAAAAATCATTGTCATCTAAGTTTTATGCTCAATTAATAATTATTATATTTTTCTAAATTCAAAACATACAAGTTATTAAAAGATAACTTGCTTGAAAACTAGTAAGATTTTCCGTATAGAATGCAGAATAACCATTTTCCCTGTTTTTTTTATAACATTAGAAAATTGGCATTAGATAGATAAGAATACCTGACATTAAATAGTTCCAAAAAGCAACGCGCCACTATTAGTGGTGATAGTTAATGAAAAAGTCTAATTCTTCCAGAAAATTTCCTGTTTTTACCAGTCAAAGACTCTCATTCCTCAATTTCTTCATTTTCTTAATTCAAAAATTTCACATAAATAAGGAAATAATATTCGAGCTTAAGATTTATGCTAGCATTATGATCTTTCTCAAAATACAATATAAAAATTTATTTTTTTCAAACAATGAAAGAAATTAAAATTAGCATGTTTTTTTTAGGAGACTTTCCTATTTGCAATAAAAATTATTGTTCTATACCAAGGGTTTTCAACTTACATGAGGGCGGGGGCCACAATTAAAAACACCAGTCAAATGGCGGGCTGCAACTTTATCAAAATTTTATATGGGACTCTTTTTATGTTAGAAGGAACATTAAATATTACTGTCAGATTTTTATCAAGTTGTACAAAGCAAAAGTATTGAATTACAAATTAAAATAAGAAGTAGATTTTTAAAAATATTTAATTGCATATTAAAATTTTTTGGCTACAATAACTTTAATGTGCACCTATGTATTAAACAATTAATGTGCAACAGATATCAAATTGTTAAGATATAAAACTTTAAAAAGGTTGGCATTAAAACTTACATTGTAGCACACAAAATGTTTAATGAGAAAATTGTGGTTTGTCTGCTGTACTTGCATTCGAATGGAAACTTAATAAAATGAGGATTATATTTTGCTTTTAAATATAAAGTTTTTTTAATATTGAAAAGTAAAATAACAAGCATTACAAATAATTTTGTTATGTATCATTTTGAATCTTCCCTTAATCAGAAACTTAGTGACAAGATTTTTTTTCTTCTTTTAAATTTAATTATGTGATAAGTTAACATTTTTTTGATCTATTAAGATTTATAGCAGAAAAGAAAAAAAATTCTGGAGCATCTGAAATTAATTTTTTTGTTCTTTTTCGCTCACTTCCTATTCGATTCAAAGAATTTAAATAAATATGATATTCATTACCTCCTTTTTGCGTTTTGAAGTATACAGGGCTGATTGTGCTCCGGAAAAAATCCGGATTTTTTGCTAACCGTGATCCGAAAGTTTCCGGAGATCGAGGGTTCAGACGGTTCAAAAAATCATTGATCACAAAAGTTTCTGGAAATCTAATTTTCAAAGGTAGAACTTAAAAACACAGTTTATTTTATTTGTAAGGGAGAGTCAGATACTTTATAAGCGTATATTCAAGATTAATATTAATTTTTTATCTGTAAATAGTTATAATCATGAACTCAAGAAAAAAAAAAGATATATTTGTAAATTTTAATTACTTCTTCAGGTCGACATAAGTATTTGTAATGGTATAGGTTTGTGTAAAATTTTAAATATATTTTAAGTAAACCAAGAAATATTGAGAAAAAGGAAAAAAACCCTGTTTAAATTTTTTTTAATTTTTCGATTTAAACTTTTTTTTTTTTACTCAAGAAATTTTCCGGAATTTTGACTTGGGCTCACAATCACCCCTGAGTATAGAAATGTAAATAATTCCGTCCAAAGTTACTTGTTTCAAAAAGTTAAATCGGAGAATTTCTTCGATAAAATTTCTGATACGCACATGTTAAATTAATTCACAAAATACAAAAAAAATGAAATAAAAAAGAGCAACATACAGGATTATTTTTGTATATGATTAAATACTTTCTTGGATGCACAATCTGAGAAAATTTTTTTTTCACAGAAACGAAGAGATTAGGTTTTTAACGAAATAAAAGTATTTTTAACCCGTATAGATTTTTTACGAAAATTGTCCACAAAAAAAATGACAACTAATATATTTTAGTTTGCGGGCCACAAAAAAAGGCTTCGAGGGCAGCCATGGCGGCCCGCAACCGACCCAACTGCAGTTGGAAACCCCTGTTCTATACCAGGGCTAAAGAGAATACAAGGGCTAGTTCACTCCGCTCTTAGAGCTGAAGCTACGATTTCCCTCCTCATGACGTCACTGTGTCTACAGATCTCGGAGATCGCAAGCAAAGATATGATAACTTTGCATCTTTCTCTTGTAAAAATAAGTTAGACTTTTTCTGGTTATTAGCCTTCAAACTTTACGTAATTAACACATTATTTCCGTTCTTAAACATAGTTCAAAAAAAACTTTCTTGGTTATTATATTAAAAAAATACCATTTTAAACTTATAAAAATGTTTTGCTAGTTGGTGAAAATGACACGATAAATACTTTATTTTAAAAAGTTCAGTTTTAACTTTAACTATTAAGAAAAATGAAGGCATATATCGACACTTTTTTTATCTACATATTCTTTTATAAAGATAAGTTAAGTTTAATTTAGAATCCCTGATTTTAAAATATGTCGTTAATAGCAATTTGTTCATACTTAATCATTAGGAAACATCAACCTTAAACGCTAATTACTGAAACAAAATAATAATTTAGGTTCATAATGACATCAGAAATTTTACAATTGTTTACAGACATTTCAATTTACGATGATATAATATATAGATATTTAAATTGAAGAGAATATAATTTTTAAAAAAAATCATAAATATTTAGAATAACTACATTAAAAAATATGTTATGAAATTAGGAGAATTTCAACTATATACTATATATTTTATTTATACTTTTTACTTACATTTTAATTTTCTTTGACTTTATCTATTTTTTAATTCTTTTCACCTGCCTTTCTTTATGAAGTAGCGAGGCGGTTTCTATTTAGATAATGAATTTTTATAAAAGTTTCAGAATAAACGTATTGCGGTTTTATATTAACTGTGTCATTTCGGAATCCATTCTTTACATAGTTGTTCATTTACTTTAGGGAACACGCAAAAAATTATACTTTTTCCTTTTGTTTTCATATCAGAATTTTTGCAAGTTGCAATCGCGCAAACTGGCATTTCGATAATAGTTTTAAATTCGTGTAAATTCACTGCAAAAACTGAGGAAAGTCATTATAGAAAATAACAAATGTCTTAGAATATCTCGCAAAAAGAAATGATCCAATATTAGTTGGAGCTAGTAAGGCCAAACGCTCCGTTCTTGAAGTAAAAGTGCGAGCTTTGCGCCAAAGTGACGTCACTAGAGTGACGTCGCAGGATCGGCGCGGCAAGAGATACTTCAAAGGAGTGAACCAGCCCTTCTATTCTCTTTAGCCCTGGTTCTATACCATATATTTTTCCGGTTTATTTCTTATAATCGTAACGAGATGGCAGCACCAGTAACACTAGGTATTTTCGCACAACTTTGAATATTTATTGATTGCAATTGAAGACTTCAGTCTGCTTTATATACTATATATCTTCTTGCTAATATACTTATAGTAAATTTGTTAAGGGAGAAATAAAAGAAAAGAGTCACTGTTGAAGGAGACTAGATAAAAAATATTAGAACCTATTTGAATGTCAGATGAAACTTCAATTACTTATCATAAACAATTATTTATTAGAGGAAAAGGTGTAAATATGGGCACCCTCTTTTGTTTTTTGGATAAAGTTACTTTCAATTTGAAAATTTCTAGATTTTTATCTTTCATTAACAACTATAGCAAGTTTCCCAAAAATAGTTTAAAAACAGGATAAAACAATACAAAATGGTAGAGAATTTATTTATTACAGGAATTTTTTTTTATTTTTTTACAGAAATCGCAAACATAACTGGCTCTTTCACCCCCGGCACAGTGCCCACATTTGGCACATAACGCATCTTACCCACACCTCTCCTCCAGTGTCTTCAGAGAACTTTCCATCACAATAGCTGCAAGTTGCATCGCTTGAGTCTTGTTTATCCCCACCGTTGACATTTATTAGATTCATATCATCATCGCTGTAGATAAGAGGAGGGTCATTGAGTCTGATGATGCATCGTATCGTTGAGTGGACCGAATTTTCTTTTTTTGAAGGCCTTTCGTCTTCCCACCCTGCCCTCTGGCCGGTCTCTTACCCCGGGAAAACTCAAGGACGTCTTCTTGAGTGCACTTGTCAAGCGTCTTGGTCAACTGATCCTTGTATGGTGATGAGGCTGGACCTTGCTGCTTTGCGTCCACGAGTAGTGATTATCTTCTTAATGTTGGGAACAGGAGATATGTCGAACGGAGAAATTGCACTTGAAGTTCCCGGGGAACATTGAGGTATTTCAGCTGTCTTATCAATTGGCATAACTAGAGCCTGATGTGCTAAACTCCACTAAAAAAAGTTGGTGTAATTATGGGCACTCTTTAAATGGGGGCCCATATTTACACCAACCCCACCTAAGAAGGATGGCCACTATCACAAGTAACCTAAAAGCGTGCGTGACTAAAGATGTGCTTCAAAAAATAGCTTAAGATCTCCGCTTTCCGGATATCACTGTCAAATTATTTTTAACTGAATATAAGTACACGGAAAGAAAACGATTTTACATACCTCTCAAAAGTTTGCAGTCCAGAATAAACACCAATTTGCACAATAACTCACGCTGCATCCACACTACTTGAAAAAATTTTTTCAACTGCTCTGTACAATCTTATATTAGCAACTGGCGCCATATACAGTCCTTGCCGCCAGTCTTCAGTACCTCCCATAGCTACTAGGGAGGGGTGCCCATATTTACACCTGTGCCCATTTTTACACCTTCTCCTCTATACAGGGATGTGATTCTTCCGCGGAATTTTTTTTTTTTTTTTTTTTTTTTTTTTTTTTTTTGCACAAGTCAAAATATTTGATGGGAAATTTAATTTTCCGCAGAGCGAAAGTATTAAGATCCTCATTCCTCCCTCTAAAGTTTCTCTAAAAATCATTTCCTTGGGATAAAACTGGTTGACCTTTATACAAGGATAAGATTTTTTCGCTTTTATCTCTCGAATTTCAGCCTTTTTTTTTATCAAAAACTCCGATTCACTAAAAGTTTCGGTTTTTTCTTTTTATTAACGGCAGAGGTATTTGAACTCTCGTTCCTCACCAAGTGTTGCTCATTTAACGTTACCCAGTGGGCACCTGTGAACCAAAGTCACGCCACACTGCCGCAAATCCGTTCAAAGGGTGGGCCACAGTCACATATCACACACAACATTGGACAACACATAGAGAGAAACACCCATGCCTAGAGCGGGATTCGAAACCGCAGCCACTGGCTTTGTAGTCAGGGACGCTAACCGCTCGGCCGTTGAAATTAAAGAATTATATTTATTTACGATTTTCAAAGATAAACAGAAAATTCAAACTACGTCCTAACTGCTAAACCTTCCGCATTTTCACTTATTTTAACTATTTTTTCTCCGATTTTACTAACAGAAAATAAGATTTTCGTAATTTAGACGTCGCTGATTCCTGTTTTCTAGCGTAAAAGCTAACGGGAAAAAAAGGAGGTGGATTTGGGTTGAAAATATTTATTTGCTCATTCAATTAATCTTGTAAATTTTTATTTATTATGTTTAAAGAAAAACAATGCAAACAAGACTTTTAGAAATCCCAAGTGCAGATTCTGCAAATATCTCGATTCTTATTCACGCTATTTTAATATCAATCATCGATTTTTAAAAATTAGACATTAGGGTTCGTATTTGCACGATTTAAAAATTATGCATCGTGATTCGTATTTACGTGATCTAAAAATTACGCATCATGATTTGTATTTTCGCATTTTTTTAAATTCGATATAGAGTTTCATATTCACGTGATTTAAAAGCCTCATAACGGGATTCATATTCTCTCAATTTAAAATCAGGCATGTGATTCACATTCATATATTAATACAATTTTAAAATTATTCATCGGGATTTATAGTCGCGTGGTTTACAAGTTTAAAAATCACACTTTTTTTTGTCATATTTTTGGATATATATATATATTCTTCGATTTCTTCTTTTTTACTTTCTGACCACTCTCATCCCTCATTATAAAATGTAACATATGCTTATAAATATAGTTACAAATGTTACAACAAAGTTTTTAAATCTTTCGGTTATAAAATGTAATAACAGAGAGTAACTTATATGTTCTCTTCATCATAGAATTTATTTTGCGATTTCTAATATGAAAAAAAAAATTATTTTGTACCGTTTCTCTTAGTAAAAAAAGTTAAAACTATTAAAAAAAAATTTCTTTTGTACCGTTTCTCTTAATAAAAAAAAGTTAAAACTATTTTAACTGACTAGAAGCAATTTTAATTCAGTGTGAGTTACATCAAAAATAAATTTTATTTACGATCCTCTTTGAATGAAAACGAGAAATTTTAATATCCACTACTTCTAATGTAGAAGTATATACCAAAGAGCTATTACATTATGACCACCCTGCTAATAACATGTAGGACCACCTTTAGCCCTCAAAACTGCTAGCACCCGCAATGGCATTGATTCCACAAGGTGCTGATAGGTAGTCTGAGGTATCTGGTACCAAGCGCTCACCAACTGGTCCTGCAATTCCCTCACATTGCGAGGGGGTAGCGTGGCAGCACGAATTTGGTTTTTCAAGTAGGACCACAAATGCTCTTTTGGATTAAGGTCAGGTGAATTTCGTGTCGAAGACATGACTTGAAAGTCACTGGAATGTTCCTCGACGATTCGACCCTTATGACATGGTGCATTATCCTGTTGGTAAACACCAACCCCCGCGGGAAAAACTACTGCCATGAACGGGTGAACCTGGTCTGCAATTATGTTCAAGTAGCTTACAGACGTCAGGTATTGTTCTATGAGAATTATGGGTCCTAATGTGCCCCATGAAAACATTGTTCCTGGGCAAGAAACCATGAAAACCTGGGCGAGCCTTTTGTTGTAGATGGAGGGTGGTCATAATCTACCCTTGCGTCCCTTAGAGTTTGAAAAGAAGCTAATAAAGTATTTCTGTTTGAATACTCGCGGTGGAACAAGGCCTAGAGTCTATTCCCCGCGTTGAACTCTTAAACGGTTCACCAAATAACATCAAATCAGCATTATTTCCTGCTCTGCACCTCCTCGTGGGGCGAGGGAGTAACGTCCTTGAACGGCTAACGCAGACAGAGGGGACGGGGGAAGTTAAAGAATAGAGCCGATTGATTGAGAAAATGATCGAGAGCTCGGATAAAGACGATTTCGGACCGCCTGAGAGTTTCGAGTCATCTTTCGAAGAAAAACAGAAAGAGTGGTCGAGAACGGCGCAATGCCTAGTACAGAAAATGAGTAGGACTCTGACTGAATTGAAAGGGAAATCCCTCACAGCGGCTGCAGTCTTAAAAATAATGAGCATAAGTTCGTCCATAATATGTCAAATCAAAACGAACTCCTTTCGTACACTAAGGGTGCCCAAATCGAGGCCAAAAGAGCGTTGACGGAAATGATTGAGCAGAACAATCGAAGGAAGAAGGAGAAAACATTTACCAAAGCAATTAGAATGGGTCGTGAGGCACATCACTCTAAAAAAGCTAAGAGGCATGTCTTAATGATCAAGTCAAAGGAGAACTCAACTCCAGAGGTAATGGAAGAGGCTTTGAAGGAAAAAATTGATCCCAACGAAATTGAACTAAAGGCCAAAGAGCTCAAGAAAACGTAAAAAGGCGAATTAATGGTCGAATTAGAGACCCGACAAGACGTGGCAATCTTGAAAGAGAAAATAGAAGCAGACCTTGGCAAGCGAATGCTCTGTGAAGTGCCCAAAAGGCGAAAGCGGAGAATCATAATTTTCGAGCTACCAGAGGGGACCACCAAAGAAAGCCTCTCCAGATGCCTGAGTGCAAATAATTACGACATTCGTGACGACGACTTTGAAGTCGAATTTCCAGTCAAACCCAAAAAAGGTGTCCACTGGGTCGTTGCAATGAAGGCAAAGTGCGCTAAGGAGACCCTCGAAAAAGAAGGAGTCTATGTGGGATGGAAGTGCTACCGTACCAAGGAATACCTAAGACCGCTCCGATGCTATAGTTGCAACAGGCTCGGACACATGGCAAAAGACTGCGGCCACACAGAAACGTTCTCAAAATGCGACGAAGCAGGCCATCATGCGGCATCATGCAGAAGCAAACCAAAGTACGTGAATTGTCACGAGACGAATAAAAGATTCGGCTCCAACCTGAGAACCGACCATAGTGCTTTAAGCAGAAACTACACGTCGCAGAAAAGAGCAATTCAGAGACTCAAGAAAACCATCGACTACTGGGGCTAGGGCAATGATGCCATTTTTGTAAGCCAGATCAGGCGACTCTAAATCTGCTGCGATTTTGATTTTTTTGCTTTGTAGTACTTTGATTTAATACTTTTGTGTGTTTTTTGTAAATAAAGTAAAGGATTTGAGACCTTCCAGGCCTAGGACCCTCGATGGATCGCGGGGTGGCGGCGGTCTTCCTGCTGTCGACCCAATTTTGGCTTCGTCTGCGGAGGTTTTGGCACTGCCGCTCTTCAGGTTTTGGACCAGTCGGGCATCCTTTGCTCTCGATCGCGACTATGGTGCTCCAATTCTTGCGTGACTCGGGGCCTTGCCCGGTGTCCGCATATTGCTTGGTCCTCGTGCCGAGCTGGATTTCAAGTCGACGACGGGGCATCTTACATTTGGCATATGGGCATACTTGCCTGGGTCGCCGTAACTAAATTCCCTTAACTTGTAAACTAGATCGAATGCATTACAAATGGACCTGGCCCTGTCTAAAGTATATAAAGTAATAGCCGGTGCTCAAAAACGTTAGTAGTCCTCTTAGGGTGAGTTAACATTTTTTATTTCATTTTCTGAAGGAAGGCGATCGCTTACTCGGTTAAGAAGATTTGCCTGGCCGGGAAAAAATGATAGACACCGTATAGTTTGTCTATCTAAAGATATCCCCTCGTTACAGAGTCTGCTGCAATGGGAGCAACAAATAGCGTATTTCAAAGAGGAGGGTTTCTCTCTCCCCCGAATCCCCTTATCTCACAGATCCCATTTTGAATAACGACCTAGCATCCCTACTTAAAATAGTTAAACCTCGTAACCATAGTCACCACCACTGAACCAGACGAAGGGCTTGGGGAGTTCTTTATATAGGCGAACTATACCAGAAAAGCCATTGAGAAATAGGTTGAATCCGCTATGTGCCCGAAAGCTTAAATAGCTAAGTAAATATAAACAGACCGTTGATATTTGAAACCGATCCAGTAAAGTTTAAACCTAGTAAACTGTATTTTGAGGCTAAAAATAAAAGAGAGAAAAGCTTAACATTACCAAACTGTAAATTTTCATTTCAACTCGCGTATTCACCTGATCCTTTGCCCTGTTTCTCGTATCAATTTTCCTAACAGAGTTTTAAAACTTAAAGGCAAACTGATAAATTTATGGCAGATTTTATAAGCTTCGAATTGTCATTAATACGATCAGGTTTAAAAGAGAAAATACGAGAATCTACCGATCATTTTCCCGATGAGCATATTTCTTCTATTAGTGCATGTAACTAATTATATTCATAAAACAATACAAAAAATTAATTTTACTATTATTTTTTTTTTTTTTTTGTTCCGGTTATAAGTTCATTTACACTGCAGATTACTTTTACCATGCGCAATAAAGAAACTTTTTCAAATTTTAGATTTTTATTTGATAGGAAATTTAAGTCCCGAATGATGCTGAAAGATTTAATGTTAGTGACTAAATAATTATTCGCAAAATAATATTAATAGAAAAAAAAATTCCAAACTACAGCTGAAAGAGGAATCAATGATCATATAAATTTTTTTTTTTTTTTTTTTTTGCATGCAACCTTTTCATCAAGAAATAGCAACATTGTTGTTTAATTCTTTGAATTTGCAAACTTTGCTAATAATGAAACAATTCGGAACAAAGATAAAATAAGATTTTTGATTCTCTTGAGCGTACGTTTTAGTAGGAAAAATAAATTAAAAGTTTTTTAAAAAAGTTTTTCTGTTAGATTTTTTATGTTGAACGTTTTAATTAATTACTTCAAACAAATTAAAACGTTCTTAGCTTTCTTTGTTATTTTTTTTTAAAAAAAAAACAAGACGAATTTAGCTTTCGTTAAAAAATTTACTGAACATCAACAATAATGCTTACATTAAGGTAAACTTATTATTGTTTTTAGTTATGGAATAAATATTTTGGACGTAATATCTTCATTTCTTAATTATTTGATGGTATTTGTGCGACATTAAAGAAACAATGTATATTTCAATCAAGTACGCTTCCTCGTATAAGATATTGTCATTGAGTTTTTAAATCTGGACACAACTCGAAATGCGTGTTTACAAAAATGGACACAGCTCAAAATGCGTCTTTGTGAGAATGGACACAGCTCGAACTGCATATTTACGAAAGTAGATACAGCTTGAAATGCATGTTTATGAAAATGGACTTGACATTTAATTCTGTTTTTCTGACTTCTTTTATAAGCGTATTTTTTTTTTTTTTTAAGAATAAACTAATGAGTCCAACTAAGTTCGAAATGCAATATCGTCTATATTTTTTATAAATCACTTGGTACATTAATTAGACTTACTTAACTTGGCACATTATTAATTTTTTTTTAAATGTCTTTAAAAATTGCCAGTTATTTTTACGAAAATACCACGGGTGCTATAAATTTTTAATAGTTGTGTAAATTTACGTTGTAGGAATTGAAAGTTTCAAAACTAACTTTATCGTTTCGAGTTCTGAAAACAAAATCATTGCCTGAAAGGTCTCAACTGTTATGTGCACAGGCACTCTGACCCAGAAGTCCGAGATTTAGTCGATTAAGCTTAGACCGTGATGATTAAGATTATTGCTTAAATAGGTAAAGAAAAAGTATGCATGCAATTCCTTGTCTAGTTGTTAAATTAGAATTGAAAAGGCTCATTTTTCGCTGTGTCCTTTTCAAAAACATGCCTTTCGAGATGTCCCTTTATCGAAAAACAGTTTCTAGCTTTGCCCATTTTCGTAAACACGCATTTCGAGCAATTTTCATTTTCGAAAATACATTTTTCGAGCTTTGTCTATTTTCGTAAATATGCATTTCGAGTTGTGTCCAGATTTAAAAGCTTTTCGACAATATATTACAAACATTTTAAAAATTATTTGTTAATAAATTTTTGTACGAAATTACTATAAGATATTATATTAATATTTATTAATTCATTTTTTTGTAAAACTCATTTGTGAAAAATGAAAACAGAGAAAAATATGTCATAATTAAAAACGACTATTTACAAATTTACTTTATCTGCCTAGATCTAAGCATATTTTTTATTCTGCCTAGAGGTAAATATATTGTTAAAGTTTAGCTAGATTTTTACTGATTATGAAAATGCTCTTCGACTGTTATCTACGTTGGTATATATTTATTTATCTGCACTGTAAATTAATAGCATGAGAACGTTATGAAATAGAATTCATTTTCACACACCACAATGCTAAAAACGCACTTACTGTATGCGATTAAAATATAGCTTTATCTGCTTGGAGTTTATATTGTATTAGCAGTAAATTTTTAGTTCGTAAATTAGAAATATGAGAGAGTTTCAAAATGGAAGAGGAGATTAACAGAAAAGAAATTTTTAATGACGTTTCTGTGTAAAAAAAATTAACTTCTGACTATTATATTATGTTTAAACTGTATTACACACCGAAAAACTGTTTAATAAATTCTTTATTTTTCATTAGAGTTCATTCAAAACTATGATCGAAAAAATTATGTTTTTCTTTTAAAACTTAACATGATCTTATACTCGATGTCATGATCTTTTCTCCTACATATGGAGAATTACTTACTTTTTGTAAAAAAAATGCATGGAGAACGTGGTGATGCGGCTAGCAAAAAAGCTGAAAACAATTTTATTTAATTTATAATCTAAGCTCTTCTTATAACTAAAAGTCCGGAAATCAATTGCTATAATTTTAATTACATGATTTTTGTATGATTTCTTATGCATTATCGAGTACGAAAAACTTCCTTTCTAAAACTAACTTACTTTTTAATAACCGGTAAATATAAATGATAGTCAATTTCTTAATCTACATTTTAAAATTCATGGTCATCTAAATAATGCACCGGATATTTATGAATGTCTTAACTTAATAAAATTCAGTATAATATTTTTCAAGTCCCTAACCATCATGTAGAACTTTAGGTCAATTATGATCTTCTAAAAGATTTATAAATTTTTAATATAGTGTCCTTTTTGGAGATATATCTAAAAATGCATGGTAATTTATTTTTAAAACAAATTTTTTTAAGTAGTTATTTATTTTGAACTTTATCAACAGCAAAAATTTCGAGCGTTTTATGTTTAAAGTAAAGATTTTTTTCTAGTTCCAAGTGTAACTAGAAGGTGTTATATTTCTCTGTGCCCAAACGAAAACTGATAGTTTAATTTTTTTTTTTTTGCATTCAGTAAATATAATGCATAGTTTTAGATTTTGATAGTTTAATGGCATTGCGTCATTAATTTTTTTGGAATCCTCAGTTCCTTGCGTTTCTTTCTGTTGGGGTTGCTTGCTTTCGTATGAAAAAAGGAGAAAGCTATTTGCAAAAAAGTTGCCTTATATGGGACTCGGAGATTCAACTGGTTGTCCTCTGTGTCAGCAAAGTGATTTGAATGGTGACTAGCTCACATATGGTTCGAACGTTCAATGTTTATTCAAGTAGTTAATAACAAGTCATTTTGTGTGACTCAGGTAGTGGTAGTCCGAACGCCTACAGTGCTCCAGAACGACGAGTACCAGCTTGGTCAGGAAGGAAAAACGGCCAGTGATTACACTGACCTTATTCACATCATCATTGCGCTGGTCAGATAATTCTGGAGCCTCAACCTGCATGGTCCCCATCACAGACATCTGGCTAATGTTGGATACTGTACTTATAACAGATAGTTTTATGGTGGCTATTTCTTACCCTTGCTTTTCCTCCCTCATTCTTTCATATGGCTGCTCTTTAGTTTATGGTGGAATAGTAGAAAAGCCGTAGGCATGCAAAGGATAAAATGAAGAAATGAAAAGAAAAAAAACTTATACACGTTTGTAGTTTATAATATATAAGATTGGAAATAAATTTCAAGCTTTATACATAATGGGTTACTAAATAAAGTCTTAACGCGTATGAAGTTTATAATATAAACATTTGAAATAAATTTCAAGCTTTATACATAATGGTTAACTAAATAGAGTTTTGAAAACCCGTATAAAAATATAATATGTAACGCTTGAAATAAATTTTTAACTTTATACACAATGGGTTACTAAATAGAGTTTTGAAAACACGTATGAAGTTTGTAATATATAGCTCTTGAAATAAATTTCAAGCTTTATAAATAATGTGTTACAAAATAGAGCTTTGAAAACGCGCATGAAGTTTATAATGTATACCGTTTGAAATAAATTTCAAGCTTTATACATAATGGGTAACTAAATAGAGTTTTGAAAACACGTATGAAGTTTATAATGTATAACGTATATGAAGTTTATAGTATATAAGATTTAAAATAAATTTCAATCTTTATACATAATGGGTTACAAAATAGAGTTTTGAAAACACGTATGAAGTTTATAATATATAACGTTTGATTTAAATTTCGAGCTTTATACATAATGGGCTACTAGATCAAGTTCAGAAAACACGTATGAAGTTTATAATACATAACGCTTGAAATAAATTTTAAACGTTATACATATAGGTTTACTAAACAATTTTGAGAATTTGAGAACACGTTTGAAGTATATGACTATGTAGCGTTTAAAATAAGTTTTTTTTCCTCATAGATCAGTAATGCATAAAACTATTTTCTAGTTCGAAAATTTTTTTTGCCTTTGTTTTCTTTGTTTTTTTTTTCTGTTTCAATTGTTTGAGCTAAATATATGAGCAATTATATGAAAAAATATCTAGTAACTATCTAAAAACTATACTAGTTTGAGCAATTATATGAAAAACTATACTTTTTTTCAAAGTTTCTCTAGAAGTAATCTTTTTTAAAAGCACCAAAATTGTAACTTCAATAAAATTATTTAAATATTACATTCATTTTGAATATATATACACATTTTTTCAGAAACTCTCAACGGAAATCAATGTTTAATAGCCATTAGTTAGTCAAACTAAATTATGTTCTAATGTATAGTTAGCAAAGCTAGGTTAGTAGTTTGCTAGCACTAGTTGTAATAATAGTTTCCTAGCTGAAAGCAGAAAAGTTTAATATTATACTGGTTAGGCTTATATAAGGTCAAACAGTGTAAGACATATTTGTTTGACATTAATAAGCAGGAGATATTTGGTAAAGAAGTAAAAGCTTTCCAACAACTCCGGAAAGGAATCTTATGGTTAGAATAATATATTAGGCCATGCCTTAGAACGCCGCCTCTTTGTTTATGCACAAAGCGTATGTACTCCATTAAATATACTTTATTGATGCATCTGAACACGCCTTTGACGAAAATGGTAAAGCATACAGCGATTTTACTGGATTCGGTTTGAAAATTCTTTAGTTAAAGAGTAAACATCGGCTTTATATTTATTTGTTTAATAAAATAAAGAGGGACACTGTTTTTCTCACTAAAGGAAGATAACTTATGTAAATATAAGTGATGATATATTTACAGTAGAAAACTGGAAATAGAAGGAATTTTTTTTTTTGTTATGACCAATAATCCTTTTATTTATATTTAAAATTAGAATTCAACATTTCTTGAAACAGAGAATAAGAAACATAAAATCATCTACTAATGAAAATGCTAGTTTATAAATTAGAAGTCATTGAAATCTGTAAAATGTTATAGCTAATTATATTTAATAAGTAAATTAATAATATAAATTAATTGCTTTATAAACTCATAATATTATATTGATCTATACTTATTCTATGCAATTGCATTTATTAATGATTTATTTATTAATTGATAAATTAAATGACATTCAAACAGTCTATAATAAAACTTTATTTACTGTCCCGGGTCAAATTATTAGACGCACTATAAGATTCTAAGTAAAATCTTAATTATCAGGTGGTACTATACAGTTTTATTGTTTTTACGTGACTGAAACTAGTTTGCTCTTGTTTTCGTTCGTGTATTAAGTGATTAAATTAGACGATATGTAATATAAATTCGACGTTTGGATAAATTAGACGATATATTATATAAATATAGAATATTTATTATAACAGGAATTATATTAGTATATTATAATAATTAGACCAAATTATTAGACGCACTGTAGGTTTTTAATAATTACATGCTTTGCATGAGTTAATATGCAATGCTTTTAACATGCATGCAATGAGTTTTTATTCAGGGGATCTTTTATATGCTTCCTGTTTGTAATTATTTTCAACGTATTGCATTGCAATGTAAACCAATTGATACACGAACGTAAACAAGTGCAAACCGGTTTCGGCAGCGTAAAAACAATAAAGCTGTATAGTATAGCCTCATAATTAAGATTCTACATAGAATCTTTCAGTGCGTTTAATAATTTGGCCATGGACTTCATTTTTTAAACGTGTGTGAAAATATTTAGGGGCAACAAATGAAGATAATAACACATAAGTTTGAATGGTTTGTGACGTGAGTACACAATTGATCATTAACACTTAAATTTTATAACAGTTTTAGCATGCAAAATTTCTTACAACTAATTCTAATAAAGTGGCCACTTCATCATTAATTCCACCCAGGAAATAAAAATGAATATAAAAATAGGAAGAAAAAAAACAATATATTGATTTACTTTTAGGCTCGTTATGCAATAGTTTGCATCTTCTCTTTAAAATCGCATTAATCTTTTTCTTAACCTTTCATTAAATACCCATTTAAAGTGCTTAAAACCGCTTTATGCATGCTTTTATTGGTGTTGCGTCAAAAGTTAAAACGCTATTAGAATAGAAGTCAGAGCTTTGAACCACAAAACAGATATATTGATTTAAAAAATATAAATAAAAAACTTTTCGTAAGCCTCTGCAGATATTTAATGCGTATTTAAAATAAATTTATATGTAAATTAAATGAAATTAGGAATTGAAGCCTCTTCGTGATGATCTTAAAAATAATTTACAAAAAAAAATATTATGTAACAGAACTTTTCAGAAATTGCAGTAAAAAAAATAGAGACAAAATGAACCTTCAGAAATTCTAGGCAGTGAGCTAATAAAATATGAGGTTTATCAGAATATATTTCCTTAAGATATCATAATTTATTTTTCATATATTAACATGATGTTTGACATATTCGATATAAAAGTAAATTGCAGAATTAAAAAAATTTCAAGTGATCAAAACAATTTTTACTCCCAATAGCAGATAGAATTGTTAAAAGAAAAATAAAGAAGTTTCATATGTGTGTTGATGTCATACATTGCGCTTGATTAAATTAAAAATTAAGACTGAACCTAGTAAGTTAATTATTGCTTAACTAATTAAGTCTTTCAGGAGCTCGAGATTAAATTTCCTCACAGAATTGTAATTTTGACTCAGGATTAGAAAATAAATTCACATTCGAATTATTAGGAACTAGCTAAAGACATGTTTTTTTTTGTACTGGATAAAAAACTAAATAATAAATTAAATAATAAATAAACATTATTAATTAACGCAGCGAAATCAAGCATAAAACTGGAAGGCAGTTAACGAAACAATAGATAAAACTAACATTATTCCAAATTTGTATTTGCTCATTATCGTGTTATTATTCTTGTTTGCTCATTATTAAGAAAAACACGTTTTTGGAAGTTCATCCCATTAGAATAAAGTAACTGTATTCAGCATCAATTTTTTTAAAATAATAGTTGTGAAACAATCGACTCAATTTTGAGTTTGCGACTACCGATGTTCAACTTTGTTGCCTTGAAACTTTGAACCCAATTCAAAAGACAAGGGAACTCCTTGATCAAGTATTGGGAGAAATTTGTTTTTGTGTAGGACTTCTCTATGGAACTAACCCTCATTTGCGTTGCTAGGACAGGAAAATAAACTACGCAGTGGGTGAAATAAGAGAGATATCACAACATTCGAACTGTTAAATTGCACAGTGGGGGTTAATAAATCCTCTATCCTCTGAGCCACCACGTTTCTCATCAGTATCATTTGGCACGATACTATTGAACAAAATCAAATCATAATGCTAAAAATTTACCATATTTAAGCAACTATTTCCAGTACTTTTCTTTTCAGTGGGACAACAAAAATTCAGCCGTCTCCTTTGTAATTATTAACCGTTAATATAATTTTTATTTTTTTAACTTTTTAAAAATTTTTTATTGAATTATTTAAGACTATTTTGAAAAGTATATCAGGGCAAATCAGCTTAGTTTTAAATTATGTGCTTCCTGTCAGTTGATTACAAAGAAATTTCAATACGCATGCAATTTGTTTCACCGCAGAAAAAAAGTTAAATAACTTTTTTATCTGAATAAATTAAACAGGTTGACAAAATTTATAACACGATTTGGACACAGCTGATAAAAATATACGAAGAAATAGAATAAAGGTAACTTCTTATATTTTTCTGTTGGTCATATCCTAGCAATTCTTTTTAGCACTAGAAAGACAGATTAGGGCCAACTTGGCCCCTTTCGTTTTTGTCTCTCTATACAGGGTGTTTCATATTGAATGGGACGAAAAGAAAACATGGTTGTAAACGTTATAATTAATATATTTAGAAAATTCAAATTTACCTCAAAACTACATTTATTCAAGCTTCTACAGGTGTTCAATATGTGCCCCTCCAGTGACACGACAAATGTCAACACGGCAATCAAGTTCCTGCCACACTCGTGATAGCATATCCCCTGTGATGGAGTTAAACATTGCAGTTATCAGCTGCTTCAGTTCCTCTAAGTCCTGAGGAAGTGGAGGCAGAAACACCTTATCTTTAACGAAACCCCAGAGGAAAAAATCAATGGGCGTTAGATCTGGTGATCTCGGTGGCCAATGAAGACATGTCAAATCCTGTGGCCCAGCACGGCCAATCCAGCGATGGGGTAGACGTTTGTTCAGGAACTCGCGTACGTATTCCAATGTGGCGGAGCACTATCTTGCTGCAAAATTAAATCAGGAACAGCTTCATCCAGCTGGGGGAGCAACCACTCAGAGAGCATGTCTTGGTAAATGGCCCCATTAATCGATTTTTCACCAAAAAAATGAACCAAAAACACAACTGTTTGATAAAGCGCAGAAAACGTTCACCTTGGGAGAATCACGCTGACGTTCTAATGTTACATGGGCATTTTCCGTGCCCTAAAATTGCAAATTATGGCAATTAACTTTGCCACATAAGTGGAATGTGACTTCATCGGTAAACACCAGTATGTTCTCGAAAACATTCACGTTGAGCTTTTTTTGAAATTTCACACGGAAATTCTTACGCAACGGTTTGTCAGTAGATTTCAAAGCCTGGACCATCTGATATCTGTATGGCTTAAATTGGAAACGCTTCCGTAAAACACGCCTCACCGTTGTGTGAAGGACAGCCAGTTCTGCACCTGCACGTTGGGTTGATTTTGAGGGACTCCGTAAAAAAGAATCACGAATTCTTTCAATCACTTCGGGTTTTGTTTCTTTTTGTCCTGGGCTTTCGTTCTTGCATAAGCAGCCGGTATCCTGGAACTACTTCACCCACCTGCTTATGTTATGCCGATGCGGTGGTTCTTTATGAAATTTCGTGCGAAAATGTCTTTGCACAACAGTTACCGAGGAGGTTTTGGCATATTCGAAAACGCAGTAAGCTTTCTCTTGCATGGACGACATTTTGTTTAACAGCGCCTGTAGCGGAGAGTTTGACATTCAATGATTTTTCCCTGTTGCCAAATAAAACTTGTATAATTTTAGTTGCAGAATAAATTTGTTTCGGCTGAGTAAATCCATTACCGCAGTCACACTGCGCTATTCTTTTTGTCCCATTCAATATGAAACACTCTGTAATTCAAAAAATAACTTACTGAAAGTGTTGAGTACTTCCTACTTATTAATTTGATCCAATTTAAGTGCTTATTTAGTTTTTATGCGTTAGCCTGATAGAAACGTATCTATAGAACCTTATACGTAAAATGACGGGAGTGGCCCCTTAGGTGTTTTTGTAGGTAATCCCATAACCCCAGATAGTTTTGTGTATAAAGTACCCTTTTGCTGTTTCATGTCCTCCCTGTCCAGGATCCTCTATATCTGATAAAGTACCCTTTGGTATAAAAAAGGCATCTCACTTTCATTAAAAAACAAACAAAAACAAAAGTATTCAACATATGTACAATTATTATTTATAGAGAAAAGAAAACTCATTTGTTCAAGAAACTATAAAAATAGTTCAAAGCCAATTTTCTGCTTAATAAAATATTTTCATTTACCAAATTTAAAAAAAAAGAAACGCCACAGAATTTAGATGATCAAGCATATAATAAGTTTTTATTAAATTAATCATGATTATATTTTGGATGTCTTACTGATCTACACACAAACAATCTTAGGAGATCCAAATATAACCTTTCAGTTCTTCCAGATATACAGCAATCCATGCTGTACGCGCGAGTGAGAGCATCGTAGTCTGATTGGTCAGGGTTATAAATTGGGGAGTGCAGGAGTGGGGAGTTCTTCACGTGTTGAATGGAGGAAAATATTGCGGTGCCAACGACGGGACTCGAATTGATCTGTCTGTCACGATATTGATACCCAGCTGCACTAAACTGAGTGGCTGCATTAGGTAGGCCTAATTGTGCGATAAAATTCTGGTTATTGAATGTAAATGTAAGCAAAAGCAGTTAAGGCATCCGACTAGTTTCGACAAAATTTTTTTTAAAAATATTAATACAAAATTTTTAGTCAGTTTTGTTTGAGAGCGAAGATTGTTGATATGCAATTTCAGCATTATTCCAACTTTCAGAAAAAAGGGTCTCTAAAATACTCTCTCAAGTAGGAGTTGTTTGTTCAAGATCTTTTTCGTATATCGCTAGCAAGTAATTTGATTTTATGTCTAGAATTGTAAAAAGTCGGGAGAATCTACATTAAAAATAAATTTTTTCTTTAAATATATTCAGGGTTTCAAGGTTGGAATTAGAAAACATTATTGAAAGTGTATTGTTCTTCTATAACAGAATGATGCAAGATATAATTTCAAAAGTTAGCAAGTAAAAAAAAATAGATATATTTTCCAAAATAACTACTGTCAGATTTAATAAGTTAAAACATTAGATAAATGATAATAAACGAATAAAATAAAACTGTAAAGTATGTGTAAAAAAAGATATTAAATAACTTCATCCAGAATTAAAATGTTTTTAGGTAATATAAAGTAAAACAATAAAAGTTCGCAATTGGAATGTGTATAGAATATGCTTTTATTCATGGAGTGGCAAAGATCTGATACTAACATTCAGAAATTGTATCAATAAACAACTTCATTCTTAAAACTGTGAAGAGAAAATTATGAAACTTTAAGGAGTCGGAAAAACACAAAGAAATCTATCTTAGAAAACGTACAGGATTACGGCTTGTATTACTTGCATCACTTCTCCAAAGAGAAAGAATGAGAGTAATAATGAGGAATAAGAGCAAAAAAAATTTATCAGATTTAAAGAATGATTAAAAAAAGACATTAAATAAATTTTTTATTTAACGTTTTGTCAAAAAATTAATTGAAGGTTTAGCAAAGCTATATATTTTCTAACTTGTTCGTAAGTATTACATTAATCTTATTCCCACTAAAAGAATTTCTTAGAAGTTAAGACTTTTATGAAGGAAAAAGCTATAAACTAGGAGTTTTTGAAATTTGATTTAGTAGAAATCCAAAGGCCATCTATAAAAACAAACCTGTAGACCAGGGATCTATTTCAAAATTAATAATTGTTTACAAAACAACTAACGCTTGAGGCTTTGAAATGGGAAAAACCAGTAGTTAAACAAAAGGCTATTAAATGGCCGAACAGAGGCTTTGCCAACCGGCCGGTGTAGGGGCAGGGAACTGTCCTAGCATCAGAAAGGTCCTGGTTTCGAATCCCGGGCAGGGCATGAACGTTTCTTTCTCTTTTTGTGTGTTCTATGTTCTTTCTCCTTTGTGTGTGAATGTAACGGGTTGTGGTTGTGTGAGTGGCGTGGCAGAAGTCGAATTTCTGGCTATAGATGGCGCCACTGAAAAACAGGAGCAATCGCACCTTCACTGCCTAAACAGGCATACGACACAAAAAAAAGAAGCAGAGGCTTTATATACAGGTTGACTTTGGTACAGCGAAATCTGTTTGTAAGGGGGACAAGAATATATCATACAGAATCGTGTAGCAACCCAATTTCAGTAATATCAAGGTATGCCGGTGATTGCCTTTGGGCTATTGCCTGTTACTGTATAGGGCAGGTATTATACTAGGTATTACAGGGTACTGTAGGGTTAAATTAATCTTAAACGTTAACTAACTAAGGCAATTTAGTAAAACAATTGGCAATTAAAGAATTGTAATAAATTCATCCCATGTGAATTTTGTTATTATTTTTTTAATAATAATAGAGTTATTGTGAATATTTTATAATATTTTAAAAATTACTTCTTTTTAAGATTGCTTCGTAATTATAATTTTTAATAAACTGATCTTGTAATATTTACCATATTTTGAGAAATGCTTCGAAGGCAACGAGTATTAATATCAAAAATTTCTTTAATCGCTTCAAATTTTAAATTTTTGGAAATGTCGCGAAATGTTTTAAAACATGACTGCTATAAAAATGCAATATTTTCTAATTTTGCCACATAACTGACATGATTATTTATCAAAAGTATCTTAATTTTATGTCAGTAATTCGTTTTCTTAATAACATTTGTTGAATATTGCATTTAAATAGTCACAGAAATTAATGTTTTATTGTACTTTACTGGTTTGGTAATTAAATCTGAAAGCTCTGCAAGTCGTTGAATCGAGAAAATTCAATAAAACAGCCACAACTGTGAAATTTCCGGCAAAAATTATTTGGAAACATAAAAGTAGCAAGAAATTAAGATAATTTAAGTAAATAAAACCGGATTAAAAATGTTCCCTATTATAGAATGTAAAAAACAGTCTATAATAGGGCAGCATATCTACTAGCGTACGGCAACGGTCATTGGTTGCT